>NC_046223.1:89417442-89768692 GCF_009819885.2 Catharus ustulatus | reverse complement strand
CTCATGTTTTATAGGAACCAGTACTGAGGTACTGAGTGACTGATTCACGGGACTGTGGTCCCAGATTCACTAGTATAGAACATCTTAAGGAGGAAACTATGATACCCCAGTGAAAAGAACTTCTGTTAGAAAAATATCATTAGTAATTTTTAAATTCTAGAAAAATCAAAACATGCTCCTAGTTGGAATAATTGGTGTTTCATTATGAACGAAAGCAGCAAAAACATGTGAGCATCTGAATACTTGCTCATATTGTTAAACCTGAAAGTGTAGGAGAGACAAAATTGTGGTTAGACATCTTAGGTTCATATATTTGTGTGATTTTAAATGCACCTTATATAGCTCATCTTGACTTCACAAAATTTAAATTAGCAGCTGTTAAGAATGGTTTTGTAAATTCTATACACAAAGGAACATGATTTATTCCTGCTGTAGCTGTATTTCAAATTGTTGAAATTTCACTGATCTTATGTTTCATTATTGTTCATTTTTGTAAGTCTGTCATTAGCATATAATATGATTTTAACAACTTCCTTAGTTTAATTTTAAATTTGAATATTCATGGTATGTATTATAAATTCTAATCAGAATGATGACTATTGATATTCACATTCTCACATGACAATTTTCAGAGTTTGCCTACATACCACTTAGGGGACTGAGTGTCTCCTCATTTCATGCTCTGACTGTCCATATTCTCTCTAACAGTCTCCATTTGTGGTACAGAGGAAGTAGGTGCCAGATCAGGGACTGTGAATTCCATATGTTTTCAGAGCCAAGTGTCCAAAATATATGTTCATCAACTTTCAGATGTTGAAGTAATAGAGATAAATTTATGGTGCATGGAAAAGTCATTATTTAAAACATCCACCATTCTAAGGGTCAATATTTCAAATAGAGAGAGCAGGCAAAGTAGGCAACAGTTTTGATCTCTGTATTTCTGGTGGCTACACCAGAAGTCAGTTTGGACCCTTTGGGTCCTTAAAGTAGTCTTTCCTGAGGGTACTTGGTTGGTTAACACCAGAGGAACTCCTAATTGTCCTAGTCCTGCCCAAACAGAGTCCCTACATAGTCTGGGAGGAGATAAAGCTCCTGTAGTGAGAGACTGGGAAAGGCAGTGTGGATTATTCCTTGCTCGTGAAAAGGAAAGCAACTGTGGGATTGTCTGATACAACACCCAGCCTCGCCCCGCTCCTCAAATATCCTGCAGAGCTGGCCTGAGGTGCATATCATGTAGAACAGATGAGATATTAGAGGCTCTTTATCTCAGGGATGGTTTAATTCTTAGGCTTCCATGTGGGCAGAGCAGGGAAAGAGCAAAAGAGAGAAAGAGAGTAAAGAGCAAGTGCAAAAGGGGGCTCAGGTTTTTCAAGGGTCAGGAAAGGGGAGGGGTCATTTCTTGGCTTCTTTCCACTAAGAATTCAGGAGGTCAGTTCCGTAGGTCTTGCAGGGGTTACAGGGTTAAAGGGACATACCATTCTTAAAGTAGCAGGGTATAGGGTTACAACAATTGTCTTCACTCAAGGATCTGGTAAATAATGCAGAAGGATGAGGAGATCCAGTGCCTGCTTTCTGGTGAATTTTCTTCCTTGGGAAGAAATAACCAATGATGTGAGTTGCAGTCACAGGAAGTAATGTAGCAGAAACTACCTCAACTGATGAAGAGTGAGCTGCACAATGAACTGGGTGAGTGCAGTGATGACCAAAATCAAGTTTGTGTTGGCAGTTAGCAGGCATTGCTTCTGTTGTCCTGAGCAACCACCACGATGTAGGAGTCCCAGATCACAGTCTGGTCTCCTGGACATTTTGTGGAGTGACAGAGACCCACAGAGTGGGCAAATTAGCTCTCTCAAATTAAGAGACCACCATTAAGGCACAGGGTAGTTAATGAAAATCTGCAAATCATAAAGATGGTTTAAGGATGTAGTATAATTTATAAGAGTTGTTAAAGGGGGATTTCAGGAATAAGAAACATACAATGGAATGGTCAGAGGATATGTAGGACCCCATGCATTTTGCAAATTGTATGTAATAAGGGCTAGAGATTGTACTGGATTTGGCTGGGATGGAGTTAACTTTCCTGAGAGCATCCTATGTAGCACTTTGCTTTTGCTTGTAGTTGGAAGAGTGTTGATAATATTTTGACTGTTGCTTAGCAATACTCCTACAGCATTAGGGCTATTTTTGCCAAACTCCCACACAATAGCCAGTAGGCTTGGTCCAGGCAAGAGTTTGAGAGGACACACAGCTGGGACAGATAACACAAACTGTCCAAAGGGATGTCTCATACCATATGACTTTGTGCTCAGCAATAAAAGCTCTGAGGAAAGGCGAGGAAGGGGAGCAGTGTTTGTTTTAAGGTGATGGTCTCCAAAGTAACTGCTACATGTACTGAGACTACACTTGCCCAGAAGTCACTGGGCATTACCTGGTGATGAAGTAGAGAAAGAATCATGTTTTGTTTTTCTTCTTTGCACATTTTCTTTCTTTGCTTAAACTGCCTTTATCTCAACCCACCAATTTTTCATCTTATTTTCTCCCACTGCCCTGCTGAGGTGGAGGAGTGAGAAACCCACTGGACAAGGTTAACCCACCACATCTAGTAAAAAGCAGGTCCAGTCTTTGAAGTCAAAATATACTCCAGTGACAAGCCTGCATGCCTTTTACATATCTGGAAAATCTGAGTAATTAACAAGAGAAACAAAATTAAACTGAACATAGACACAGAATGAAACTAAGATATGATGACATTTTTAATGATAAAATCCAGTTTGAATTTATCCTTAATATAAGAGACAAAGATATTTTAGGTGGTGGAGGAATACCTAGATTTGCAGTGGCCAGCACGAAAGAGTATGTATGAAATAGAAATTATCTTTGCAATGACTGAACAAATTGAATTTTCATTGACTTCTTTGGAATAAAAGATTCGTGCTGGTTTGTTTTCTTAAGTTTCCACAAAATAGCTTGGTTTTTTTCTGGAAATCACTGGTTCTGAATACTCTCATACATTCATAAAATAGATTGATATTTAATCTTTGGGGGAAATGCATCTGTTAACATTTTCTGCAAAGCATTAGTGAAAAGTATTTCCCAATTAAATTCAGAAGTTTACAGAGGATGTAATGGCATCACCATAGATATTTTCCAGGGAGTAGAAATCTCAGCAGGTGGAAAATGTTTGGTTTGTAATTAACAGTATGTAGTTATTGTTAAGGAATGTGATTTTTTATTTTTAAAGCTGACAATTTTACGTCTATGTTTCCATTTAAATTTTCTACCAGGAAAAAAATATTCAAGACCAAAAATGATAAATATTAGATTTTTTTTTCCTCATCAAGTGTACACACGTCTCCTTTCTTTAGGTCAGTGGTACTGTATGTCTGAGATGTCCTTTTTTATATCATGACCCATCCTATGTTGCTTCTTTTTCCCATCCCTCTCTGCTATTTTTTTGCCACACAAGAACTTACTTCATTTCTACCAGTCTGTTCCCAAACATGAAAATAAGCTTATTCTAGTAGAGTGTGAAAAAATGTCCAAAGATAGCATATCAAAATTTCCAAACACTGTTACGCATCATCAGAGGATGGAATTAAAAGAATAATTTCTCTCTCAGCAGCTCCAGACAACCAAGGAATACCAAAATACATTTCTTTACCTTCACTAGAACTAAGTATGGCTGTATTTTTGGAGATTCAGATAATTCTTCAAGTCATTAAACTACTATCACACATTTTTTAAAGTTTGGAAAGACATTCGTGGACATGAGGTTCTTTTCTTTTACTCCTCTCCTCTCCTCTCCTCCTCTCCTCTCCTCTCCTCTCCTCTCCTCTCCTCTCCTCTCCTCTCCTCTCCTCTCCTCTCCTCTCCTCTCCTCTCCTCTCCTCTCCTCTCCTCTCCTCTCCTCTCCTCTCCTCTCCTCTCCTCTCCTCTCCTCTCCTCTCCTCTCCTCTCCTCTCCTCTCCTCTCCTCTCCTCTCCTCTCCTCTCCTCTCCTCTCCTCTCCTCTCCTCTCCTCTCCTCTCCTCTCCTCTCCTCTCCTCTCCTCTCCTCTCCTCTCCTCTCCTCTCCTCTCCCCTCCCCTCCCCTCCTCTCCCCTCCCCTCCCCTCCCCTATACAAAATTATGGTTGTGCCACAAAAAGAGAAAAAATGTAAATCAAACTAGCCACAGACATCTAGTCAATTTGAGAAACTGTTAAGTCAAGTAATGGGTAAATCAATTAAAGCTGATGAAAATCCCTTTCTTAATTGAATATTAACAGCCAATATCTACTGGATCACAATTAGTTTTTGTCACATAACTCATTAAATGCCTAAATTGTTGTCTGGCTTCATTTCCATATTTCTCTTTAAATATGTGTAGGGGTAAAATCTTAACAATGCATTTAACTAACTCTAAATGTACACAGACAGCTTTTCTTTAGCAACAATGGCATGTAATTCCTCTGTGAAAAACATCTTATAAACTTGTTTTTCTGTTTTTTATAATTTACCTTGAAAATATTATCACAATTCACCCTTGAAGAAGGAATTCCACCTCATTTCAGAACCACATAATATAGGTGTGATAAAGATTGTGGTCATGACCTCAAAGATTTTTCTTATATGGATGATGGGAGCCAATCAAGGAATCCTGGGTGGGTTACAAAGAGTAGTTGTGTCTCTAAAGAAACCAGTTGGGATCTAAACACTTGAATAAAATGAACAAGAATTTTTATAGAATATACAGAATAGAGTTGTAATTCTTTCTCTAGAAAATGTACAACTAAATTTAGACAAAATTGCATGTGTTTATCAAACTAAGATATGAATAATTCTGTGCCTTTTTCAGGTTTTTGGTGGTGGTTTGTGTGTGTGGGGGGGTTTTTTGGTAGTTTTGTGGTGTTTCTTGCATACTGTCTCCATAGTCTTCTCTAATTTGGAATTTTACCATCATATCTAAGGGTATTCTTTCACTGATATTCTCTCAGCTACATCATAGTAAATGAGTCCTTATGCAAGTTTTCTTAGAATTGAAATTGTGGATCTAGCCTTCATTTTGGTAGTGCTGATATAAATGTCTCAGGATGCTCAAGTAAGATTAATCTCAAAGAGGGTTTATATCTTTGGGTGACACTATAGTAGAAAGTAATTAAATAACTGCTCTCTCTCTTCCATTCTCCTTTTATTCCTTTGTAGCTCCTTTTCTTGTTTCCAACTTCTTCCCTACCCCATAAATTAACTTCTTAAAATGGTAATATCTAGAAAAAAAAGGTGAAAAATATTAATTTTTTAACATAAAACATCCCCCAAGATTATTTCTTTAGTTAACCTTAATTTTCTTATGCTTAATTCTTTCAGGTGTCCTAGACTTTTTGCTGGGGAAATAGCCTAGCCTGATTTGCAGTGTACTCAGTTTTTCTCTAGCACATCAGCCTTTCAAGAGACTGATAAGTTTTGATCTCACATCTCAGTATTTGCAGCACAATGCTCTTCGAGGATGGGAGCTAGAAGGATTCTTTTCATAGCCAGAAGCTACACAGCCCATCGCTTCACACTTTTCTTCTACTTTGTTGATAGCTTTTGCTTTTCTTGATTTAAACACATATGGGGCTTCCTTTGACTTAATTTTATGCTTTCAGACAAGCAGAAATATAAAACTGAGCAAAAAAGGTCACAGATAATATTCATTAAAATTGAATACGGGTATTTTCTCAGCTCTTCACAGGGGATTTTGATGAGCATAAACAAGGAAATCCTCCATAAAAAGAGTCTGCAACTCTGTTTTTATTTCTTCCTATAGTAGTATATGAAATCCTAGAATATTCAGTAATTATCTGGTAGTGGAAAAGCTATGTTTATTTTTAATTTGCTGGTTTAGTGTTTGTCAGGATACTGATAAAAGGGAGGTTGCAGGTAGTTAGGTTTGTTAGTCATTGTCCCCTTAAAGCACTGAAGCTTTTTTTGATAAAAATTATGAGGAATATTTTTTGACATAGGAAGGAAACAGAAAAATGAAACAGAAAAATTGTCAAATATAATTGAAATAATAAAATATTCAGGAACCAGATAATGCAAACTAGCTTTTAATGAAGCTATTTTAACATGCTAACACCATCAAGTAATTTGGATAATATTTTATTTTGATAAATATACTCTACATCCTAAAATAGTAACAAGTTTATGAGAGTACATAATAAAATGCAAAATTAGCTTTTTTCAAATTGAAATTACTCCATGTTAGTTGAATAAATAGCACTAAACCGAAACATAAGGCGGAAGAATATAGTATTAATTATGACTACACAAGTTAAAATTTTAAAAGGCATCACCTCTCTATTATCTGCATGTTTGTAATACATGCAAAAGGAAATATTAGAACTTGTGGAGATGGCAAAGTTATGAATTCATCTCTATAAACGAAGGGGCATGTATTCCTTGACAAAGAAAAAAAGAAATATCTGTTTACTTCAGTTAATGTACCTTTTCCTCAGCTCTCATTTGCACCTTATTGTTGAGTAAGGCGCATATACATATGACTAGGTCTTGAAAAGTTAAATGACAGTATCTTTGGTGTTCTTATATTTCTCAGTGAATCTAAGCTATAAGCTTAGAAGAAAAATTGCAAACCATTGCAGGCCTAGTGGAGATAAAGAAAACAGAACTGCATCATCTGTGTGAAAGGGGAAAATAATACAAGATATTAAAGAGCTGTAGATAGCAATAAAACAAGAAATACTTCATAATACTTTTACTTATATTCTATTTAGCTTCTGTTTCTATGTAAATGATAAAATCTGCATCAGGTACTTACAGATCAGGAAATATGCATCGTTGAAGAGTCTGTCAGGAATCAAATTCATAATAATATATCTAATGGGTTTCAATCTCCAAAGTCTTCCTGTATTGGACCTTAAATTTACCACAGACAAAGTCCTGTCAGTATGACAACATCCAATTAAATATGTTGTATGATGTAGTAGGTTGGCCCTGGCTGGACACAAGGCGCCCATCAAAACTATTCCATTGCTCCCATCCTCAGCTGGTCAGGGGAGAGAAAATAAAAACAAAAGACTCAGGGGTTAAGAAAAGTGCAGGGAACAATCACTTATCAGTTACTATAATGGGCAAACGAGACTTGATTTGGGAGTTAATTTAGTTTATTGCCAAGCAAATCAGAGTAGGATAATGAGAAAATCAAATGTTTAAAACATTTATTCTTCCAAAGCCCACCATATTCCTCGGCTTAACTTCACTCACTAAATTCTCCAACTTCTTGTCCCTAGCTGCACAATAAATGTGGGTTGCAGTCAGTTCAACACATGCTGTCTCTGCCACTTCTTTCTCTTCAGGAGATACACTCCCTGAGTGTATTCTCCTTGTACTCTTCCCCTGCTCAAGTGTGGCATCCCTCGCATGGGAAACAATTTTCCGTGCGTTCCTCTGAATCCTTGCCAGGGACTTCAATTCTCATAAACTGCTTCAGCAGGGTGCCTTCCATGGAGTCACAAATCCTGCCAGCAAACCTGCTCTAGTGTTCCTCTCTCCACAGGATCACAGCTCCCACCAGGAGCTTGCTCCAGCATGGGCTTCCCACAGGATCACAGCCTCCACCTTTGGGCACCCATCTGCTCTTTTGTGGGATCCTCCAGGGGCTGCAAGTGGGTCTCTGCTGCCCTGTGGACTTTCATGGACCAGAGCTGCCTCACCTTTGTGTTCACCAGGCTGCAGAGGTATCTTGTCCCCAGTGCCTGAATCATGTCTTCCTGCACCTTCTGCACTGACCTTGGTGCCTGCAGAGTTGTTAATCTCAAAATTCTCACTCCTCTCTTCTAAGGCTGTAATTGGTTGCATGGAATATTTTTTTCCCTTCTAAATTATGTTATCCCGGATGCACTACCATCATCATTGGTAGGCTCAGCCTCAGCCAGAGGTGGGTCTGTAATTGGAGGTGTCTGGCATTGGCTCCAGCAGATGTTGGGGCAACTTCTAGTAGCTTTACAGAGTCCCTCCCTAAATGCCCCTGTTACCAAAACCTCGCCACATCAACTCAATACACATGGCCCTCCTGTTCCCAGGTAAACTAAGAGTCCTTTTAGACATTACACACACATATACATGTTTATTTTTTGGGTACTTGTGCTTATAAGCAAGTAATTTTTCCATTAGCTTCCAAAAGGACTGAAAACCAGATCTTAACTCATTTAACATTTTTTTTTCTGTGATTTCATTCTTCAATATATGCATTCTTTAAAATATTTGTTAAAAGTCACATTTATTCAAATACATTATGAAACTACCTACCTAAATTTCCCTTACTTGGGCTTTGATCTTTTATCTGTTTTTGTTCCTGAAATTTCCTGATTATCTGCTTTTGACTTCAGTTATTTGTATAAAAAGAATACATGAAAAATAAATAAATTAGGAAAGCTCTAGATGATTTGAGGACATAAGTAAGATGATCTCTTCAGGAAGATATTAATCTTTTCTATCTTGCAAAGTAATTTTACTGAAAGTACAGAGACTCTAGACAGGTATTACCCATTAGGTACTGCAAAGAGAATAGAAATAATTTCAAAAAGTGAGAAAGAAGGACCAAAAAGTAAGCAGCTATGATTTATAACACATCTTGTAATCATAGAAATATCCAAAATTAGATATAACCATGAATAAACAATCAAGACCCATCAGTGGTGTAAAGTAAGACAGAGACAGTGTTTAGGAACACAGTGGTCCAAAAAGAATACATCATAAAACAGCTCTGCTAAAACTGTTTTTAGGATTTTTGTGCTACATTTGGAGTTGCTCTATTTTTTACTGTAATGCAGAACTTTAGATTTTTTACACCATTTTCCATATTGCCATCATTGCAGCCATTATCATGACATTGAACCATACTGTGAACTGTCATGCTTTGTTCTTTCAGCAATAACAGTTCCAGAAAAATATATTAATTATGTTTCACTCAACTGACAGATAAAAAGTTATGATTTCTTTCTTCTTTTAACAACTTTTAAATTATTCATTAAGTGGCCTTCACAATAGGTGCAAGAAGTCTTTTTTTGTGCTGTTTATTTGGATAGAATACCTTCAATTTAAGCTTAAGGGTGAAGTCATGTTTTTGTGTAGCCTAGAAGTTGCCAGAAAAAAATATAAAATTATTTTTTAGCAATCAGTAAAAATTTCTTAAGGTTTCTTTTAATGACTTCTTTACTGATAAGCCCCAAAATTAGAACTACAGTAATTTCATGAATACAAGCCTCACGGACTGTAAGCCGCATCTCTGGGTGTTGGCAAACATTTTGTTCTTTGTCCATAAATAAGCCAAACCTGAGTATAAGCCGCTCTGTCGTTCGCAGCGAGGACTCGCGTGCAACAAAGTTGCCAAGTAGTAACAGAACTGTGGCAGGGTGGGGTTTACTGGCTCGGCTCGGGCTGTGCAGGCTCGGTCCACTCGGGGCTGCTGATGGGGCCAGGTGGCCCAGCTTGGTGGGGCCGCTCAGGGCCAGCCGCCGCTGCCACTGGACTCGCTCGCCCCAGCGCTGCCCCGTGGTGGCAGGCAGGGATGAAGCCCGCCAGCACCCGCGGCGGCAGGTGGGGACGGAACCTGCCTGCTCCTGCCGCAGCAGGTGGGGGCAGCAGCCCCCCGCTTACCCCACGGGCTGCGGGGATGGCAGCACGGAGCCCCCTGCCTTCCCCCCCAGGCCGCAGGGATGGCAGCACAGGGCCCCCCCGTCTCTCCCCCAGGCTGCGGGAGAGGAGGGTAGGAGAGAGCTCTCCCGCCTCTCCCCACCCCGTGCTGCCTGCAGGGAGCCAGGCTCCACCTGTGGCGCAACAGAGTAACAATTTGTAACAATCGCGAAATGCTGGCTTTTACTGGCAGGTTGCTTGACTTAGCACCTCAGTTTCCACTTCTGGGGTTGGAAAAGTCAGAAAATTATTCACATATTAGCCGGTCCTGAGTGTAAGCCGCATTTCCAGTGTGGGAGCAAAATTTTAGTCAAAACTGTGCGGCTTGTATTCGTGAAATTACTGTAATTAATAGTTGTAGTGAGTTGACCTTTGCAAGCTGCCAGGTGCCCGCCAAACTAATTGCTCTATCTTTCACCCTTCTCAACATGACACAGAGGGAAAATATGACAAAAAATTTTGGAGTTGAGATCAGGACATGGTGATCACACAGAAATTACAATTACAGGCTAAACAGATTTGACTTGGGGAAATTAATATAATTTCTTGCCAAATCAACAGAGTAGGATGATGAGAAATAACAAGCCCCCCAAAGTCCCAGGTATTTCCTGCCACTCTTCCCATCTTCCTAAGCTCATCCTTATTCCCATGTCTTCTGCTTCCTTCCATTAAAAGGTGGATGCAGAAAGGTGATTTCAATCAGCTTATATCATATTGTCTTTTTATTCCCCCTTCTCCTTTTTAGCTGCTCCGGGATAGGCTCTCTCCTGTAACAAAGTTCTTCACTTCACAGCCTGACACTTTGTATGGTGGCAGAGCAAAGCCAGACAGACTTTTTTGTAGTTTGCACTACAAGACTTGCTTTTATACGACCAGATTTGTGGAAGATGACTACTGGGTTCAGGGTTTCTTCATAAAAAAATTTAAAAACCCAAAAACTAGAAGCTGTTGGCCATTGAAAACAACTTACAAAAAGTGTTTTATTAGAACGAAATGTACTGTATTATTTAGATTGGACAGAACATTCCTTCAGTAAAAAAATGCAATGGTCCTCAGCCCTTATTTTAATGCCCAAATAGACCCGTGTCCACAGGTTCCATAAGCAGGATGGCATGATGAAATTTGTTCCAGAAATTTCTAACCAGAAATTTCCTTCATTTATGAAGGCCTCTACACAAAATCTTTGTAACATAATCTTATGATGTTATACAAAAATACTGTACTGAAAACACAACTGTCCAAGTGTGACAAGTATGGAACAAAAAAAGGATACAGAAAACATTCTTAATGTTATGAACAACTTTTTTCATTTGTTTTCCAGAACATTAAATTTATTTATGAAGAGCATTGGCAAGCACTGAAATACATGGCCCAGCTTCAGCTACAGCCCCACCATATCCCAGTCAGCCTGTGAGTCAAAATCCCAACCTGACCCCCTCCCCAGGGATGTGCCTGATTCCCAAGCCAGCCCTGGTGCCCCTGGCTGGAGTTACTGATAGACGCCTGATGAGCCCCCACTGCTCCTGGCCCCCATCCCAGTCTGCTGCTGGGACCCACTGAGCCCGTGCTGCACACAGCAAGGAAAACCAACAAGGATGGAGGAAATTATATTCTCTCTGGAGAGCCCTCTAAAAGGAGAGAATAAAACACTTTGAATGATTTCTGGGTGCTTGTAGTATACAGAACCATTTCCTCTTTCACCAGAATCACAAAGAATGAGGGAAGTCATTGCTACTGGCCAGTAATGGAACTCTAGAGGAAAATAAAAATCATTAGAAGGACAAGAATTATTAACAGTATACCAAGGTTAAATACCAGAAATGAAAGAGCTAATTAAGAGCTTTTAACCCAAGTTTGCAAGTTCTAGAGCAAACAGAAATCTGGTACACAAGTTATTCTTCTAGACTGGAAAACCAGCATTCACTGGGACTGGAAAAATAAAATGAAATAATTCAAGGTAACTGAAAATAAATCAAGTGGAAATTAAAGATATTAACATTTTAGTATATATACCCTAATGTACATAGAGGAAAACCAGGTAGCAAATCATTGCTTGAGTATTTCTGAGCAGTGATTTATATAACTAAAAAAAATTCACTCTTCTGAGCAGTCACTTCATCTAGTATGAGTAAAAGACTGATATAACAGTCTGAAATTAAGTGGAAGACTTAAAATTTCAAACAAAAGTTAACTTTTGTTAACTTCTAGCTTCTGATTTGAAAGTTCAAAGTTAGGACTACAGTGTAGAAAACATTATCCAATTTTTTTTTGCATTAGAGAATCATAGCAGTCGACAACAGCAAAGCATATTAAAACTAGTTCTCAAAAAAATAAAGCAAACTGAAAAAAAGAGGAATGAATGAAACAGCTAAGACAGAGGATGAAACTGTAGAATAAAAATCAGATTACAAGGAAGCATTTTCACAGCATTAGTTCATTGACTTGGTAAAATTGCTGTTTTACTATCTTTTGTAAAATTGAGCTTATCAGAATTAGCTTTCCTGGAATCAATGCATTTACAGTAGTATCAGGTCAATGAAAAGTGACCAGCAAAGTCAATAACTTCCTTTGGTGTTCAAATATACATTACAAAGTAAATTTCAGCATCATTTTCCTTTGGCAAAGGTAGAATTTTCTCTTGTAATTTACTGCTTCACTCTTACAGCCCTGTCCATAGCTGTCTGCCTGCCACATTTGAGTCCAGAACTTAAATTTCCAAGTGCTGCAATTAATACACTTGGCAATTGTGGGTAACAAAATTAAACTTGTACTACTAAAAGATACTGGATAGGAATAAAATGTTTATGCGGTAAGTTGAAGGAAAAAAATGTCCTGAAACAAAATATGTAAAACATTAACTTTGAAAAATTATGTGGGTTTTCTGTTTTTAAGTTTACAGATGTAACATTGGGCAGAAATTCAAAGAAGCATGCAGAAAATCTCAACCAGATCACAATGGTACCTGGGGGAAAAAATAATGTGATTTTATGAAAAAAACCTCTAACGTACGATATTATGACTAGGATTTGAAGTTATCATTTTACTTTTAATCATGCCTACAACTATTGCCAATCATAAAGAGAAAATAGAAACAATTTAAGAAGCAAATCTTAATAAATATTAAATAAAACTTCACAAAACATCTTTCATGTTATCCTATAAAAGGATACCTTCCCCAGAGAATAATAATAAAAATTATTCCAGTCCACTGAGCCTGATATTTAATATTTTTAGAAACAGAAAGAAAAGGTCAAAAAATGTATTGTATTATTTACTGCTTCTTCAGTTCCAAACCTAGCCTCCAATATATTATATATCATAATCAAACTTCTAATTGTTTAGGTAGAAGACAGTTAAGTATGTACAGAACATGACCACTAATGCAACTGTAAAATTTTAAAAAAGCGGAAGAATAAAAATTCAAACACTGTCATTAAATAATTCAAATTACAGTAATTTCACGATTACAAGTCGCACCATTTTGACTAAAATTTTGGTCCAGAACCAGAAGTGCAGCTTATAATCAGGTGCAGCCAATATATTGATGAGGTTCAGAAATTTGCCAACCTGGAAGTGCAAGCCCGCCCAGCTCCAGTGGGGGGGGCGGCAGGGCTGACCCAAGCCCGCCCGGCCCCAGAGGGGGAAAAGCGGGGCCGATCCAAGCCCGCCCGGCCCCAGCAGGGAGGCGGCGGGGCCGATCCGAGCCTGTATGGTCCCAGCAGGGGAAAGGCGGGGCTAATCCAAGCCCGCCCGGCCCCAGCAGGGGGGTGGCAGGGCCGATCCTGCCCCTGGCAGGGGAAAAGCGGGGCTGATCTGAGTCCGTACGGCCCCGAGCCTAGCCAGTAAACTCTGCGATCCCACAATTCTGTTGCTAATTGGCACCTTTGTGAAAGTTGTGCAAACATCCTCACTGCAAATGGAAGTGCAGCACATAATTGGGTGCAGTTTACATATGGATGAAGACCTGAACAGTGCCAACACCCAGACGTGCGGCTTGTAATCAGGTGCAGCTTGTAATCGTGAAATTACTGTACCTCTCAAAGTCCAGTGATATATTGTTAGGCAAGGAGCATTGTCCACTCCTTTTCTTTATTTTTTTACTTCCTGTTAATAATTTCAAAATTATTTTTGAATGATTTTTGATCTTTTACTGTTCTGCCAATCATTTAAAAAGACATCTTTGGCCTCTAAACAAAAGTTGAAAAATTTCAGCTTTATTTAAAATTGAAATATTTAAATCCTGATTCAAGAAAATACTCCATTGTGCATCTAAGTTGAAAATCAACCACCAATTCAAAGGCTGAATTTACAGCTCACTTCTGTTCTTCTTCTTGAATAGCACTTCTTTGATGTTCTACATGGATCATTTTCAATCATGGCTGGTGAAATACTTTAAATATACATCTTAAATAATTAACACATTGATTGAGATATGCTTCATCAGAAGATACACTAGAAACCAAAAATGGTGCAATAATCTGCATTATAATACGGAGCTAAGAAACCCCAGGTCCCAGTCCACAGTTAAACGTGTAACTCCTGTGTGATATGGCATAAATTATTCCATCCTAGATCCTTCCGTTTTCTGGGTCATTCCGTCTTCTTAAGCTGCAGAGGAGCTGATGTTACCTTTCCTGTCTTTGAAATGAAGAAAAGAAAAACAAGGTTCTGTGGTATAGGAAAAATACTTACAAAAAAAGTATTTAAAGTGATAGTGAGAGAGGTAAAAACTACTAACATATGTTTGTGTAACAATTAAAAGATAATTCCTTACCTTCTCCACTTCTCTGTTGTAACCCAATACCCTACTGCTTTAAGAATGGTACATCCCTTTAACCCTGTAACCCCTACAAGACCAATGGATTGACCCCTGCGATGGGATTGGCCTGAAGCCAAGGCTGACCCCTCCCCTTTCCTGACCCATAGAAAACCCTGAGCCCACATGTGGACTCGCTCTCTTTATCCCCATCTCTCGCTCTGACCACATGGAAGCCTAAGAATAAAGCAGAATACCAACCCTGGGAGATAGAGCCTCTAATATCCTTCTGTTCTACATGAAACAGCATCCCAGGCCAGCTCTGCAGGTAATTGGGGAGCAGGCAGGCCCAAAGGGTGCAGTTTCAGTTGCCGCCCGGAACGTGGTCTTTTTTTAATTAAAATCCACGTGAGAGGCTGTGCCCTTAGAGGGTTAAAAAGCCGACGGGAAGCCCAACTACCCTGCAGGCGAAACTTGCTTTCTAGCAGGTCTAGCTTAAGGGGACGAAACCGGTAAACCATTCAGCCCAAGGGAAGTTGGTTTCAGGAACAGTTACAAAGTACAGTTTTTCAGCTCCTTGGTACTTCGCAGAGAGTGGTAAGTATAAATTTTCCTCCGTGGGGAGGGGGATTTTGAAGTGCTTTCTCTGTAGCATCGAGGTGCCGGGAGCTGGGCTGCACAGCGTCCTCCCTGGGGGTTTGGAGCTGTATGCAGCCGGAGACACTGGTGGGGGTAGCGAAGGTAGCCTTGAAACAGTTTCTGCCGTGTGTTCAGTATCACGCCAGACAGCTGATTTCAAAGAGAGGCGCCGTTTTTGCTGCAGCCTGTGATTCTCTGTGGGGGAGGTGCCAGTTTTGCCGGCAGTTAGCAGCCTTCTCTTACTGTGTTTTAACTGTGCTTTGTAGTGAGATATTAGAGTAAATTGCTGTGAAAAATATGGGTACACAGCAATCTACTTTGCAACAGAGCGTGGCTTCACAAATTAGAGAACTTTTAAAAATTGCAAATGTGATTATTACTAACAGAGAACTTGATAGGTTTGCTAGGTGGCTGTCTGTAGAAAAACCAGATCTTAATTTGGCAGATATGAATTCGGTTTTCTTTTGGAATGAAATTGGAGATTTATTAACTTTAAAAGTCGAACATGGGGATAAAAAAGCCTTAATGTTCATCCCAATATTTTTGCAAATTAGAAAACTGTTACTTCAAACAGGAAATAACAGGCAGCCACAGCAAACTGCTTCAGAGTCAACCAGTTCTTGTATCTGTCCCTCTACATGTGTTATTCCCTCTTCACCTAAGAAATCTGTCTCCTCTGTCTCTCTAACTCATGCTGACAGCCACGTGTCTTTTACTACTGAGGCTGAAAGCAGACACCAAAATGGCTCCAGCCACATGGCATTAAACTCTTCTTCTTCCCATAATACTCCTTCTCCCTTGATAACACCCTCAGACCTCTCTCCAAACTCATCCTCGCCTCTGGGTATTCAGGACTGTTCTCCCTCTACCCGAGCTTTGCCATCCCCTCCCCCAAGCTATCAGGCTAGCACAGAGGGGGGTGGGGGTGGGTGTGGAAGAACTGGTTCTACAGGTTTTACACAACCTCCTTCTGAGATAAGGGCCTCGGCCTCGGCACCGCCCATCGCTCAGGACACTGTCTCTGTGGAGGCACATTATCAACAGATAACACAGCCCAGAATACAGCCCATCCCTAAAACCCCGATTCTGGAAACTCAGATACCGTCTGTGGCTCCTGTCATTTATATGGGTAAGAGAAATGGCAGGAGAACATATCAGCCACTACCATACCAAGATAAAAAGGAAATTTGTAAGATTCAAAGAGAATTTGGCAGACACAGTGAAATGTTTAAAGGATTTTTAAGAGCAACATTTAGTTCTCATGAGATGGTACCTAATGATATTAAGGATTTATTCAGATGTTTACTTTCAGCTTCGGAATTCGAATTGTGGGAAAGTATTTGGAAAAGATCTTTAAGAGTACTTTTGCAGGAACTACAACAAAGCCCAGAAAGTGCAAAAGATGAGGATGATAATGATATTACACAGGAACACCTAACAGGAGAGGGACAATTTGAGAACCCTGATAAACAGGCACGTTTATTAACTAAATTTGTTTTGGATAAGATCTCTCTAGCAGCAGAAAAAGCTTTCCATCAATTACCTACTGCTGAAGTTACAGGTAGTTATGTTAATATTAAACAGTTTCCTTCAGAAAGTTTCTTGCAGTTTCTGGATCGCCTCCGTGCACAGGTGGAGAGACAAGTCTCGGACCCAAAGGTGCAGGCAGAGCTATTGAAGGAGATGGCTCAGAAAAACGCTAATGAATCATGTCGCAGGGTCATACTTAGTCTTCCCCTCGACCCACCACCTAGCTTAGCACAGATGATAGAAGCCTGCACCAGAAAAGCAGAACTGTTCAGTGCACCAGAGAGGAATCCAGGACCAGCACACTCACGATCTGCAGCAGCTATGACACCAGGACCAGGGAAGCAACCGGTACCACCACAGCAGCTGCAGCACATCACCTGCTTCCAGCGCAAGAAAACAGGACACTATGCAAGGGATTGCCCACACAACCAGAAACAGAAGAAGACCAACAAACAAAAAAACTAGGTGTACAGCGCGTACCCGCCATAAATACCATAACGCGCAAAGATATAAATACGGCGGGTTCCACACGGGAAAAAACCTCTCTCTTTAAAACTAAGGGGGAGGACGGGACAAATGGTGTGGGGGTTAATGATAGCATTAATGTTAAATATTCAATTAGCAAGGGTTGGACACCTTTTGGTCGTCTCAATCTTAAGACCACTAAAGGTGTTTCTTTTATGTCAACAGAGTGGACAGCAATTACAGTGGATCTGTCTAGCACTTCACTGGACCTGACGTTGTTGCATTTGGAACTGCGCTGTGAGTATTTAGTTATGGGGGACACAGCACACACACCCTTGGAGATGGAATTACTTCCATTATCCAAGAAAGAAAATGTCTCAGGTTTCGTTCTCTTAGCACGCTGCTCACAACCACCTTATTACCTGAACGAGGGGCAAATCCTCGCCCAGGCCATCCCTGTTCCAAAGGAAATCACAGCAGAAGGGAAATCACCTGAAGTCTATTGGGCAGAGGTGGTGGGTGAGGAAAAACTCTCTGTGGCATGCAATCTGACCCATGGTTCAGACCATCTCCATGTGGAGGGAGTGTTGGACACAGGGGCAGATGTGACGATCATACCCGAAAGGATGTGGCCGTCACAATAGGAATTGCAACCCGTGGCAGGCAAAATCCAAGGTATAGGGGGAATCAAATTGGCAAAAATATCAAAAAGCATCGTGCAAATTGAGGGACCGGATGGAAAAATAGCTAGTGTCCGTCCATTTGTTACAGACTATAAGTGCCCCCTGTGGGGAAGAGATACCATGTCTCAGTGGGGAATGAAAATGGTAATCCCCAAAAATTCTCAGGATTTTTAAAGGCGGCCACTGAGGAGCGCCCTGCCCACAGATTGACATGGTTAGATGATTCTCCAATCTGGACAGCTCAGTGGTCGATGAGTAAAGAAAAACTTAAGGCGCTGGAGGAGCTTGTAGCAGAAAATTGGCAAAAGGACACATAGAAGAAACTACAAGTCCTTGGAATTCCCGGGTATTTGTAATTAAGAAACCAGGGAAGGACAAATGGAGATTGTTACACGATCTCCGGGAAATAAACAAAATTATAGCAGACATGGGATCACTTCAACCAGGGATGCCCTCTCCAACGATGCTCCCTCAAAATTGGAAATTGGCAGTTTTAGATATTAAGGACTGTTTCTTTCAAATCCCTTTACACCCAGCAGATGCTCCACGGTTTGCCTTCTCTGTTCCTACCATCAACAGAGAAGCCCCAATGAAGCGCTACCACTGGAAAGTGCTCCCTCAAGGGATGAAGTGTAGTCCTTTCATATGCCAGTGGTACGTGGCCTCATTGCTGTCTCCAGTGCGTGCTCAGAGAAAGGAAGCTATCATCCTACATTATGTAGATGACTTGCTTGTGTGTGGCCCCGATGACTCTATACTCCAACACATGCTTGACCTAGTGGTTAAGGTTTTAACCTCTGCTGGATTTCAATTGCAGGAGGATAAAGTCCAAAGGATGCCACCTTGGAAATACCTGGGCCTGGAAATCACTGCAAAGACCATTGTTCCTCAGAAACTGGACATTAATTGTAATCCAAAGACCTTAGCAGATCTCCATTCCTTGTGTGGGTCTTTGAATTGGGTTAGGCCCTGGCTAGGCCTCACAAATGAGGACCTAGAGCCCCTTTTCAATTTATTGAAGGGGGAGAGAGAGCTGATTTCTCCCAGGGAACTGACCCCAGAGGCAAAAGCTGCAATCAAAAAGGTACAGAAAGCTCTAGCAGAGAGACAGGCTCATCGCTACAAGCCTGAACTGCCTTTCAAATTCATAATTCTGGGAAAACTACCACACTTACACGGTTTGATATTCCAGTGGATCGAGGGGCAGAGAGATTCGCTCTTAATCATAGAGTGGGTCTTCCTCTCCCACCAAAGATCCAAAACCATCACTAAGCCACAAGAACTCATAGCTCAGCTGATTCATAAGGCAAGGATGAGACTGTATGAGCTGGCAGGTTGTGACTTTACATGTATTCACCTTCCAGTCAAACTCTCTGAGGAGGGAAGGAACTCTCCTGAGAGGCTGACAAAGGAGATGTTCGAGCACTTGCTCCAGAGCAATGCCAGTCTCCAGTTGTCTCTGGACAACTACAGTGGACAAATATCAGTCCATGCCCCGTCTCACAAGCTGTTCAATGAGGAATTCCACCTCATTCCTCGCGAGAAGAGGAGTCGGAGACCACTCAAAGCTCTCACAGTGTTCACAGACGCTTCTGGGGCTTCCCACAAGTCGGTGATGACTTGGAGAAATCCTCAGACTCAGCATTGGGAAGCTGATGTTGAGTTTGTGGAGGGTTCGCCTCAGGTAGCTGAACTGGCTGCAGTGGTAAGAGCTTTTGAGAAGTTCTCAGAGCCAATCAACTTGGTAACAGACTCAGCTTATGTAGCGGGAGTAGTGTCCAGGGCGGAGCAGGCAGTGCTCAAAGAGGTTGACAATGAGCAGCTTTTCAGGTTGCTGTCAAAACTAATCTATCTGATTTCTCATAGAGAATATCTGTTCTATGTGATGCATGTGAGGTCACACACCGATTTGCCAGGTGAGATCGCAGAAGGGAATTGTCAGGCAGACACCCTTGCCACCCCAGCAGAACAAGCACGCCTCCCAGACATCTTCCAACAGGCAAAGCTGAGCCACCAGCAATACCATCAGAATGTGCCAGGTCTGATCCGTCAGTTCAAGCTAACACGGAGTCAGGCTCGAGCCATTGTGGCCACCTGTCCCAGCTGCCAGCTCCAGGCCATGCCATCGCTAGGTGCAGGGGTTAACCCCCGAGGCCTTGGCAGCTGTGAGGTGTGGCAGACTGACATCACACACATTCCCAGTTTTGGTCGCCTCAAATATGTTCATGTAAGCATTGACACATATTCAGGTGCAGTTTATGCCTCTGCCCATGCAGGAGAAAGAGCTGTGCATGCCAAACAACACCTAGTGCAAGCTTTTTCAGTATTGGGGATCCCTAAGGAAATCAAAACAGATAATGGCCCAGTGTATGTGTCCAAGGAGTTCCTGGAATTTGTCCAGCAGTGGGGAGTGGAACATAAGACAGGCATCCCCCACTCCCCCACAGGCCAAGCTGGGATTGAGCGTGCACATCAGACGCTCAAGCATGTTCTGGCTAGACAGAGCAATTCAACTGTGTGGATGTCTCCACAGCAGAAGCTGTGTAAAGCCCTGTTCACTATCAATTTCTTGAACTGTTCATTTGAAAACATGAATCCTCCTGTGGTTCGTCATTTTAACAGTGGCAAACAGTTCAAGCTGTCTGAGCATCCACCAGTTTTGATTAGGGATCCAGAAACCTGGGAAACCAAAGGTCCCTATGAGCTTGTTACCTGGGGACGTGGTTATGCGTGCGTATCCACTCCCTCAGGCCCTCGGTGGATTCCCCAGAAATGGGTGAAGCCTTATGTCCCTAAACAGCCAGCTCCAGTTGAAGAGGAAGAGAAGCAAGTTGCAGTTGCTTCGAAAAGAAGACGCTGCCGGAGAGGAGAGAGAACTGACACAGAAGACAACCTCCCGGCAGACTTAGAGACTTTTAACATGTTTTAAAATGTTTGTTTTCTTTTTAGAGAATACCTCCCTTCCACTCAACTCGTGATGAACCCTATCCAAGTTGTCATCCTGTTAACACTGAACAGTCAGGCAGCTGCATGGATCGTCCCTCAGCCATGTCAAAACATCTGGGTGACCCTGGCAAAGACACTCCAACAGGAAAACATATGCCTGTCCTCGGCAGCAGCAGAAAATCCTATGTCCACCTGCCTGGTAGGTCCACAATGTAATACAATATAGAGAGGAATTCACGGCCAAAAAGTGGTGCGGGGTTTTAAGTCACCTTGCAGCAAACTCCCCATCTCTCACAAGTCCCAAAAGCCTCCCTAAGGGTTTGTTCTTGATTTGTGGAGATCGGGCATGGGCAGGAATTCCCTCTAAGCTTTTAGGAGGACCATGTACCTTTGGGCGGTTGTCCCTGTTTGCACCCAATGAAACCTTAATTAAAGATTGGACTCATAAAAACAAATCAGTAAATAAAATCCAAAAGAGAAGTGCGAACAATGTGGACAAAGATTGTGACTCTGAAATTTTTCATTGGGCCAAATCCAAAAGAGTTGCTGTATCCCTGTTTCTTCCATGGGCAGCAGCAGCCAAGGCTCTGGGTGAATTGGGCCACCTAGAGTGTTGGGTAGTCAAACAGGCAAATTTGACATCCACTGCCATCAGCTCCCTCCTAGAAGACGAACAAATTACCAGGCAGGCCACACTCCAAAATCGTGCTGCCATAGATTTTCTCCTGCTGCTACATGGACATGAGTGCCAGGAATTTGAAGGACTTTGCTGCATGAACCTGACCTCGAAAGCTCCTAACGTCCATGCTGCCCTCCGAGACATGAAAACCTTGATCGGACAAGTGAAGCAAGAATCTGAAGACTGGTTCAACGAACTGTTCAAGGGCTGGGGATTCATGGGGTGGTGGACTTCAATAGTCAAAACTATTTTGTTACTCTTTGTTATTCTTTTCCTTGTAATACTGGCATTTGGAATCCTTCGTCACTTGGTTCTCAAGGCCATTAGTGGTCTCATGCCCTCTGTTGCTATGGTAAATCACATAGAGATGAAAACCCTGAAACAATCTAAAGCCCCTACTAACCCCAAGTGGTGGGAAAGATCTTAAGTTGTATCCAGAATAACCTTCTCTCTTCTTTTAAACAAAAAAAGGGTGAGATGTTGTAACCCAATACCCTACTGCTTTAAGAATGGTACATCCCTTTAACCCTGTAACCCCTACAAGACCAATGGATTGACCCCTGCGATGGGATTGGCCTGAAGCCAAGGCTGACCCCTCCCCTTTCCTGACCCATAGAAAACCCTGAGCCCACGTGTGGACCCTCTCTTTATCCCCATCTCTCACTCTGACCACATGGAAGCCTAAGAATAAAGCAGAATACCAACCCTGGGAGATAGAGCCTCTAATACCCTTCTGTTCTACATGAAACAGCATCCCAGGCCAGCTCTGCAGGTAATTGGGGAGCAGGCAGGCCCAAAGGGTGCAGTTTCACTTCTCTATCTTTCTGTGTGTCCTGCAACAGATTTGTTAGCACCAGTTAACTATAAACCAGATTATTTTTTTCAGCTAATATGGATGAGTTTTATCAAAAATTAGGAACTAACTAAACACAGTGGAATATGCTCATCTGAAAGTTAACATACACAATTCACTTCATTTTTCTTTCCCACAGAATTTTTGTATAAGATCAAGGAAAAGCTTCTTTCCTGAAAGGGTTGTCCTAGATTGGCTGCCCAGGGAAAAGGACAAGTCTCCATCCCTGGGAATATTTAAAAAAACAGATGTGGCATTTAGGGGCATTTGGACTCAGTAATGTTAGCTCAACAGTTGCATTTGATAATCTTAAGGATGTCTTTTAAAGTAAATGATTCTATTATTCAGACTTACCATTTCATATTATCCATGTTCATTTCTTTTGCTTTCTCCTCTTTGTTTCCATTTTTTTCTTAAGTACCAGAAACCTATTCCTTTCCTTTGTTTCCTTTTGTCTCTATCTCTTTAAAAGAGACCTGCAAAATAATTTGCATTTTTTTCCTTTATATCCAGTGACTTTAGTGTTACTTCAGAGTTCAGCTTCTAGATACCTTTTTTCCATTAGTTAACAAACATTATCACAGTGTAATATTAGCTGCATCAGGTAGTCGCAACTTGAGTCCTTTTTTTTTTACTTCTCCAGTGTCTAGTTTTGTTTTCCTTCTCAATATACATATACCATTAAATTGTTTTCTCTTTCTGCTTAAGAGTCAGTAAATTTAAATATTTCAGTTTCTGTGCTGAAAACAAAGGCAAGAGCAATGTACGCAAGACTGTAATCTATTTTCACTACTTGAAGCTCTGGAAAACTAAGAGCAGTAGAAAAATTGCAGTTATCCACTTTGTTTACTTCCTAATTCTCCCAAGAAACAGGAACCATTAACACTGAGGTAAATAACTGTAATTTTAAGATGAATGGACCATAATACATAAAAGCTGACCTTAGATACAAAAACTCAGTTCAAACGCATACTAAATTATTATTTCTTTCCTAGGAATTCTATATAAATGGACTATGTTTTTCCCTAGAAATTTGAAATTGCAAAGAATTTTTTACAAAAAATACCAATGTTTTATTTTCAATTCTGAACCGATATACTGACTTGAAGAACAAATAAAAACTCTATTCTCTGAGTGCTAAAAGCACCTATTAAAAAAAGTTAATGAAGTAACAAGTTATGGAAAAACACCCAGCTGAAAATTAAGTGCTCCTGCTACCTCTTCAGGTGAGAAAGGCAATAGGTGGAGACATTATGAGGTAGAAATATTATTGCTTGAGATAACTTACCAGAAACAGCAATTAGATAAGAAAACAAACAATAACAGTGACAATGTAAATAACAGTGTATAAAAGAGTGATTACATGCAAAATGCTCACCAAGTCTGGCCTGATGTGACCACAGCACATCAAAGAACAAAATGACCTGTTGGACCCTCTGTGTATCACTTTTTCCCCAAGCCCAAGATAATGAAAGACAATTCCAGACAAGCCCTTCAGTCAGGACCATCGTTACCTCACTGCTCCATTCACATCTTGCTCCCTGGAAAAGGACCAAGTGGCTGTGGATCCCTTCCTCTCAGAAGTGAGAATGCCTTACTTCTGCACCCCAGGAATGATGCCTGTGGTATAGAATAATGACCTAGACACACCCATGTGGATCCAGGCTCTGTCCCCTCACATCCTGGTCTGAAATTAGAACAAGAATTTAGAGATTACTTACTTGCAAATGTTCTTAAATAAACCACAATTATTGTTATCAGTAGGTCTTTAATCTTCATTAATTTGACACTAAATGTTGAGTCTCCAAAGAGAAGCAAACATATTTATAACTTTAAATTGTAAGACTAACAGAATCAAAGAACCTTGTTAATTAAACACAGGCACCTTGTCAATTATAAAAGTAAGCATAAAGCACCCTTGGAGAGTGCAAGAGAGAAGAGAACAGGATCAGTAAGCTTTAAATATTCATAAAGAGCTCCAAACCAGTCTGAATAAGCTTTTTACTAAACTTGAGGAGAAGAAAAAAATTCAGTCAATCACTAAACTGTAAGGTTTCTATCATTTTCTTTCCGTCCCTGTGACCCTATAGTCATATTAAAAACGTTCTAAATGTGGATTAGAATCAAAGCCATACAACAAAAATACATACAATATGTAGGCACAATAGAATCACAGACCACATTATAAATGTATTTAATTGCAGTAACTTTCTAAATAGCAGACCTTACATTAAACACAGTACTGAAATCCAAGCACTGCTTCATACTGAACTAAAAGAAAAATAACCTGGGTTAATATTAACTAAAACTTACTTGTGCTTATATTTCCAATGAATGTGTTAAACACATTCCAGTGAATGTTTAACAAAGTACATACAAATCTAGGAATATAGCCCGTATAAATTGCTTACCTTTGTGTAACATTTTTTGACCATATCCACCAAGACAAAGCTGAATCAGGATAATACAGGTAAGTTATAAAAAAAGTTAATTAATATAATAAAAGAAAATATTAGTATATTAACAGATACAAAGAAAATATGAATGTGCTATTTACACAAGAGTTATGTTTTAAGGAGGAGGTCTTGGGGGTTAGGGCATTATCATTGTTATGCATATACATAAATAGATTTCTGACTGTTTAGTTATAAACAATCTTTTAATATAGCTCTGGATCAAAAGGAAAAAATAATGCCAGCAGGCTAGTAAACAAAATCATATTAGGTAAAGAATTTACCTGAGGTGATCCAGTGTGTTAGATGACAACATTCAGCATTGACATAGTGTTATATTTCCTACCTATAATATTGCATTCAAAATTATACTATGGGTATGAGAGGATGGCCTCATGTGAGTACCAATAAACTTAACTGTAAAACTAATGCTAACTGCATAACAAATGAACTAATGTCTATTTCAGCAAAGTTTATCACTGTCATACACAAAAAAATCCTTTACCTCTATTTACCCTTTTTTCTCAGGTGTTATCTTCAGTCTTACACTGCCTGAGTGCCGAGACTGATGGTACCCACCTTATTCCAGATGGATACTGGGGGTTCCAAAGAGTTGGTAATGACAGATGTTCTTCACTGAGAGACACCAGGTTTGATGGAGATTTCTTCTCTCTCTTTGATATGCTTAGTGTGACTTTCGTATATTTGCTAATGCAAGTCATACTTGCTCTTTCACCGATTCTCTGCACAGATTTGTTAAACATTTATCATAGATCATATTCATGATCAAACTCCCAAGACACTCAATCATTATCCAACAGTTAAGGAGTTATTATGACAGCTTAAACAACCTAAACTTAGCTCACACCAAGTCTACACTATTTTTCAGGCTTTGATGGTGGCAGAAGTCTGTATCTCTTATTACTCATATGAATTATATATTTCTTGGACTACAGAGCTACAACTTCTAATACTAATTAATCCTTTGATATGCAATTTTTTGGTTAATCAGTAAAGTCTATGGGAAAAATAAAAGATGGAAAGAACTAGATAGCCCACACTCACAGAGCATTTTATGGCATACTTTTTCACACAGATAGTGCAGAAGACTAGCAGATCTCTGAAACACTCTTGTGTGTATTATTTGAGTGGGTTTGGAGAATTAAGGACATATTACAGTAAATTCACGAATACAAGCCGCACTGAGTATAAGCCGAATCTCTGGGTGTTGGCAAATATTTCGTTTTTTGTCTATAAATAAGCCGCACCCTGAGTCTAAGCCGCTCTGTCGTTCGCAGCGAGGACCCGCGTGCAACAAAGTTGCCAATTAGTAACAGAACCATGGCATGGCGGGGGTTTACTGGCTCAACTAAGGCTGTGCAGGCTCGGCCCGCTCGGGGCTGCTGACGGGGCCAGGTGGCCCAGCTTGGTGGGGCCGCTCGGGGCCGGTCGCCGCCTCTGGGGTCGCTCACCCTGGCCCCGTTCCCGCCACAGCACCAGCCGGGCACGGAGAGCGCGCCCCGCTCCTGCCGCGGCGCCGGCCGGGCACGGAGAGCGCGCCCCGCTCCCGCCGCAGCGCCGGCCGGGCACGGAGCACCCCCTGCTCCCACCATGGCGGCGGAGGGCAGGGGCAGAGCCCCCTTCCTCCTCCCCGAGCCACGGCAATGGCGGTACAGGGCCCCCGCCAGCTCCCCGAGCCGCGGCAATGGCGGTGCAGGGCCCTCCCGTCTCTCCTCCAGGCTGCAGCAGAGGAGGGAAGGAGAGAGCTCTCCTGACTCTCTCCCCGCCCCCTGTGCTGCCTGCAAGCAGCCAGGCTCCACCTGCGGTGCAACAGAGTAACAATTTGTAACAATCGCGAAATGCCGGCTTTTACTGGCAGGTGCTTGGCTCGGCGCCCTGGCTGGCACTTCTGGGGTTGTAAATGTCAGAAAATTATTCACATATTAGCCGCCCCCGAGTATTAGCTGCACTTCCGGGTTTCCACCAAAATTTTGGTCAAATTGCTGCGGCTTGTATTCGTGAAATTTCTGTAAGTACTTGGAACTGAAATTCAGGCTAATCAAACTTGACTTTCCTCACAATTCACCTTGAATTTTCAGGTTTCTGGTAACAGCTACCTATGTGAGCTAAAATGGAAGTTTTTAACATAGTCTTACAGTGAAGGGATCACATATTTAGATTTGCAAATACACATAAAATTTTTACTAGCCAGACAGAATGAGTTATCCATCCCATGTCTTCTTCCATGTCTTTTAATCTGTGGACTATAGTAAGAAATTAATCATTAGGGATAATAGTTTATCTTATTCTGCGCACAGAAAATTTATTGGAGAAATAAAAGTTGTATGCTGGCATCTCAGAAATAGTCCTTTAAAGCTGAATTACACTTGATTTTCTGTCTCTTACTATCATAGCTTCAATTCTATCATTGCAATTAGTATCCTTTTTATTCTTGACAAATTACAGACCATATGAAAGCTAATCTCCAAATCAGATAAAAAAATCATGTATCACTTAAACTTTTTTCCTACAGTTATATATCATTACATTCTCATAATTGACTTCAAGAAACAAAATTTAACTCAGCCACAGAATAAAGTTGTCTGTCCTGAAAATAAGAGTGATTCAGGAATAAACAGTTTTGTATAAAAAGCTCTAGATTTATATTTGCAATAATCTCAAGATTTTTGACCTTAGCATTTCATGCTTTGTAAGTTACATAATCATGAATAAATAATTTTTTCATACTTTCATTTAGCTGGATAATTAAGACTGTTAATTCCACTTAGGATTTCCAAAATAATGCAAATTCAATGTTTTATTAAGGAATGGCTCCTATATTGTGCTGCACTGTTCCCTTGGAAAATGTCTAGGTGCACATTATTTACAAATATGAACATAAATGATACTGATAAACCTGTTATTCACTGCCTGTCTGTATATCTCCCACTTCAAATTATTTTATGGATGAGGAATCTATTGCATTCTGCCATCAGTAAGGTGTGAAACTATATGGACTTTCAGAGCCTCTGTACATACCCAACCATCCTTTTAATCTTTAGGCTCAAACAAGACTTCTGGAAGAGGTCTTAAGATTTTATTAATTTAATTATTTTTGCCAGTAAGCTAGTATATTAAGAATTTGCATTCAGTAAATACTAAGTTCAGACCCAGGAAATGAAAGCTAAATGTTTGGAAAATAGTTGAACAGAGTACTGTAAAGAAAGACTAGATATTTAAGACTTAATTTATCAATACAAGACATAAGCTGTTTGGCTTAAAATGATGTATCAGTTATAGGAGACAAAGAATGCAGCACACCCAATATTATGTCCATAGTGAACAATATATCTCTGACAATTACAACTGAGATCAGTTGGAGAATCCTATAAAAGGCAGAAATGTGGTATTTCACCAGAAAGTTTCCTCACCTTCAGCACTTAGTGGATTGTGAATATCACAGAAATCTCTTTTCCTGTACATTTGCCCAGCAACCTTTTCATAATTCCCTGAAATTGCCTGACATTTTTAGAGATTTTTGTTGTTATTGTTGCTTTCTTTTTAAATATATATTTAAACTTAAATTTTAAAAATGTTATTTTAGAATATCTGTTGTTATTGCAGTAGAATATTTCTCTGTTAAAACATGCTGTGACATTTCATGATGCTCATTACAGGCATCATGTTTCTTTACTAAAGTCATGGTAGAACAAGGCTACTAAAAGACCAATATTTAAAGTAGAAAAAAGGAAATGCAGTCATGTACAAAATCAATTAAATCAGTGTTACATTAATGAACACAAGAGTTACACCGCAGAGCTAGTAGCATCACTGGATGGGTTTGCGACTATAATTGCATATGTTTCCTTAAGATATTTAGCTGTGTGTCGGTGAGGTAAATGGTGAAAAGTGGAAACAATTAATGCTACAGAATATCTCTCCCTAAATCCTTCGATGTAAACTTCTGCATCTGTTTTGCACGATGGCCACAATTTCTCTTTGCAGAGCACAAAAATGCACAGCATCACAGAATAGTAGAAACTCAAGAAGTTTTATTAACACCCTGTATTTCAATACCCTCATGCCAAAAATCCTAGAGAGCCTGCTCAGAAGCATGCTCAGTTGGATTTTGAATATCTCCAAGGATGAGGGCTCAGCGGCATGTTCCTGAGCAACCTGCTCCAGTGCTCAATCAATCTTACAGCAAGAAAGTACCCTCTTCATTTAAGTGGACTTTCTTGTGCTTCAGTTTGTGCCCATCACCTCTTGTCCTGTCACTGAATACCACTGAGAAGAGTTTGACTCCACCTTCTTTACCCTCCAATCAGGTATTTACATACATTTCTCCAGGCTTCTCTAAATCCCTTCCTAATCTAAAATACAATTTAGGAACCTTGTTACTAGGTGCTATTTTGTTGTTATTTTATAGAAATACCATATTGTCCATTTAAACAACTCTCTCCTTTTGAGTTTAGGGAGCATTTATAACATTTACCAAGTGCAATGAGAAAGTTATACTGGTCCCAGGATTAAAACCTATAGACTCTTCATTGAATGGCTATTTATATACTTGCTATGTATTAATGTACATTTCATTGCTTTAGTTGATCAAATGTTTGACATAATTATAATAACAAAAAGAAAGTTCTGTGAAAAGTCACTGCCATGTATTGCTGAAAACCCCACATGCAGTTTGAAACACCTTTTTTTTTCCATTAATTTTGAAAGTATTTTTATATTTTGCTATTTCAATTATACAGATCAGCTTTTAAAAACAGTAAGGAGAAGATGAGTGACAGTTTATTAAAATCTATAGGATTTTAAAAAATATATAATTATTTGTCTTGGGTTACAATACAGAGTGTGATAAAAGGTATCTATTCTATCACCATCTGTTGACGGTGGGGGCAGTGATCCTTATCTCAACAGCAGATATTCTGCTAATGGGCCATCCATTGAAACCAGGCAGGCCATTGTTCTTTATCTTTTCACAACCCATCCTTCCTCCAGCGAGTCATTTTCTGCTAATGGCCCATTGAGTCCCACTGTGGGACTGATAAAATTACTGCATCCCATTGGAAGTTGCTCCAGCCAGGGGGAAGAGCCCAACATTTCTTACCAAGATAAAAACAGAGGTTTTGGGACACTAAGGGAGCCCCTTTCTCCACTGGACTCCAGCGGGAAACTGGATTTTCTCCACATCACCACTGGACCTCCAGAGGGAAACTGCACCTTCTGCAGGAGCACTGCTTCAACTGAATTACATCTGTCACTGCAGGAGGATGCAGCCACCATTTAATGGGACTGCTACCAACACCCTGCCTGATGGGGTGTCAGGTTGTGCTCTGACTTTGTCAGGATTTGTGGTTTGTTCTTTTGTAGTACTGTATTTCTATTTTAATTTCCTTAGAAAAGAACTGTTATTCCTAATTCCCATATCTTTCCCTGAGAGCCCCTTGATTTCAAAATTATAATAATTTTGAGGGAGGGGTTTGCATTCTCCAGTTCAAAGAGAGGCTCTTGCCTTTCTTAGACACCTGTCCTCCAAACTAGGACATTATTTTTCACGTTTGGCAAAGTTAAAGAATCCATTAAATTGATTGCAGCATTTTGAAGGTGCCATTTTGAAATCTGTTGCTTTGCATTTCATTTACCTGAAGTGCAATATACTGCTTTTGTTGACATGCACTTATTTAAACACATTAGGAAATGTATGCAAGTTTACTACAGATAGGCAGACTCTTACCTATCACCCTCTCTTCACAGAAGTTACTGTCTATTTGCATTTGTACAAATAAGAGCAGAAGATATTTTAAGAGATGGAAAACAACCAGGCTTATATTTAAACATATATAATTTTCTTTTTATTACAGAAAAATATGAGCCAAATATAATTGTTTTTTCTTAATCTTAAAGCAAATAGACTATGTATTTTTTCATGCAAGTGCTAAGTCTTCCAGACCCTCATCTGTCTAGCACAACCTCATTAATTAAAATGTACAGTGAGATGAGTTAGAAATAGCTGTTTACCTTGCGTTACTTGCCATCTAGTCACTGCAAATATTTAATTTTTTTTCTAAAGGGCATGTGGGGAAAAGAGCTAGCCTTTCTGGTATTCACAGAAGGTAAAGTACACTTTAATGAATCACAGTAAGGAATGAAATCCAACAGATTACATCCTGTCAGTAATTGCCTCCCACTTTAAAAAAGAAACACCAGCTCAGAAGTTGCCACTGGCATAGTCTGCAAGATTATGTTCATGAGAGAGTGAGCAAAACAGAGGAGCTGAGACATAATAGGTATATTACAGGTTAATACAATAGCCTGCAGAAGCTTTTCGAAAGCCATTACTTTTCAGCAAGTGATGTGATGTAGTCACAACATGAAAACGGCAGTTAACAAGCATGATCCACACATTGCATTGCTTCATTCTCTGAGGAGCCTCGAGGTGGTGACCAATGTATATTTCATTATACCTGCATAATAAAGCAAAAACAAACACTTGGGAACATTAAATTGTGTCTCAAGTGAACAGGATAAACTCTTCTTGTACACAGATTAGAATTTTGGACTTAGCTAGAGCTTTTGGGCATGAAAGAGAAGTCCTGTAGGACTAGTACCCCTAGGGTACTAAATCATGATCTGTTTCAGCCAAATTAAAGTGGTCTTTTTTCCAAAATAACGTTCTTACCTTTCTCAGCTACAGTTTCTGCCGCCTCCCTTCAGCCAATGCCAGCACCATGAGGCCCTACAGCAAGTCAAGATTATCTATGAGTGGAAACTAATCATGGGGGAAAAACCAACACCAAAGATAAATGATCTGACTCACCCAATTGCAAGTGCAAAGATGAGAACAGTTAAGAGTCCCTTTCAGCAGCAGAGTTAATTTAGCTTAAACCAATTGCAAACCAACATCATTAAAAATCTACCAACTTTTCTACCTGTTTTTCCAAAGCTACCCCTCACAATCTCTCCTTTGTTTCACAAGGGATTTATAGGTCTTACAGAAGTTCATAAGTACCTCAGCTAAGTTAAATAAAGAATTATCTAAGATATCTAAATATAAATACTGAAAATTACACCTAAAAGGACCACAGAAATCTAATTCTTGAACAGAAAAATAGATAATCCCATATCAACATTAAATATATAAACTTAGATAGCTATTTATTACAGGAATAAAAGAAAGAAAACAAAATATCAAGATGCATTCCCCTATTTGTCCAGTGATGTAGTGACTATGATGGCTACAGAACAAAGAGTTACTTGAAAACTGTCCTTTGTAAAACACATTTCAATTTCCCACATTCCAGGAAATTGCACTAAACATCAGCGTTTTGGCCTAGACTGCTTTAAACATTCTCTGAGGAAACTTTTACCTGAAATATGCATTTATAAAACTTGAATGAATATATGCCCATGCTAACTGCCCAACATCTATTGGTGACATCCCTGAGCTGTGGAGGTCGTCAGTCAAACTTCTCTTACTCATTCTTCCCAAACAACGAACAGAAGTTTGAACTCTGCTAGCACCAACATCTGAGCAGCTTTGCCTGCTTTCACTGACTTTGGTCCTCAGACTGATGTGCAGATGCACTCTGCCATCTGACACCAGACAGCTAGGAATTGCATCCAGATGAATTTCTAGTCAAAGCCAACCTGTGCATAGTCAAAACAAATCCATCAATATCCATTTTTATCTGAACAGCAAACTGGTATAATTTACACAAGCAAATGCAATACTCACAACAACTATAAATTAACTATGCAAATTATTATATTATGTACACATATAAATTCACTTCATAAACAACCAATCTGTCATACAAACCTTGAGTTCCATAACTTTAATTGACCTGTCACAAGCCATTAAATTTGAAACCTAGACAGTAGAAGAATGTCATGGATGGATGAGACCATGAATGCCACTCTTCTCTAGACAACTATTTTTCAGTGGGGTCTCAAACATGGCACTAAGGTCAAAAAATAACGTCTGAACAAATTTTAACCCTTGAACAAGCATCTAAACAACTCTAATTTTGAAAGAAATTCCAGAGATTCTGCAAGTTTGAATGAATTTTTTTGGAGTTTCTTACATAACTGGCAGCCTCTGGTATTTCTATGTATTCAAACATTTCCAAAATAAAGCTACTTCATAGTATAATATGGGCCAGAAATACATATTTGCAACAATACTACTTTTTAAATTTACTTTTAAATCAGTGCATTGATTTACTAAAGATATTAAAAATAATTGTTAAATGGTTTCTTTATTTTAGTGTGTATATTTATTTTATCTGCAACTGTATTTCATTTGTGCATTTTTTCATCCATATTTATCTCTTTCTGAGGAACCTGCACATGCACAACTCAATAAGACCTGATGAGATGTATCACAAGGTCTTGAGTGAAGTGGGCGACATAGTTGCTATGCTGCTCACCACTGTATTCAAAACAACAGTTAGGAAAGACACCAGTGATGGGAAAAAAGAAATATCACGCCCATTTTTTAAAAAGGAAGAAAGGAGGACCCTGAACACTACTGACCAGTAAAGACTCACTCTTTGCCTGAAAGAACATGGAAAATTTCCTCCTGGAAGCCTGTCAAATCATGTGTGGGACAGGAAAGTGATTAGAAATAGCCAACAGGGCTACAAAAAAGGCAAATGGAGCCTGATTAATCTGATCATCCTTCTGTGATGCACTGACTGCATTGGTCATTAAGCAACTAATGACATCTACCTTGATTTCTACAAGGCCTTTGACATGATTCCCACATACCATTTGAGTTGCTAAATTGGAGGGATATGGGTTTGATGGATGGACTATTCATTGGATAAGAAATTGTCTGGATAACCATGTCCAAAGAGTAGCAGTCAATGGCTCAATATCCAAATGGATATCCATAAAAAATTGTGTCCCTCAATAGCCTGTAAGGGGAACTGGTGCTATATAATTGCTTGCAGCTGGAAGCCTTGCTGATGTAGTAAGCAATGGGATTTATCTCAAATATTCTGGTTCTTTGAAGAGTTTCCTCTATGCTATTTCTCTGCAAAAGTGCTTGTATTTACTGTATGGAATTTGTTATTCCTTTGCCTGCATATTTAGATTTGTACATTTTCCCTTCCATAAGATCTATGAAGTTTGAGGTGTTAAATCACCGTTGCATCCCATTGAAATGCATATTCCTCAGGATGTGAAAACCTTTTGTACACTTTGGATATGTGAAAGTCTTTAAATTAGATAGACATTAGCTATAGAACTTTTTTCTAGAGAGAAAAAACTATTTTATGAAGAAATAGGTGGTTCAGTAAAAGGAAATTCCTAATCACTCAGCTACCAAAGCTCTTTCTGTTGAATTCCCAACAAATATTTCCCTGAATCACTACTAAAACCTCAAAATTTATGGTATGTTAGCAAGCACTGGAGTCCAACATTGTCTAGCTGTTTCAGATATCCATACATCTATTAACTTTTTTAGACAGATGTTTTAGTGATAGCATCATATATTTCAAAGAAGTACTCAGGCTTATAAATCAAAATTTCACATAAAACTTGGAAGGTTTAAAATGCAATATATGGCATTGGTAGATTATAAGGCTGGTGTTCAAGCATTAGCACAAGTAATTCACAAAGAATAACTGGCTTTGGAACACTTTAGACAAATACTGAGCAATTCTTTATTTATGCATGTTGCTGACTATTGTAAGATGTTCGTAAGAATTAACTGTGTGTTCCAGGAGATTAGAAGAATACATGTCAGCAAAATAAAGGTGCTATAGGAATGATCCCTTGTTCAGGCTGTAAACAGGGGGTTTCAGATAGTTATTTTTATTTCACTAAGTTCCTCTTAGAGAAACCAGTTACATTCAAAGTAATCCAAGGTTTATTCATCCTGTTCATGCCAGAGTAAGAAATCCCTTTTACTTCATTAACAGAATTTCAGAGCTGGCCACAGGACTGGATTTCTCATGTCCCTTCTCAAATATTAAAAGCTATGATATGTATAGAAAAGATCAGGTGAGTAAGTAGGGGACTTTCTGTCAGCGTGAGTTCCGAGTAGGATATGTTATGCATGAAGTCACTCAAATTTTGTGGTAAAAAGTAATTTAGCAATACTTCTTTGTAATGATATACTTGAAGTTGATGATCAACCACTATCCTTCACCTAGTAATACTAGGAAGGCCATAAAAGAAAAGAATTTGTCATACCAGCTTTTCTGGTGCATCACCAAGAAGATGAGCCCAGGGTGAACAAAACAAAACATCCATGCTTTAACCACTATAGAAAGATTCAATAGACAGCAATTATCAAGTGACAAGGAAACTCCCCTTGAACCTGTCTGCAATGTGGTATCCAGTGCCTAGGACTTTAGCTGGTGCCTGTAGATTCTTGGTCATATAAATTAAGACTCTTTAGGAAAGAAACATTTTGGGCTTTTAATGCAACTTTTGCAGTCATCTGTTTTTCAATTTATTTAAAGTACCTACAGACAAATTTAAGTTAAACAATATATACTGCTGGTTTACTTTTACAAAGATTGCTTCCTCAAAATGTCTCTTACAGGATCCTTCTGGACAAAATGTCCAGCATTCACCTGGATAAACACATTGTGTCATGGGTGAGCAACCGACTCAGGAGCAAAGATTTGTGGAGAACAGGCTGACATAAGACTGGCAAACTGTCACTACCAGGGTTCCATCTTGGGCCCTACGCTCTTCAACAGCTTCATAAATGGACTTGAAGGGATAATAAGCAAGTTTGCAGAAGATACCAATCTGGGAGGAGCTGTTAATTCCCTCAAAGACAGGGAGACCCTACAGAGAGGCCTCTACAAGTTAGAGGGTTGGACAATCACCAACCATACGAGGTTCAACAAGGGAAAGTACCAGATTCTGCACTTGAGATGGGCAACCCTGGATGAAAGTATAGACTGGGGAATGAGATGCTGAAAAGCAGTGCTATGGAAAGGAATCTAAGGTACCTGGTTGACAGAAAGCTGAACAGGAGCCAGCAGTGCCCTGGCAGCCAGGAGAGCCAACCCTGTCCTGGGGGCATCAGGCACAACATGGCCAGCCAGGCAAGGGAGGGATTGTCCTGCTCTGCTCTGAGCTGGGGCAGCCTCACCTCCAGTGCTGGGGGCAGCTCTGGGCACCACAATGTGAGACAGACATTGAACTATTAGAGAGTGTCCAGAGGAGGGCACAAAGATGGGGAAGGGCCTTGAGGGGAAGCCGTGTGAGGAGCAGCTGAGGGCACTGGGTCTGTTCAGCCTGGAGAAGACTGAGGGGAGAGCTCAGTGCAGTTACAACTTCCTTGTGAGAGGAACAGGAGGGGCAGGCACTGATCTCTGCTCCGTGCTGACAGTGACAGGACTCAAGGGAATAGTCCAAAGTTGTGTCACGGGAGGTTAAGATCGGTTTTTTAGGAAAAACTTCATCACCCAGAGGGTGGTTGGGCACTGGAACAGGCTCTACAGGGAAGTGGTCCCAGCCCCAAGCCCGACAGAACTCTAGAAGCATTTGAAAAATGCACTGAGACACATGGTGCAATAGGACATGAGTTGGACTGTGATGAACCTTGTGGGTTCCTTCCAATTCAACATATTCTGTGCTTCTATATCATAATGCATAACACTATTCATTCTATAATCCTGATGAAATAATTATGATTTTTCCATGTTCAGTAAAGAATACACATATGGAAAATCAGGCATTTTGTTATGATCAGCTAATGTGAAAGAACCTGCTTATGCAGCCCTTTGTGTGATACAGACACACAACAAGGTCTGCTTTAACCACCAGAAAAGCAGTTTTCATAAAAGTGTAATGTTGCAATTAGGTTGAGACAGACTGGCACCATCATGAGTCCTATATTAAAAACTTTTTGTGCCTTGTCTCAGGCAACTCTGACTCCTTCCTCCATAGGCAGCTCCCCACAGCACTGACTCCTTCTTTCCTCTCTGCATGCCCGGCTAAACCCCAAATCGTCCCTTACCCAGCCACCTAATCTTGTCTACCTCTCACACAACATCTTCTTAACTTATCTGCCCCTTCCATGACTGCATGTCCCTTACCTTCTCTCAGCACAGCAAGCAGAGTCCATCCCAAGCCATTGCCAGCTCCAGATCTCAAGCTCCATCTACAACTTACTCTGAACTAACTGACCCACTCTTTTATAGCCCCATCCTCATTGGGCAGGCAAGGCTGTTTTCACTCCTCCGTAATCAGTACAACTGGAATTCATCAGGAAAGATTGCCTTCTGCACTATCCTTATAGACTATTCTCCCACAGTATGGTATTCCTAAAACCACAAGAAGCTACAGTGTGAACATTTTTCTGATAAAGCATTTAAAATAATTTAGCTTTAGGTCTCTTTTACTTATTTTGGTTACTAGATTTGAAGGTTTAATTTAATGAGATCTGATTCTTACAGTATATTTTTTGTATGCTCATAGCATAGAGCATGAATAAATTATATTACTGCTAGCACATTTTGAAAACATTTTGTTAAATATGCAGGAATATTTTTCTGTAAAACTGTAGGATCATAGAATGGTTTGAATTGGAAAGAACTATATATACCATCTAGTTCCAAGCCCTCTGTCAGGGGGAGGAATGCCACCCACTACATCAGGTTGTTCAGAGTCCCATTCAACCTGGCCTTGAATACCTCAATATTTTTTTTTTAAATCAGATCTGTGAGTTCAATGGTTTCAGACTGACTTGTAGAATCAATACAGCATTACTCAGGTTTCTTTTCAGTGTAAGAATAATTCCTTCTTCCTTCCTCCAAACATCACTGCTATCACCCAATTTCCTCTTGAAGCATTTGTCTTTGTAGTCCTTTTCACCATCTCAGTCTCTTGTACCCCTCAAATCACAGAACTTTTTCACCATCCCAGTGGTCTTGATTAAAGTTGTAAGAAAATATTATTCCTCCACTGCCAATCCTACAGCCACCAATTGAACAGACACTATCATTCTCCTGAGGTTACCAGTGCCTCAATTTCTGATGATTTAAAGTCTCACCAACAAATACTTTTTTTATTAAGTATAATCAAAATACTGTAATTTGTCTTTTCTAGAGGAACAAATGTCAGAGTACATATATGTGGATTTAATCAGTCTGTACAGTATTTTCTATGACACAACATTCAATCAGAATAACTGAATACAGAACTAGTAATGTAATATGGCAATTTTTTTCTTCAAGATATGTTGAAGGAGGTGGAGTATTACTGAGTTTTTATGAAGTTTTTTCCTTAGAAAAAAGGACAAATTCTTCAGATCTATGAAACACAACTGTCCTATTATAGACATCAGGGATAAGAAACTGACCACAGTTTAAAAAAAGACACAGTAGTCTTTCCCTTGCTTACATCATCTTCAATAAATGCATCTACAGCTGTAGTTGTATCTCTGGGAAGCAATTGACTGAAAAATCCTGAAAAAGACAAAAATCCTGAAAAAATACAAAAATAAAATGAAACTTAAGAAACAATAAAATAGCAGCTATGTCCCCACCAACCAACAAGAAGGAATCACAGGCTTTCCTAGGTGTTGTGTTTTTTTGAAGAATGCATATTCCAAAATACAGGCAAACTATATGACTTTCCGTCAAGTGAACCAGAAGATGAATGATATTAAGCAGAATGCTGAAAAATAACAAGCTTTTGAACAAATAAAACAGGAGATAATTTTTGCAGATGCCCTTGGACCAGTCAGCACAAGACAAGATGCGAAAAATGTGCTCTATGCTGCAGCTGAGAAAAATGGTCCTTCATGGAATTTTTGGCAGGGAGACTTGAGGACAGCTCCTGTGGTTTTGGAGTTAGAGATATAAAGGATCTAAGGCCTGTTAACCTCCAATGTAAAAAGAGATATTGTAAGCTTATGAAGGGGTTTGGGCTGCTTCAGAAGTGATTGGCACCAAAGCACAGCCTCTCCTGACACCTTGACTACCAATGCTGGTAGTCAAAAGGGAAAATCCCTTCCACATGTCATGTCACTGATGCTACATAGAGTGTCTCACTTGATCACCCTGCAAGCTTGAATATTAAAACCCAATTGCCCAGGAATCTTGGGAGTCATCAAGAGCTGGCCTGAAGACAAAATATTTGGACTATCATCAGAAGAGGAGAATTTGCTGAGGAGGCTTCACCATATAATCAGCTACCAGAAAATGAGAAGTGATATGCTCCCTTTACTGCCAGTTGCAGCTACACTGTAGGGCTATGTACAAGCTCTACGGAGTCCCTCTTGGTGAGTCTCAGAAGCTGTTGGGGCACAAAGTGGATCCAGTTAGCTCACAGAGCTGAAAGCATTCCAGCTGGCTTTAGACATGACTGAATGAGAGAAATGGCCAACACTCTACCTCTACACTGACTTGTGGATGGTAGCAAATGCTCTGTGGCTGTGGGTGAACCAAGGGAAAAAGACCAATTGTTATCACAGAGGTAAAACCCCCTGCGCTGCTAAATTGTGGCAAGACATCACTTCCCAGGTAAAGAATCTGGTTATAAAAGTGGACCCAAGGGCTGGGCTGCTGAAGAGCACCACAATAACAGACAGGCAGAGCAAGCTGCCAAGATAAAACTCTTTTCATATCAATATGTGATCTTTACTTCTTCTGCCTTAAATTCTCCTTTCCAGTGCAGTGAATTGGGTTAGGGGAGTGGGGAGGGGGAAGGGAGCAAGCACATGGTTTGGAGTGTTTCAGTGGAAACACTAAACTGGGGAATGCCAGTCCTAAACCATGTCAAAGAGATGTGCTGAGAAAAGGAGCATGGAATGATTTGTAGCAATTTTTTTAATATTTTCTAGCAGTATGCGGGTAGACTTTTTAAGCTAAATACTGCACTCTTGGGATGAGCACTCTAGTCTGTAGGTGGAAGATTGGTAATATATGTATATTAAAAAAGCCATTCCAGCTTTTTGAGTTTCATCAAACACTATAGGTTGCTCATATAACTGTTGATGTTGTGAAGGTCTCCCGAGGGGTGGAGTTCTTGGATGGAGTTTACTATAGCCTGTCTGCCTTGGGGAACCATCCTGCCTTCATTCTACCAAACACCTATAGGGGACCTAAACAAAAGCTGGAGAGGGACTTTTTACAAGGGCATGTAGTGATAGGACAAGGAGGAGTGGCTTTAAGCTGAAAGGATTGTTTTAGGAAGCAAATCTTTGCTGTGGGCTTTGTGAGGCACTAGAACAAGGTTGCTCAGACAAGTTGTGCCCCATCCCTTTAAGTATTCAGGCTGGATGGGGCTTTAAGCAATCCAGTCTGGCAGAAGATTTTCTGCCCAAGGCAGGGAGATTAGAATAGATTATTTTTACTGTCTCTTCCCACACAAACTTTTCTATGATTCTATATATTTACTCCTGTTGAAAATGCCCATCTAAGTTCTGATGTTCTCAGATTCAGATGCCTAAGTTAGAATTAATTTCTACTGATGGAGTTGAAAGCTTTTATTTCTATATACTTCAGACCTTAACATAACTTTTTTTTTTTTTAAATACAGTCTTCTGTATTAAGTTCCTTTTTAATGCCAATTTAATACACTCAAGCTCCTGACATCAATAGGGAGGATGACAGCTGTGAACTTTCTTCCTGCTCTCTCTGTGAAATAAAAACAAAAGTGGGGCGAGACACTTTGCCTGAAAGGAAAAAGCCATGGGAGCCTTCCCTGTGAGTGTGCAGGTAAAGTTTGCATCTGTGCCTTGCTCTTCCATAGCACAGATAACTGTAGACAGTGGACTTAAAATCTGTACACTCTTATTTCTCATCTTCTTCGTCTTTAAGTGCCAAATTACTCAATACTCATCTTGATGTGTAAGATATTATTCTGTTAAACTGATGGCAGCACAAAGGGTAAAGCAAATACCTGGTGAAATTGTTCTGTGCTGTAGTCAACTCAGCCACCTGTCAAAGAAGCCTTCACATAGCTTGTTAACTTGTGAGACTGACTTCTCTAATGGTTTAAACATAGTCATTTCATTTGGTTTCATTTCATTTCCTTCCTGTAGCTTTTAGTTATTGTTTCCCCCCCCCCCCCCCATAATAGCCGGTTCCTCTTCTTTGCAGAATGCATCATGATTTTGATTCTATGACTCTATGTGTCTAAACACTGTACAGTAATGTAAAGATTTTTTCTGGTTAACACTTCAGCTCCAAGACCATTTGACTACTAGGGACTTCCTTAATGTTAGCAAAAACCTCTACAAACAGCGCAAGCTGTCCTGGCTTTTTCAACATCTTCGTAGCAGTGAAAATAGCAGTGAATATTTCTTGCCATCAGACAAAGTAAATAAATAAAGAAATCCAGCCCAAGAAACCTGGACTTGTCAGTCCCACTTTCCAACAGATAAATCTGTTACCTTGGTGTCCAAGCTCCAGATGAAATTCTGCCTTGATCTTGTCTGCAAGTCCAAAGTCCTCCTAAGATTTGTGAAGCAAATTTCCCCTCAGGAGAATCACACTTTTCTTTACCTCATCACTACTAGCTGAGAGTTTGTAATATCAGTATAAAATGTCATTTTAGTCCAAATCTCATCCCACACAGAAGAATTACAATTAGAACTCAAGTGCTTCAGACACAGAGGATTAATTTCCCAGAACAAAATTACTTGTAACTCTGGATATTAAACCAATATAATTTATTCAACTAAATGATAGGTTGTTTGAAACCTCAACTTTTCAGCTACCCTTAATGAAAGCAAATATGCATCTGATGTCTTGGAATGTACTATTGTCCTGCAAAATCTTACAGAACAGCAGTCTATAGAGTCTGGTAAAATTAAGCCTTCATAAATTTTCTCAATCATGTGTAAGAGAAAAATCATAGCGATGTAAAATACAATAAAATAGAAATTCTAATTTAATTTTGGTTGAGGGAAAACAAACAAACAAAAAAACCCAACAAATAATTAAGAACATTTATCCTGAGACTCCTTTATGGATTTTAACTTTATGATTGTCATTGTCAAAAATTTTTAATCAAGAACCATTGTGACTAAAGTGACGGCAGCTTTACATTTATATTATTTTAAATGCTTAACCAAAAGAGAGTTTCACTATCAGTTTATCTGCTTCTGAAGTACTTTAAAGACATATCCTAAGGAGAGAGCTTCTTAGCTGAGAAAGACAGAAAAGCACCTGTGAAGATTTTATGCTTGCCTTATCCATAAATAATCTATATATCAGCATTTGAAGAAATATTTATGTCTGATATGACTGTGCATGGAAAATAAATCTGTTGTTTATGCTAAATCAATTAGGACAGCAATAGAAAATAAAAATCAAACGAGACTACATTTCCATCAGATAACTATTGATGTTTTGCCTCAGCTGTTTTTTAACTCATTAATATGTTTTTCCATCTAAGCAAGACAGCGGGTAATACCAAGGTATCCTTACTCTTCAGTGTTATTTTCTGTCATGCAAGGATACAGAGGCAATCAGAACAAAGAGTTCTAAATGTCCTTATCATGCATGTGATTCAAAGCTCTCAGAAGGTTGGTTTTCCAGCACATGTACAGTAATTTCATGAATACAAGCCGCACGGACTATAAGCCGCATCTCTGGGTGTTGGTAAACATTTCGTTCTTTGTCCATAAATAAGCCGCACCTGATTATAAGCCGCTCTGTCATTCACAGCGAGGACCCGGGTGCAACAAAGTTGCCAAATAGTAATAGAATCGCGGCATGGCAGGGTTTACTGGCTCGGCTCGGGCTGTGCAGGCTCGGCCCGCTCGGGGCTGCCGGCGCGGCCAGGTGGCCCAGCTTGGTGGCACCGCTCGGCGGAGCCGCTCGGGGCTGGCCGCCGCTGCCACTGGGCTCGCTCACCCTGGCCCGGCGTTGCCCCATGGTGGCAGGCAGGGATGGAGCCCGCCGGCACCCGCAGCGGCGGGCAGGGATGGAGCCCCCCCACTCCCACAGCAGCGAAGGCAGGAGGGGAAGGAGCACCCCCGCTCCCGCCGTGGCAATGGCGGCAGGCGGGGGCGGAGCCTGCCTGCCCCTACCACGGCAGGCGGGGACAGGAGCCCCCCACTTACACCACGGGCCGCGGGGATGTCAGCACAGAGCCCCCCGCCTCTCCCCCGCCTGAAGGAGGGAACTCTCCTGCCTCCCTCCCTACCCCTGCGCTGCCGGCACTGAGCTGGCCCCACCCGCCGCGCAACACAGTAACTAATTTGTAACAATCGTGAAATCCTAGGTTTTACTGGCAGGTGCTCGGCTCGGCACCCTGGCTGGCACTTCTGGGGTTGTAAATGTCAGAAAATTATTCACATGTTAGCCGCTCCTGAGTGTAAGCTGCATTTCTGGTGTGGGAGCAAAATTTTAGTCAAAATGGTGCGGCTTGTATTCATGAAATTACTGTACTTCCTCACCTACAGGGCTGTGAGCACCACAAGAAAGGACACCCATTATGAACCTATTGTGTTTTACCCCCACCAGCCTTGTAATGTCCATCATACAAGCTGAGAAAACAGTAATCCTATTTGTTCCCTGAACCTACTCCTCATTTTGAGCTTGTCAACACCCATATGAAGAGATCACTGTTAGGGGAATAATGGATTCTTGGAGAATACCATGGTTGAACTCATTCTGGTCATCTTAAACTGCCTTTTGTATGAGGATAAAAATAGACAATTACTTTATGGAAAAGTAGTTTTTCTACATCTGTGACAATTTTGCAGATGGCAAGAAGGGACTTTGAATGCTAAAGTCAAATTTAGGTTTCTAAGATTGTGACAGAGAAGAAAAGGCCCCTGTCAGGATGAAACACTTGGGACCCTTTTGCAGCATTGTTTTTTCCCACTTCAGCTTGAACCCTACACAACATGTCTGGAAGGCAAGAAGAGGAGAGTCATTGAATGGACAGGACAGAGGTCTGCCCTCATGTCTGAGCCAACCTTCTAGATCTTATTCTGGCTTCTGTGCATAGGGACCAGCAACTGTTGCCTGGAAGCATAGCTGGCAGCTATAGCACACAGACAGTTATCTGTAGTTCACATGAATGTTTTGCACTCAGTGAAAGACTTCATTTCACTATGAATTGATTCAGTTCTTTCGACTGTTCAGTGAAGGACTAATGGTACATTTCACACAAATCAGAAGATCAAAAGAATCTGGATTTCTTCATAAGAACTCTGTGAATCAAGACAAATCTCTAAATACTGCAACTGGGGTGGCCACTTGAAACAGCTTCAAAACAAAACATAGATTTGAATATATAAGAGAATGCTTTGGGTGGGTTTGTTGGTTTGTGTTTTCTTTTGTTCGGTTTTGGTTTTGTTTTTGGGTTTTTTTGTGTTTTTTTTTCCATGAGGCTGGAGTATATCTCTTCAGTTAAAAAGAATGCATACAATGATAAGCCAGTGTGTAAAGCTATGTTGAACACTTCTGATAAATTAAGAGTAAAATGTGTTAGCATTATATATATATGTGTCTGTAGGGCATTTGCATTCAAAATCATGGAAGCCATGCTCTGTCTTTATTTTCTTCTTCCTCATTACCTTTTTCAGTACTTCATATTACTTCTGGTTTATGTATTAATTTCAGCACTGTCAGCTGTATCTGTCTGAGTTTCAAGTTTAATGACTGTTTCTATGCTGTCATGATAATTTTGTGGTCTAGGTAACTTTACAATGATGACTTCAAAATAGCTTAGGATTTGTTTTCAGTCACCTGAACAGCTTGAAGAAAATATTTTAACCAGGAAAATAACAAGACTGCCAAACCAAATAAATGTAACCAAACATAGAAATAATTGTCCTTTTTAATTTGTTAATGTAATTCCAAGGAACTCTCATCGCAAATAAATACCCTTATTAAAAACCCTTCAAAAGGTTGCCCTTTGTCTGACCACAGAGCTGCCATGGGAAGAAATCTGATTATTCAGGCACGACTTCCTTTGGTTGCCCCATGCTGGCTGCTCTCATTCCAGTATAGACAATTCATGTATTTTGGGAATATTGTGCATTAATTTTCACTCTGGACTCCTTCTTGGATCTACAGGACTATGTAGTTTAATGATAAACAAAATCTCCTTCCCCTTTTAAAAGGACAGATATGCTGGAGAGAGTAAAAGACTTCTGAACACCAAATCAATATGATTATGCAGAAGCTGATTCACTGTTTACCTTTAGTCCTAATTATGCACTCTAGAACTACTCCCCACATGGTCACACATTAGTTGATTGGAGAATCCCCTTGTCCACGTGTCATGCTTGAGGCCCCCCAGGTATGCCGATTGGTCACTGTCCAGATCTTCGCCGCCCACCTTTACCTCAGGTCTTCTAATCTCGGCATCCTGTTTTGCACTCTCTTCTCTCCCAATTTAGCACAGTTTATGTTTCAGCAACCTTGAAGGGTTTCAAAACAAGTTACAGAGAAATCCCCAAAGTTGCTCCCCTTTGCGCCTGTTATAAACATGGTTCTAAACTAAGAAATATACAAAAACAGCCAAGCATGGCAAAGTACAACAAAGTACAGAGAAAAGCATCTAAACAGCAAAATGTGAGAAGCAGTAGCTAAATATAGTTTGGCTGGTGCACACAACACGAACATGGCCTGGACTTAGACATGTCCAAGGCCCAGACTTGTCCAATATTACTACACAGATGTGTTTTCTGAACTGTATTCTAAATTGCTACTGAAGGACACTAGGAAAGTGATATAATTTGAATATGGAAGAGTTGTTTCAATAATGTGGAATATCACAGTCCAGACAGGTATAAGGAAAACTAGGGTTTCAAAACAGCACGATCAGAAGACAGAGTGAAAAATAAGTATTTTTTAGTTAAGATCAAAATTATATAAAAAGAAATATAAGTAATTAAAGTAAGCTTTATATTGCTGCACGATTTCCAGCATTCATAGAGGTAGCATAGCCTCCAAATGGTTTTAATTGTATGCTTATGTTGAGCAATAACGATTGGATCTTTACCTTTAAATTTGAGACACTGAATTGAAGCACCCTCTCTATAGTCACAGAAATACAGCTATCTCAGATATTGAGCAGAATAATCATATTAAAGGCCTTGGTAAAATTCTGAGGCATGATTTCACTTAACCAGTCTATGAGACTACCTAGGTTTTCTGGGATGAAGTCTTTGTAAGGGTACAGAAGCGTGTGAAATTATTTTTGTGAACATATGTCGACTTCAAAGCAGTCTGAAGCCATGTATTTTTTTCTCATATCTTCTTTTGCAATCTAAATTTACTACCTCCCAGTTCAGTAACAATTTAAGTTCTTTAACAATATATATTTTAAAGGAAGAGAAAGAAAGAAATACAGAGAAACTTATATGTTGGAATAAGAACTGGAACTGTTAGTGGGTTTATAAATCATAAAAATTACATATCTTAGTATTTTTTTCCTGTATATCCATAGTTTTGTTCTGTATAGGAACAAAATATCTGCCCTGATGTATCTTTGAATTTACTATTAAATGGAAGCTGGGTTGCCCTTCCATAGTTGCTGTGTTAATGCTTTCAAGGTTGAATAAAAAGACAGTTATACATATTTTTCAAAATAAAAGCAGAAGTGAAAACGCACACACAAAATTGTCTATAACAGGTATTGTGATTTAAATATATTAGGACTAAAAAATTACTAAGGAGCTGATAAAATAGAAGGAGAAACTGAAACTCCAAACTGAGATTATTCAACCCCTTAGAAATATATACAACATCAAAAGAAGCATCTGCAGTACAAGTGCACTAACACAGAGAATTTTGAGATCATCAGGAATTTGGTTTTGTCATATTTTAGATAGGACGTCAAACAATTCATCATCACACTGCAGGACCAGTGAAATCCTCAAGGAAGATGTAGGACTGCTGACTCATATATTCTGCTTCTGAGGACTCTGGTATAAATACAGGACACACCCAGTTTGTGCAGCTCATGTTTCTCATTGGCAAAACTTGTCAGATATTCACTGAACTGAATTCTATTTCAGCTGCTTTACTGACAATACTTCCATGATGCACATCTATAAAGACACTGAAGCTTGTGACACTCTAGTTTTATCTCTCACTTTTTTGGTGGTTAGGTTCTTGAATGCCAGCAGGAGGTTTGATATATGCATTACCAGAAAATATCAGCCTTTGAACAAGATGGGAACTCACTGCTTTACATTTTGCCAGCTTGCAACATATTTGGGAATTTCTTATCAGAACTCAGTAAGCACAGTGTGAAACCTTGTATTAAAAAAAAAAAAAAAATTCTCACAAGGTTCTCCTTTACCCCCTCCCCCTCAATAAAAGAAAAAAAGGAAATGTCTTCTGATTAACAGATATTTCTTTCAGCCCATGCTATATGTACTATATATAGAGACTTCTTATTTGTCTTCCTTGGCAAAACTACTAGTTTAATGATATCATTGTTTATTTTGCTTTGAGAATTATTTCCTCTCTGGAATAAATATTGAGGTATAAAATGCTGATGTCACTATAAAGCATGAAAGAGATACAGCAGATCTGGGAAAAAATCCAAAATGCTTCAGACTGACTTTTCTGCCAACCTCAGGCTTTTTTACCTGACGTTCTCAGTCCTCAAAAGCACAGAGACATCTTCAGAGATAACACAGGCATAATCTGCAAATATTGGACTTGTGTGATTGAAATGCAATATGTCAACTCCTTTCATCACAACAGAAAAAAACCCCAAACCCTATCCAAAATTAACTTCTAAATTATTATGTAGCCATTTATTATCTAAAGCCATAATTTTGTAGTTGTTTGAGTTATTTTTCCCCATCAGTATTTATGTCTTTCCCAACACTACACGTATTTCAAGGAATGTGTGTATGAGGAGGGAAGAGGAACACATTTTTGCAAGTACTTTCCCTTTATAAAAGGGTTTCAAAATGCAATCAGCAAAGCTACATGCAGAGAGCAGTCAGACATTTAAATTCTACCTTTAGCAACAAAAGCCCTGTCACGCAGGTGTCTCCTGAGAGAAACCTGAAATCTGTTGGATTCCAGTATTTTCACTGTAAGTCACGTAGCCAGAGAAAATTTCAGATTTTAAGCTAACACTAGCAGACATAGAAAATGATGAAAAGGTTAAATTGATTCTAAAGCAAGGACTTATTTTTCTAGCTTTATTGAACAAATGGAATGGAAAAATGAATCCATACTTACTTGTGAAATTAGGAAATGGATAAAATATAAATTCTCAAGTTCCATGGGGGGAAAAAGAGAAAAAAGAAATTGGAGACAAATATAATTCTGTAGAGTACATTTCTGCGCTGTGGATTTATTAAAGCTTTGGAGTTGTTTGTAGTTCTCACTACCTTTCTTCTAAGGTCTTCTGCTCAGAGATGTCTTTACAACCTACAAGGAGCTCATGGAAGCACTGCTGAAATCTCTCCGAGACTGGCCTTAGTAGTCACTTCTTGAAGTGGTAACATTTATTTAGTACGCAGCCAGGAGCCACTTTCAGGGAGATATTTGTTGCTTCTGAAGATGAAAATACATTTAGGCAGAAATTCTTTTCTTTGTCATTCAGTAGGCAGATCAGGTCAGGATTTAAGGTAATACACACAGTAGCTTGCAGGGAAGGGATGGAGGAACTCAGGCCACCCTCTGCTAATGGAGGTGCCCCCATCACTTCAGCTTTTGTATTCAAGAGGGATTTCTTCCATATTAGGGAGGCACCTCCTGCTGGGACAAGATTGGACATTCTAAAATCCCATGTATGCAGTGAGCACCTGGTACATTCAAGTATATCTGTGTTCCTTGCGTTTTGTGTTGACTGAGTTAAGTGGCTGAAAGTGCAGGCTCCTGAGACAGTCCCCTGAGAGAGTTAAGTGTCTTGCTTACTCTGAATTGATCTATCAAGGCCACTGCAATAAGCTCACTAAACAATTGTGAGAAACTACATCAGGCTGATACTTTTTTCTGGTATTGCTAAACATCATACCTAGTTCATTTGGTCACCAAACCTTCCAACCACAAAGTCAAATGATGTCTTCATCATCCTTACTTCAGCAACTGGTGGAAAAAATTAGTCGTGTATATTTTTAAAGGTTTAGAGGTCTGGTTTAGTTCCACAAACAAGTGTGCATATTTCTTTGCAAAGTTAATCTGAACATAGTAAATGAGTATTTAGGAAGGTGATATCTGAAGGGAATAGATTACATCTTTTTCTTTCTTAGCTTCTTTATACAGAATAACAGAAAATTGCAGGCATATTCTTACCTGCTATTTGACTTTTAAATTAGAAAATCATGGCTTTCATAGTTAGGCAACTAGTGAACCAGTGAAGTAACAGCAAGAAAGTAAAATTGGAATTGCAAAGTAAAAAAAAGAAAAAAATCAGTCAGGAAGTTCAAATTCAGGGTTTTTGTTTCTTGGTTTACAGGTGCCCTTAAATAAATTTTGGAGATAAAAAACTTCAAAAAAATTTAGTACTTCAACTATTTCTTTAAACAGGTGAAACTTTAAATTTACTATTCTGAAGCTTCTAAGAACTTCTAAGAAGACAATAAAATAGTAGAGATTATTTACACTTCCAATAAATTAAATTTATTAATTAAATGCTGAAAAAACCCTAATATATTCTTTTAAAATTTTGTATTTTCCAAAAGTGATGTAAAGAACTTTCAAAGGAAAGTTCTTAAAAAGTTCTTACTTAAAACCATAAACTTTGATAATTCTACTTTTATATTCCTTATCTGGGAAATCAGATTGGGAAACTTCCTTCAACAGATTGTCACAGGACAGACTGCAGTAATGAGACAGATAAGACAAGCAGCCTGGTTATACTCAAGTAGCCCTTTTTACAGCCCAGCCCGCCTCCCATTCTTTCTCCATCCCACCTTTATTCTTGCTGTTCTCCACCCTCATCCTTTCCTAAATGTGGAAGCTACTCCTAAGTACTCCTCACTTGTTTGCCATTGGTCTCAGTTTTGGTACCAGAGGAAACTGACTTTAGTATATTTGTTGTGACTACCTAGGTAATATTCCACTTTCATGATTTTGCTAATAGATAATTCTGGTATTATCAGATTCTCCTCTCCAAAATGTTCTTAGTATTCCATTAAATTATCTGTGAAATTTTGCCATCACTTATAATCCCCCTGAATCATCTGTGAAATCAGCCATACCTCATGGCACTATCTACAGCTTGCTTTAGCTTCTAACCCTACTATGCCCAGCAGTTTCTTACTCCAAATCCAGTGGTTTCTCTTGGTCTTTACATTTGTTTGAACCTCAGCACACAAACATGAAGAGATCTAAATCAGGGGCTGAAACCTCATCCCTAGGACCTGATGCCTGAACTGCCAATTGACTGTTTTGGTATGATAGAGTTTGCACTGATTATAAAAGAGGACTAATGTTGCCATCACCACTTGGTCTCTTTCTCTCAAATTGAATCTTACCCTTTGCAACATTATTTGAAAGTCTCTGGCATACTCAACATCTAAAAATACTCAGGGAGTGAACAAAATTGGAGTCCTGAAAGGCTTCCTATACTACAGAGATTCAAATGGTTTTGTGCAAATTTAATTCTGAATCACACTGTATTTATATGAACATCAGTCCTTGAAGCCAATTTTCCACCAACCCATCTCAACTCACACTGTTCAGTTCTATATACTGAGTATTTTTTTCACTCACATTTCTCTAACCTGTGTCTCTTGAGATCAGTTTTCTCATAATCTATTTTTTCAAATCTTAAAGTACAAGAACTCCCAAACTAAAACCTCTTTTCCTCAAGTGGGCCACAGACTACCTTTACAGTAGTAACTTATATGTTCCTTTCTGTGTCCCCAGGCACTGAGTGCAACTGGTAAAAATCAGCCTTATCTATGTTAGTAAAATGTTTTAGCCTCCAGAAGAGCATGGCTGAAGCTAAATGCATTGGAAATGGTCAATAGTCTTGTAGTTCCCAAATTTCATCCAGAAATCATTTTTGAGACCTCTGGTTTGCACAGATTGAAAACATGAGACGTCCTTTGCAGTTGAGCCGCAGAGATGATTGAGTTTCAGCACCCAGGAGTATTTCAGGCACTGTTTAATCTACAAGTAGAACAACAGCCATATGGTCTCCAACAAGAAGTGCCTCATCATTCAGTCTCGTTCAACTGACATGTGAAACTGCTTACACTGTCCAGGAAAACCTGGAGCTGCCTCCCCTCTTGTTTCAGAGGAGTCTGTGGAATACTAGGTTAGTCTTCAGCACCCATAAATGATTAGAGAGATCTAAAATGCCAATATAAATGTCGCACGGGAAGAATGCAAAAGGAAAGGGAGAATTTTTTTTTCTATGCATGATAAAAAAAAAACAAAAACAAGCATCCTCTGAAACTAATCTCCTGAAAAGACTGAGAAAACTCCTGAAGACATTTCCCCCCTTCCTCGTTTAAATGAGGTTTGAATAATTAAAGGAATACAAAAATGTTTTGAGCTCTAAACTTTACCAGCAATTTGTTTAGTTTTAATGAACACATTCAAAACAGCATATTGAAAATGAAAGATGAGTTTTCTATTTTTCAGAGGGAGAATGTGGCATATGTATCTGTATTTAGTCAAAGTATACCAATCTAAGCATTTACGTATCTATCCCCAATTTGTCTGTCATATAACTCACGTCAAATAAACATTACTATTTAAGTGGATATCAGCATCATAAATTTACTGACTGAAAGCCCCATACTAATGTAGTATTGACTTCTAGTATTTAATAGAGCATATTTTATTTTAAGTATGTTCTATCTATATCTGTAAAATAACTTGGTTTCTTGGGTCACTCCTGCGTCTCCAATTTTTTAAAATCAAGTATTTTCATTTACGAAAAGAAGACTTTTGGAATGATTTAATGAGTTCCTTACACAATGAAAATATTGTATGGTAGTGGGTCAGTTAGCACTCATTACAGAAACGCAAACTATCATGCCAACCTTCTCTCTGTCTACTCTAATCTTTCAGCATAAGGGATGCAACATACATGTCTTTATAAGCTACAGAAGTATTACTCTTGTGAACATTAGTCTTTTTCCACATTTTTCAGGTAAACTACTATACAGAATAGCAATCACATTTTGGGTAATAGCGCACAGACCCTAGAGGAAACCTGGATCAAGTACTCTGCTGACTGTTCAATAGAATGCCAGATATTAGCCACATTTTAACACACAGAGACTGGAATCTAAAGGTATCAATCCATAGAATAAAAGTGTAGTCACAATATTGTGAAGTATAATATAGATGGTTTATCTTCAGTGAAAATGCGAGAAATTGTTCCTAATTATCTGCCAGGCTGACATTTATGGTCTACCAAGATATCAGATGTATTAAGCTTTCCTTTTTTTTTCAATTGGAACAAGACATATTTTAAATCACTGGTTCCATTCTGCTTCTATATCAAAATCCTTTATATATCAAAAACCTCAATTAGCATCCTGAAAAATTTAAAAGCCATTTTTTTCATATGACTGTGTAGTTTTCATCATCTCTTCACAAAATATGCACTTTTTTTTTTATTCAAAAAGGCAATATTCCTTTTTTCCTTCTTCTTCTTTTTAGGTAAAGCCCACATATTTTTGAAACAGTGAGATCTATTTTTTTCTATAAGACTGTATGCCTGAGGTGAACTTTGGGTTATTTTTCACCATTTTATGGGTTTTTACATATTATTCATATAACATACAATTAAAATACACCCTAACAATGCTAGTCACTGAGAAAGTCTTGAACTCTACAGAAAAAGCTATATTTTTTGATGTTGAACATGAGGTGACAACTGACAGAAAAGACAGTATTTACTTTTCTGCCCCATTGAGAATCCAAGTAAATATAAGTAAGCAGATTTTGAATTATCTTGCACTTTTATGCGAAAAATATCACAATGTTATTTATGAGCTGGTGACTCTCCTGGTGGAGGCGGGAAAGGGTGTGGATGTTGGCTACCTGAATTTTAGCAAAGCCTTTGACACAGTCTCTCACAGCACACTCCTGGAGATGCTGGCAGCCCATGGCTTGAACAGGGGCACTCTGCTGAGTTAAGAACTGGCTGGATGGCCGGGCCAGAGAGTGGAGGTGAGTGCAGTCATATCCAGCTGGCAGACAGTCACTGCTCACTACTGGGGTTCCCCAGGGCCTACTAACACAGTGAGACCTGTTTAATACCTTTCTTGATTATCTGGATGAGGGGATCAAGTGCACCCTCAGTAAGGTCAGAGACAACACTAAGTTGTGCTGCAGTGTTGTTCTGAGGCAGGGCAGGAAAGCTGCGCAGAGACATCTGGACAGGCAATCTGGACAAGCTGGATTGGTGACTCTAGGCCAGTGGTATAAAGTTCAACAAAGCCAAGTGCTGGGTCCTGCACTTGGGCCACAATAGCCCCAGGCAGCAATACAGGTTGGGAACAAACTGCCTAGAAAAGGGCTCAGTGGAAAAAGCCCTGGGGGTGCTGGTCAACAGCCGGCTGAACATGAGCCAGCATGGGCCCAGGTGTCCATGAAAGCCAACGGCATCCTGGCCTGTACCAGCAATAGAGTGGCCAGCAGGACCAGGACAGGGTTTGACCATCTGTGTTTGGCACTGGAGGCCACAGCTCCAGTGCTGTTGCCAATTCTGTGCCCCTCACTAAAAGAAGGACATTGAAGGGCTGGAGTGAGTCCAGAGAAGGGCAATGGAGCTGGTGAAAGGTCTGGAGAACAAGTCTTGTGACGGGCAGCTGAGGGAGATGGGGATGTTTAGCCTGGAGAAAAGGATACTCAGGGCAGACCTTATCACTGGTTATAACTACCTGAAAGGATTTTGTAGCAAGGTAGAGGTCAACCTCTTCTCTCTGGCAACCAAAAACAGGACAAGAGGAAACAAGCTGCGCCAGGCAGGTTCAGGATGGTCAATAGCAAGAATTTCTTCACTGAAAGGGTGGTTAAGTATTAGAATAGGCTGCCCAGGGAAGTGTTGGAGTCACAATTCTTGGAAGTGTACAAGAAATGACCAGGTGTGACTCTTAGTGCTATGATTTAGTTAGTGGTGTAGTGTTTACTCAAATGGAGGTCTTTTGCTATCTTAATGATTCTATGATTCTGATTCAATATCTTATTTTTCTCTATCTCATTGAAACTTTAGTTTTCTTTCGGAAGAAGTCTTTTTAGTGCGTGTGCTAAACAATGTCTGTTTTGACACATTCTTGTACATTGTAGTTTCATCTTAATTTGGAAATTTTAACTACACAATGAAAAGTATCGAATAGCTTCTTTGTTGTTATACCATTTCTAATATTCCTGGCACTTAGAAAAAGATGCATAGTTTCATTCTGCAATGTCTTTTTCTTACTGAAAAATATTTTACTTTTGTATGTTAAAGTAGAGTGGATTTGACTGTCTCATAGTCTTTAAAATAAAAACACCCTCCCCTCATCAAAATAGGCAGAGATGGTAGGTAAAAGAAAGTAGACATATTTTTAAAGCCTTTTACTAACTGAATTTATAAAGATTATTAATTTAGACTCTGACATGAGTTCAAAAACAGCCCTTGTACTGTCTTCATAACTATATATAAATTATAGAATCCTGTATCAATGTGCCTCATGAGACATGGCAGAGAATAGACATGGCAGTCATGCTGAGATCAGCACAACATCTGGGATAAATCTGTTGATACCTGTGAAATGATAAAGTTAGCAACGTGAAGTGGCAGCTTTGTCTCCTTGTGCATGGGTAGTCCTCAAAGCGAAACCTGAAAGTTGAATCTCTGGGCATTTTCCTAATTGTCTCATCGCTGTTTTGTAACACTGGGGGAATAAAATGTGCCCAGTAGTTTGGCATTATCCATCATCCAGACGGTGTACAGTTGGGAATGACATAGATTTGGTGCCCAAAAGCACTGTCTGACTAAAATAGAACCTGGTTTCCATTCATCAAATTCTTAAAGCATTATCTCCCACTTACTGAGCAGGTGGGTGAAGTATAGAAAAACCATGGCACAATTTCTGTGGTAGTTGTATTTTTTGTTGTATTATAAATCTGTATAAATCACTTTCATCTCTTAGTCTGTCAGGAGCAGGTGATAGTGAGACAGGTTGCCAGCACACCTGTTTGAACTTAAATTCCAGCTTCACCACCATGCAGTAGGCATTATGGGAGTCAGGAAAAAGAAAAAAATGAGCATGGGAGAACAGATATAGTAAGCTGCAACTTCTCATGAATATTTGTCTTCAAAGTAGCAGAAAATCATTAGCATACATTTTTTTGATAAAGAATTTCTCCAAACCAATAACACCAATGTTTACTAACAACATTAGTCTCTTCTTGGTTGGAATATCCAAGATGGATGTTATTTTAAGCTGAAATATATTGTTTGGAGATATGGTAATTTTAACTCAGACTTGTAAGCGTTTTTTGGGTTTTTTGGTTGTTTTTGTTTGTTTGTTTGTTTTGGTTTTGGTTTTGGTTTTATTTTTACCTCTGCAATCACTTTTTAGCTCCAACTGCTTGTTTGTGTTCTTCAAAACTTTAACTTCCATGGCCCAAGTGGTTTCAGCAACACTTCAGACCTTGTTACCTGTCCACACAATAACAGAATGACAGATTAGTTGAGGTCAGAAGCAACCTCTAGAGGTCAGGTAGTCCAACTCCCCTGTGAAAGCTGGCCCACCTAGACCAGATTGCTTAGGACATGTCCTTATGGGTTTTGAATAGCTCAAAGAATAGATGCACACATCCTCTCTGGACAACCTATGCTGGTATTTAACCATCCTCATCAAAGAGAGTTTTCTTTAATTTAAATGGCATTTCCTGTATTTCTGTTAAGCCCATTGCTTTTTGTTCTTTCACGAGGAACCACTGAGAAAAACCTGGCCCTATCTCTTTTACTGACTCCATCAGGTATTTATATACACTGATAAAATGCTCCTTGAGCCTTCTCTGCTTGAGCTTAAACAGTCTCATGTCTGTCAATCCTTCCTCATATGAGAAGTGTTCCAACTACTTTATCCTCTTTGCTGGACTTGCTCCAGTACATCTGCATCTCTCCCTTACTAGGCAACCAAAACTTGGACCTGACACTCCAGACATTTCTCACCAGGCTTGACCCAGAAGGGAAGAATCATCTCTCTTGAAGTGCTGGCAGTGCTCTTACTAATACAGCCCAGGATACCACAAGGTTGCTGGCTTATATTTAACCTGTTGTCCATGATGACCACCAGGTCTCTTTTTCTAGAGGCTGTTTTCCAGATGGGCATTCAGCAGCCTATTTTGGTGCATGGGGTTATTTCTGCCCAGGTGCAAAACTTCAGCACTTTCACCTACTGAACTCCATAATGCTCCTATCAGTCCATTTCTCCAGCCTATTCAGGTTCTCCTGACTGGCAGCATAATCCTTTGGTGTTATCAATCACCCCTCAAGGGTTTTTATCAGATGAAAATTTTAAAGTTAATTTTTATAAGTATTCCTGTATGCAACTTTTTTTTTTTCTCACATGAACAGTCACAATCACAAAACTGAATAGCATTCATTCCCCCCAGTGGGCAACACAAAAGGAGCATTGTGCAATATTTTTAACATTCTGACAGACAGCCACAATGGAAAAGGCCTTGTTCTCCTGTTTTAACTATTAATCACCAAGCTGTGAGATGCTCTTCCATGTATTTTTCCCTCTGTCTTCTCATTCAGCAGGAGTATTTGCATCAGCTATAGGGTTTTCCCATTCTGGATGAATTCATTCCAGTTCCTATAAATATCCCCAGTGCTCTTGGTATGTGCATTTTCTAGTGATACAGGACTATATAAAGCCTGTATCCAAGTATATTAGAGAATGTAATAATGGAATGCATTTGAACATACTTCCTTAATTTTGTACTAAATAGAAGGTTAGAAAATCAAAAAGCTGCTTTTCCCTCTTTTTTAATATGTTTGTTATTAATATTGGTTTTACTGCTCATTTTCTCGTCTCATTGCTGTTTCCAGAAAATTGTTCTTATCTCAACCCATGATCTTTGCCTTTTGTGCCTCCAATTTTCCTCTCTGGCTACTGATAGAGGTGGAGGAAGAAGCAGGGTAGGGTGGGTGATGAGTGAGTGATCAGTACATACCCCAAGTGTAACTTGAAAGGTCTCAGTGGAAGACCTAAATTGTGAGTACCATTCCTAAACCATTACATTAAGCCGTGAATTTCTCTTACAAGTAAACAATTTCCATGAGGTCTTCATCTACCTCTAGCTAAAAAGCAAATTGTTGTACAGAAAAAGGGTAGACAGTGTTTTTTAAATGATGTCATATTTTTCTCTTTCTTTTTCTTTTCAGAAATGTCATGGATTTGAACAGTTGTTACTGTAGTAAGGAAATAGCAAGTAGGAGAATATAAGGTAGTTTCCAAAATAAAAATACTGTAGGTTTTTTTTTTTTCTCAGTAAGCACTTTTAATGTAATAAATGTATGTATTTTTGTCACCTAAGTACGCAAAATGATGGTGCATTAGTTTATAAATTCTCCAAAAGTTTTACAGTTTTCTGCCTTACAGTCATGACTTTCTATTTGCATTTTGAATTGAAAAATACCATTTACATATCTGGCAATACCATGCATATTTGCTGGCACTGAATGCTCTTACATAAGTGGGCATATAGAGAGACAACAGATATTTTGCTAATAATTTGCTGATAATTTAGCAGAGCTTGAGTCACAATAACTTTTAACAAGAGTCTAATTTTGAGAATTTGAGAAATCATATGCTTAATATTAAGCATATGTTTGAGAGCATTTCTGGAGCTGGTTGTCAGACCTTCTGCAGTTGTACTCTGAAAGTAATTAGAACTACTTTTTCCAGTTTTGTTTCTTCTCAGAAAAATAAAACAAACCACATCTGTGTCCATTCAATACTGTAAAATATTTTGTTTTAAACTGTTTTCATAGAATATTCTGAGTTCAAAGAGACCCACAAGGATCATCCAGTCAAATTTCAGTGAATGGCCCATATGGAATCAAAACCATGATCTTGGTGTTACCAGCACCATTCTTTAAGCAAGGGACCTAATTTTTGTAAACTCTAGCTTCTAAGGAACAAAAGGCAATGTTATTCCTTTCTGAAACAGAAATGTTTGCAATTGAAAATTGTAATGAAAATAGATTGGATTCTGTGAAATATTGAGTAATTAATTACAGCTTTGCATATTAGTATGCTGGATCTACATTTACAGAAATATAATAATCTTTAGAAAAGTTTGCACCAGGCGTACTGACCTCGGAATTTGGAAGCCATTAGTTACTCCTAGAAATTGCATTTTGTTAGAAGTAGATATTGGAAAGTTTGTCTCTGGTAACCTTCCAATTATATTTTTTTCAGCTTTCTTGTATATCTAAAGAAATCAATTACTGTAAGCTGAATTTAAGAAAACCTAAATGTATTTATTTCAAATGTTATAGTCAATTATAATGCTTTACAACTTAAGTTTTGCCCTGAAGCATGTCCTAGACATCAAAGGGTGAGCTGACAATGTGAAGTGTGGGAAAGCATCTCACTATTCCCATTAACAGCAATAGCAGTAGCACTTTTAATTCTTCATTGATCACACTGGATATTTCCCCATCAAGAGTCATGAAAGCCAAGAAACTTACCGTGGGGGTGAAACCCTTGTAATGGACTACTTAACTAGATTTTGATACCTGAAGAGAAAAGAAAATGAAATTGCAAGAGCTGTATTTAACTGATAACATACTACATTCCAAAGAAGGCTATACAAGGATAAGTAGCAATGTTAGAAAAATGATGCTAGAAGCAGTGGTTGTACAGAAAGATAAAATATAAAAGATAAAAGAAACAGGTTGTTACCCCTGGGACTAGAAAGGAACATTAAATTGCTGATGGCTAAACACAAGAGCAGTTATTCTTGGATTCCTACTCATAACAGGAGGGTCTCCTAAAGGAACTTACTTTTAAAAAGCCAAGGAAAAGATAGAAAGCTAGGTAAGGAGGTACAGCAGCATTTAATGGTGATCCAGAAAAAGGAGAAAGATAAATTGCTCCTGCCAATCTATTATAGGTATATGTAGGAAGGATAAAGTGAAGAACTTACATTTATCTGCAAGTAAATATGTGAGGATGGGTAATAGGAAATCTGCTTTTGCAGAATTTGGATAGAATACTAGTCCTGTATTAATGAAAAGACAATTTGTTGGCAGAATTGAATCCCAAAATTTCATTGACATCTTTCTTTTGTCTACATGGTCACTGCACATTCAGCCTGCACATCAACAGACATGTCAGCACAAGAACCTCTCCTTTGCAGAACTTATCCTTTAATGTGTCACTTCTATCTTATTGCAACAATTTAATGAGTTTTCCTCATTTAAAATGGACCTGGAAATATTTTTTCTTTAGGCATTAGTGGTGTGTTCTGTTTTATTTATATGGGTTTATATGTACTGTATATATCCTTTAAAGTTGTTTTTTTTAATGTATAATCATCTGAAAGTTACTATCACAATATGTATAGATATTCATATGTATACATTGACATAACTTATTCATCTAAACATAAATTTAAGGTCCGAGATCCATGTTTAACCTAATAAAATATGTTCTTGCTTTAAATCTTAAAGATCTTGGAATTAATGGTAGATTTAATACGGGTCCTAATGACTAGATTAAAGGTCATTTAGAATAAAAACTGCCTGAAATTGAAATTATGTATTCCATTAAAACAAAATAAAAATGTCAAGTTGTGACTGTAGAAAATTCTGAATAGCTCTTGGCTAATTTTGAAGGTAGAGACATGAGATCGACACCATACCGGTTTTCTTTTAAAGTTTCCTCTGATGTATGGATTTGAGTGTCTGGAATTCTGTATCTAGTGTACAATCAGTAAAAAATACAGACGCATACCTCCCTGTTGTTTCTCAGCAGGGTAATCACATCCTGAAATTTAAGTCATCTAATTTAGCTGCCTGAAGTCACCTACTGACTCTATAAAAGAACCAAGGATTTCTTTCAGATATTCTTCATCACACTCTAATGAAACACCTGAAGTAAGTGATAAAAATAACCACCCTTTTGCTTGATTCATCCAATTTTAAAAAATCAGTGGCATACCACCAGAAGCACTCAAGAACATAGCTACACTTGTTTGTTCTGTGACAAAATTTGCTCTTTGAATTAGCTTAATTGTGAAAATACATGAAAGGGTGTGTGTTGCGAGGTTTTTTTTGTTTGGTTTGTTTTGGGTTGGTTTTTTGGGGGGGGGAGGAACTCTTTGGGTTTTAAAAGGTAAAATCCAGTAAAACAGCATTATGTTCATGTGAATATCCTCCTCTTTACCACTTTTTTAACAGTGAAAAGAATTATCTTTTCCCTAAGAGTGTCCAGTTCTCCTAAGTTTTTCCAAAGGCAGGTGCCTGATTCAAGGACAAGATGGATTGATTTATTTCTAGATTTCTAGTTTTAGGTGAAAAGTTCCTTCCTTCTTCTTTTTTTTTTTTTTTCCTTTCGATAAATAAAATTCTGTTTCCACTGAAGTCTGATAATTTCAGCTCATTGATTTCACCTTCTGTGTTTAAAACATGTGTTGAGCTTTGCTCTCAGTTCAAGAGTCAGTAATTCCAGTTGATTCCTCTGGGATGAAGATAGAGCTCAATAGTTCAATATCTAATTCTTTCCCTGATAGTAAAACACATTACTCAGACAATGGACTTTTCATCATCAAACCATAAACAATTCAGCTGAGCCACAAAGGAATAAAAATGTTATTTTTTATTTTGGCACATACTGTACAAACAGTTCCACTATTTTTGCCACAGATACAGGAAAGAATCCCTGTATGGATAAAAAAATAAATTATCTCTATTAGGTAATCAAGATGAGAAGCTGATACTGTTCTTGTTTTAATCAATCCATGAAATGAAAGAGATTATAAACCACACCAGCACAATGTATCCCCATGAGCCTCTTGTAATTGGGATGATCATTTAATTGGCACATTCTGCTTCCACTGGGATATGCTGTTTAAGAGGGATCTAGTTTACTCGGCAGTTGCAGGGCTTGTTATATGATCTCCTCAGCTAATAATACTCGTATTGTTATGAAAAATGAAAAAGATGTATAGACTTTTCATCTTTATTTTGTCAACTGCTCAAACTACAGGAGCTTTACTTTTCATATTGAGCTGAGAAGAAAAAAAAAAATAAGGCAATTATGCTGCTCAGAAGGAATGTACATTTTTCCACTGTGTTAAAAGGATCAAAGGAAAATTCTTCAGTAACTGTACTTTTATGCAATACAATTGACATAGCTACATGGCAGAAAGATGAACACTGAGAAACACAAAGAAAGGGTAATATAAGAGGGAAAATGACTGAAAAATAAATAATTAGGTAAGTAGTGATTCTTGTAAATAGATTTGGATTTACTTATTTATTAAAAATATAAATAAATATTTAAATTTATGGAAATAGCAGGATCTATTTTAAATATGTTTAAATAATTATGTCAAAGGCTTAGATTACTTGTTCTTTTTTTCCTAGAAAGGTGGGTAAGGCGGTATTAGCATAAACAGACTCACCTGTTCATTGCAGAGGGGCAGGACTAGATGACCTTGAAAGGTGCCTTCAAACCCATCAACTTTCAAACCCATTAGCTTTCAAGTTGGGGCATAAGCTCTTGCACAGCTACTGCAACTACAGGTATTCAGACTATCTTGCAAGAAGCCTCCAGTTAACAAATTAAAGAAGTATCTCACATGAATTTTCTGTTCTCTAGCAAACAGATTCATTCTGACATAAATTAAAAAATTATAAACAAATAAACAAAAGCCCAAACCTTGCCAACAAAAAAAAAACAACCAAACAAAATTCTATTTGTGATGAAATTACAACTAATAAGGGTTGACATTTGGTTTATACAAAAGGTATTTTATAAATAAATGAAATCATCTGTCACACATCTGTCTACATGTCCCTTGAGATAACTTTTCATACTCCTTCAGTAGTTTCATTTTCAATATGTGTTTCCTAAACGTTTAGTTTGAAAATTTAAGGACAAATTAATCCAGGGCTACATTGTGAAAGACCTCCATTTATCTTAACAATCTGGAAAACCTGTTTCTGGAAGTACTAATCAAAAACAGCTCAGAGGGATATTTGGTAAGGAAAGAAATTTAAAATACAGTAACTTCATGACCATAAGGTGCACAGGACTATAAGGTGCACCTCTGGGAGTCGGCAAATTTCACAACTTTGTACATTATAAAAGGCGCACTGGAATATAAGGCACACTTTTTTTTTTCAGGGAGGAGCTGCACCGCGCAACAAAATAATGAATCAGTAACGGAATCGCACAATCGTGGCATTTACTGGCAGGTGCTCAATTTGCAAATATTTTTCACAGATTGGCGCAGGCTTTCAAAGGCAGCCCCAGGCACCCTCCCCGTGCAGTGGGCCCTGGCACTCCCGCCCGCCCCCGTTGCCGGCTGCCACGGCTCGGCACACCTGCAGAACCGCCTCCCCCTCGCAGCTCCGTTGTGCCGTCATGCTGTTCCCCCTCACGGCTCTGCCCTGCCGCCTGTCCCTCGCTCAGCTCGGCACTCCCGCCATCCCACCTGTCCCTTGCTTGGTTTGGCACTCCCACCGTCCCACCTGTCCCTCACTCAGCTCGACGCTCCCGGCATGCCGCCTGTCCCCCACAGCTCGGCGCTGCCACCGTGCCGTACCCCTTTGCGGCTCTGTGGTACCGCCACACTGTTGCCCCTCGCGGTTACACGGTGCCGTGGTGCCGCCTCCCCCTCGCAGCAAGGGGCTCCCGCGGCATCGCGGCTTGCGGTGGCTCAGAGCGCCCGCGGCTCGCGGTGGCTCGCGGTGGCTCAGAGCACCCACAGCTCATGGCTTCTACGGCAGCCCGCTCCCTCCCTCTCTGCACTGCCCCAGTGCTCTGGTAGCCCCATGCAGCTCTGGGAGCCCCACACTCCCCTGGCGCTCCGGGAGCCCCGCACTGCCCCAGCGTGCCGGATGCCCTGTGACGCACCAGGAGCCCTGCACCCCCCTGGGCTTTTCCCCTGCACCGGTGCAGCCCAAATGCTGGTGGGCTCGCCCCGCGCTGCCACTGCCCCCATGCCGGTGGGCTCGTGCCACACCGCCACTGCCCTGATGCGGCTGGCTTTCCCCCCGCCACCTGGGCTGCACTACCAGGCTTTCGCCCCCACATCCGGGCTGCTCCGCCAACGTCAGCTTTCCCCCACACCAGCGCTGCCCTGATGCTGCCAGGCTCGCCCCAGGCCGGCACTGTCCTGATGCCGCTGCCGGGCGGGCTCTGCGTGGCTCGGGACTGTTGCGGGCTCGCACTTTTGGGTTTGCAAATTTCGCAACTTTGTCCATTATATAAGGTGCACCGGACTATAAGGCGCACTTCCGGGTTCAGGGGAAAATTTTAGCCAAAAGGGTGCGCCTTATAGTCGTGAAATTACTGTATTCTTATTTGACTGGGGAAAAGAGTTCAAATCCACTCTGGAAGGAACAGGAACTTGACAGAATATGATATTGCCAAAGCAACAAAATTTTGTGAAAAAATAAACCAGACTGCTGTTTCTTCCACTCCTCCCACACCTCTGGCAGCATCCTCTGCCCTGCCTACATCTCTAAGACAGAGGAAAATCCTTGTATTTAATTTCTGGCTTATAACTACATACCAGTAACCCAGAGGAGTTCCATATTCCTTCTCCACTACATGTAAAATCCATTATACATATTTTGTATTATACCAGCTTAGGGCTTTAGGTATCATGTTTATGTGGAGGTAGGTGATATCAACCTGTCTTTAGTGGATGTTATTCACATGATTTCCACTGTCTTTGTCTAATTCATACTTAACTGTGGGGTGCCCCACATATCTCTCTATGACCTTGATTATCACTCTCATCTTCCCTCATTTTAGCTTCTCTCTGCCATTTGCTATTTGGATACACTGACTCAGGGTTTCTGGTTTGTTTTTTCTTTCATTTAACTTGTTTCACTACACAAATGCTTTCCCAACCATCATTCACTTTGCCTGCTTCTGACATTTCTTAGTAGAGAAGATGTATCTATGAAGGCCACACTTGCACAATATATGCAATCTAAAATTCCCAGTAATTTAACAAGGATGTCATTTCAGAAATGTTGAATAGCAACACTGAAGTAAATAGCATCTATGCCTACTCAGTAGCTAAAAAATCAGGTATTGTAGGCAGATTCATGAGAATAACTCTGTGTGTATGGCCTTGTAAATAAAGAAATGAACAAGAACCGAAAAATGTGAGATGAAGGCACAGGAAAAAAACCTTTAATTTTTCTGTCATACTTGTTCTCAAAGTTATGCTACATTTTTATTTTCTAATTTTTTTAAAAAGTCATCTTTACTCTTTAATTTTTCCAAGACAATGATGGCATCTGTTGCTGTTTGCAGAAAGGTAGTTTGCTGCCAGATTAATATCACTGTTATTAAAAAACAGACAAACAGAAAACCCTGAACTGGTCACATTAATTGCTTGGTTTTTCAGAGATAGTGAGTACATAACACTTTCTCAGTTAAATTACATTAAAACAAGAAATACTTTCCATTACTTTAATCAGGTATACCAATATTTGATGAAATATTAAAAATACTTCTTTTAAACTTGAATCATATTTCAGTTATAGTTAATTCAGATTGAGAATAATTAAGTGGAATCACAGTGGTAAATACCTAGAGCTATTGATTAAGCAATGGAGTTCATGCTTATATTGTGAAGAACAATATTTTCTTGGTGTTTGCATCAGTTTCAAGGTATGTTGTTAGCAAAGAATTATTTTTCACATTACATGTGGATATATATAATATTTTAAAAATTATTGCCATTAATTTTTTTAACACAGATCAATACACTTATATCCATACAAAAATATGTGTATAAATAGACTTTATTTAAATCTATATTCAATTTTATTAGATGTTTGTTACCAAGTGTTACTAACTTTGACTGGACCTCATGATTTCTCCACAAGCTGTCAGTTGTGTTTTTCACTCAAAATCACTCTTCAACTACTCATGTAATTTAATTAGAGAATTTATATATATACTTAGCCAAAAATGTCAGTTAGACTACATAATACTTTAAATATCAGTGCAAAATATCTACATTTTGCAATCACTACAACATTTTTTTAGGATACAAAAGAGTAACTCTCTTAGGATATAGATTTTCTCTTTCAGATCTCTTATGAACAGATCAATACAAAGAACCATCTTCAAAAGCAGGTCCATCCTGCCTCATTTCCACATGCTTCTCTCATTTTAAATTCAACCAGGTTGAAAAAGAAACGAGTGACCAAGAAGAAAGGTCACTGTGGCTTATTGTTTTAATTGCAAAATGTCATAATGCTGGTGTTTTGCTCCCTTATTATACACAAATGTACCAGTAGCTTTGCTTTTCACTGCAGCAATTTCCAGAAAGGATTCAATAGTTTTATTGACATCAGAGTATTTAGGGTTTGGGTAGACACCGGTTCGGAAGCTGAAATTCAGAGAACTTGGTCACTATTTGCTTGTTGATACATTTCTCCTAGCCATCCCTTTTGTTTTTGAAAATCAATTAGTAGTTGAGAATTATCCTGAACTAAAAAAAAAAATAAATTAAAAAATCATTCCTAATTTTAAGTAATGAGGAAACAATAGGGAAACTGTAAGTTACAATCAGTATTGTTAAATAACAGCTGATGTAATAAAACCTTGCAAAAGATGTGTCTATATTTTATATCATGTTTGTCCTGTTAAAAGCCATGGTTTAGTATCCCCCAAACATGAGCAAATAGTAATGTTTAGTTTGCTTCTTTATGGAATCCAAGTTGGAAATTCATTTAAAGTAACCACCAGAGATAGCAGAACCCCATACATACATATTTATAAGTACGTATTTATGCCCAGTTAAAATTCAGAGTTTCATTAGGCTCTGAGACCATGGAACAACAGTAAGAGACGGTCTAAATTTAATACAGAAGATTTTTGTGTGTGTCATTAGATTAATTCTTGCTCTTTGGCCTTGTCCCTAACGGTTTTCTTTCTGAAGTTCTTTTGATTACTCTTTAATGGGAAAGGACATTTCTATCCATGGATTTGACTATCCCTAAGTTTTGGCTTAGGTCGTACACTGGCGGGGGGGGTGGAAAGGAAAGGAAGAATTAGCACTCATAAGTTCTTCATTTTTCAACACCTCACATTCATTAAGTACCATAAGTAAATGGCTTTTCTTGCAACTCTGAAGGACAAAGATGGGAGAAAGTGGCACTTCTACATCCATTTTTTTAAAAATAATTAAGAATTCATCTGACATAGATAACTAATTTCAAGACAGGTTTTCCACACAACTGTGGACCTCTTTATCCCTCAGACAGTGCTTTTCACCAGTTTGGTAGCTAAGGCTTGTAGAGTTGTGACATTTAAAACCAGCCATCTCCTTGATGTTTCCTATTATTTAATTAGTATGAAACTGAGGCGTGGCTAACACACCATAGGGCTGTGCTGCTATGAGGTGGGACCTTGACAGGCTGGAGAAATGGCTGATAGGAAGTTCAAGAAATTCAAGAAAGGGGAATTACATAGTCTTGCACTTGCAAAGGAAGAACCCTGGGCACAACATATGTTGGGGGCCAACTGTCTGGAAACACCTTTTCAGACAAGGGATCCAGCAATCCACAAGCCAGCAATGTGCTCCTACTGCAAAAAAAGACTCTCCTGGGATGCATTAGAGGGAGTTTTACCATCAGATTGAGAGAGCTGATCCTTCCCTTCTACTCAGAACTGGTGAGGCTGCACCTGGAGTGCTGTGGCCAGTTCTGGACTCCACAGCACAAGAAAGATATAGCCATACTGAATAGAGGTTAACAAAGGACCATTGAAATGATGAAGGGACTGAGGCATGCCTCTATGACAAAAGACTGAGAAAGCTGGGAGTGTTGAACCTGGAGAAAAGAAGGCTCAGTGGGAATTTTATCAATGGATATAAATACGTGAAGGCATGATGCAAACAAGACAGAGTTGGACTTTTTTCAATAGCACCCAGTGACAGAAGCCATGCACATAAAGTGAAATACAGAAAGTCCTACCTGAACATCAAGCAATACTTTTTTCACTGTGATGGTGACTGAGCACTGGAACAAGTTGCCAAGGGAGGTTGTAATGTATTAATCTGTAGACATATTAAAAATCCATTTGCCAATGATCTGGGCAACCAACTTGAGGTGAGCCCATTGCAGAAGGGTTAGACCAGATGAACTCCAGACATTCCTTCCAACCTCAATCATTCTGTGTTTCTGTGTTTCTATGATTACAAGGCTCTCTGATAAATTTACTGGACCCATTATTACTTTAGTATGGACCCAGCTCTTTCCATGCATTGTATATAGAATTTCAAATATATATATATATATATATTTACCATGGTGGAGAATATGAAAGGAAGATCTCGTTTTCCAGGAGTTACCATCTTCTACTTGCTTACGATAGTTCAGGAAACTCATGCTTTTCCATCAGATCAATGTGATACCATTTGACTTACCATTCAGGTTCTCAGATGCAGTAGATTGATTATGTTCCAAGAAAATATGTAATAATATCATATTTTCATATAATATAATAACTAAATAAAAACTGTTCCTCTGAGGAAAATCAAATAAGGAAAACATGAAAGACTGTCTTGGAAGGCAGTGGCTAAGAGACCCAAGAATCTCAGCATAAGTTTCTACTTTAATGTTGTGAGGATTAATGAGATTCCTGAATACCGAAAAGTAGGAGTAAAATGTGCTCCTACTTTGGTCATTTTGTACCAAAGCAATTGCACCCATGGGAAATACCATGCTGTATCTAATTTTTGTATCTATTCTTTAAAGGAAATACGGACTACCAGAATGATTCATAGGGTCCTTGGGCTGAAAAATAAATCTGGTATGTTTTAAAATATTTCACATTACCAAACAGAACTTAAAGACAGGACCCAATCCCTAAACAAAGGAACACGTGGCTACAAAACATTAACGAACAGGAGTTCTTCAGAGCTGATGATAAACATGTAACAACTTCCAGGGGCTAAAAATTAAAATTAGACAAACTCAACCTTGAAATAAGATGTAATTTCCTAGCTGTGGGGTAATTAGATATGAAATAGAGTGCTTGGAACTGGTGTTACATTCAGCTGAAATTGTCCAAAAAGACTAAACTTCTTTATTTAAGTTGCACTGCAGTCTGGGAATTAAAATATTTAAAGGTCAAAAGGATTTGAGTCCGTGGTTGTGATCACTCTCTTATCTTCAGTTGTTTATATTTGTACTGATGAATCAGATATTCACCGATTTGCAAAAATACAATTATTGTAAATAAATTTTCTATTTAAAGGCTTTCTGTATCTATCTGTTAGCTTGAGAAATACTTTTCTTCTCAATGAAAAGTTGATCGAATAGATCTTATTTAATATTTTTCTTCATCCTCTTTAATATCAGAGATAGTCACAACAAGAGAGAAAATATTTGCCAGAGGTATTTAACACATGATATTTTTTAGACAATCCAGGTTCTCAGAAACTTAATCATGCTAACATACTAAGGCTCACATTAACCAGTTAGTTTATGGTTCTGAAACAATCTTTTAGTTGTTATTAAGAAGTTCTCTGCAATAGAGATTGTGTTCATTTTGGCATATCTCATACAAAAAAAACCCCATACCATAGATTTTGGCTGATTAGTGTAACCTTGATCTTTCATTTGGCTGATCTACAGAATACTGCTGATACTTTTGTTTTCTAAAAGGAATATAAAGTGTATGATAAATGTGAACAGGTTGGGGACCTTTGTATATAGGAGGTCAATGGGACTTTGATATATAAAACATCAGCTTAGGTGATCTAAAAATGCTTTGTAATGAATTTTTATGAACCATGAACACTTAAAATTTAGTTTTATCAGTTTGATATACAAATTATACTGCTTGAATGGATTAAAGATTAAAAATATAAATTGGTGAAGACTCAACATTAGTACAATGATTTTATATGTTGTGCACTGAAAGAATAAAAATGCATATATTTCTGATAGCAAAATTATACAAAGAAACAATGAAAAAATGTCTGACTACATTGGTTAAAATATTGTTTAATTTTATTTTATTTTAGATATTAGTGAAGGACGGGAACTATAATTGGGAAAAAAGCCCCACCAATTAAATGATAATTAATCTAGATTTAAGCATGATTTTTAGGATTTACTAAGAATTTCTTTTGAAATGAACTTTCAAGTCTTAAAAGACTGTATAATTATGCCAGAAATATTTTACTGGGTTTGATCTAAAATGTAGTGATGCCTTTACAAATGTCTTATGTATTGACATTGACTTTTAATAGTTCACCAATAGTTTTAAAAGATGGCAAGCATGCACTTCACAGTGTGCTAATTTTAGTTCACAGGCTTGCTGCCACTAGGCCCTCAGGCTTACTCTTCATGGAGTTTGAAGTGTTCTGTTAGCGCTGTTACAAACAATGTGAAAAATGTAAAAAACATCAAAGCATTCAAGTGAAAATAGAAAATAGAGCTTCATAAAATTGCTGCTCATAAATATTATCAATAAGAGATCTTTTAAAATGAGGGTTCTCATATATATATATATTTGGGGCTATTGAAGCAAACTTGCATATTATTACTTAAGAAATAGTGAAAATGAAGAGGAAATGGTGCACACAAATTGGTACAGAACTGTATCACTTTACCTCATGGAGCTGTTAGGGAGAAAATCTGGAATGACTCATTACAGAAAATACAGGCATTACTTCAAGCACAGGATTTAAACACAGTTATCTAAACTGTAATTTACGTGCAGCTTCTGGATTGCAAAAGTGAAGAGGATAGCGAATTATTTTATCAAGAGCTGCAAACTTCAGTTCAGACCCTCTAGAAGGAAGAAAAAAAAAACGAGTTTAAATTAATCTCTCTGATTTAGAGAAATTTAGGAGAAGTACCCTGAAAAAGATTGAGAACTGTCTAACAAATAGATTAACAAATACCTTGAATTTAAAAGCATAGAGAAGTAGGAAAAATGTTAATTTTAATCTGGAAGCATTCAACCATATTACAATATATTGAGGTGATGAAGATAGTGTATCTCAAATGAAATATTCTTTTTCTGAGAAATAAAGAAGGAAAAATGTGAGGATCAAAGAATTTGTTGAAATTCCAGACATTCACTACAGGGTAAGTATACTGCAGTAGCAGAAGGAGGACTGAGATTGTTTTTAATTCCTCAAAAGGTACTAGAAGGTTAAAAATATTCTGAATCCTAAACACAAATTTTAAGGTACATTCCCACAATTTAAAGTTTAGAATTTCCTCTCTTTCCTTCTCTGTCCCCATCGGAATGACATCTTCAGTTTAGTGCATTGCCAACAATAGCAACAGAACAGTAAAAGTAACCTAATCAAAAGCAACAAGGGAGAAATATACGTGGCCTAAAGGTAATTAGATAGCCAAGAGACTACATAAAGTCTAGAGCCAATGACAAAGACAGCACAGTCTATGGACAAAGGCAATAAAATCCAACAGTGGTATAACAACATCCATGGAAAGGAACGATGGCAAGAGTACCAAGTGGAAATATATCCCACCTCTGGTAGCAGCTATGTGAGCAGACAGCAAGAGAGGGGGCACACAAGGCATGTCACTTCAGGTGCTCACCCTTACACATACTTAGCCCTTTCTTCCACTTTGGAAATCCCCGTCCTACTGAAACAAATTGCACATTATCTGCAACTAAGTATGAGAATAATTTTACAAGCTTCCCTACATTTATGGGGATGTACTCAAAACTGACTGGAAAAGGGACCCTTTTCAAGCCAGCCAATCACTAAAGCCAATCACTATTTCATAACCAAGGTATTGACTCAGCTCAAAGAGACACACCACCTAACAGCTGAGCACTTAGCTGTGCTATGTGACCTTAGGATTATAAGGAAAGGTTCTGCTTCTCCAAAGAGAAATGGTAATAGAGTTGCTCTCAGGAGGAAGCTGATGAAAGTGTGCTAGAGAACTAATAAAGTAGTGCTGTGCAGAGACTTTCTGTGGTTGAAATCATCCTTAAAAAATCCTTTTTTTGGAAAGCCTGAAGAGAATATTGCTGTGTATTCTCATTGCAATAATTTCATGAAAGGAAAATGTAGAGTGGGTCTCAAGGGCTACTCAATCATGACTTTTTTATATGCACTGAAACTGTCACACTTGGTGCAAGTTCATAAAATAATATATACAATTGGGAATGATGGTGTATTGTACTTGAGATGTAGGTTATTTGCCTGTATCTCAGAGGGATCAGATGGCGATTAAGGAATCCCTTGAGCATCAAAGCATCTCTGAAAGCTTGGAATTTTCTCTTAAATTTTCTTTATATACAATGAGCAGTTCAAGTGTGAATTATTTACAGAGGTGGTGAAACAACAGGAAGGATATACAAGAAAGGAGTGTTTGCATACACATTGATTCTTGAACTGCACAGGGAGACCTTACCAGGAAGACTATATTAAACTTAGTTATCATGACAATGACAGAAAATGGATCAAACAGGTGAGCATGCTCTTACAAAGGCCAGTTGTTTTAACTCTGAGGTCAAACAGCTGCTGATTGTAAGCTCCATAAGAAACTCTGAGAAATTAAATTGGGCAGTAGGTAGACACTGCAGCAATGAGACCTCATTTTAGCTGACTGTTTAAATGCTGTCTTCAAAAATGAGTCTTCCCAAGACAAATACCTACTCACCCTAAGGAATCAGTCTTATCAATGGTAGAACATATACACTCTGTCTTTCCCAATAACTGATGTCTACACTGACATCCCTGAGGAAAACTTCATTGGTAAATACCTTTATAGACTGGGTTCCTGGAGAGTTAGCATCATGCTTTAAATGTAAAACCCTTTTCCCTGTTTTTATGTGCATTTCAGCCAGCTATAAATTGCCTCAAGGTCTCTGAAGTCATTATTTACAAAAAGATTTTCTGGTTAAGCAAACATTTCTCAGCATCCATGTAAAACCAATTTGCAAGAAACACTTTTGCTTTTTCCTTGAAGGAAGGTAATGGCATTTAAATTGTACATTTGTCCCATGGGTCTTAACTTTTAGAAGCTGCTGAACCTGGTACACCAACAGAGGCAAGGCTACCACAGCTCCATGTCCCCAGGCCTAGTTAGGAATGAAGCTGAGTGTGTGTTCCCAACACATATACACATACATACAGTATGTATCATACGCATCTGTTTGGCTGCATAGGTCAACACAGACAGAAAATACAGCTCTTGCTCAAATGAAGACACTACCAACAGCCTCACCTGTTCCTTTCTCTCTTCAAAAAAGGCCATTAGCAGAATATACATACATATACACACATACATACACACACACATATATGTATACATGCATATATATAAATAGATACAATGTTGCAGGCACACATGTAAATAGGTCTTTCTATTACCTGGCTCAGACCTAGGCCATACCAAGAGTGAACCCTAGACCCCAGGGACTCACTGGATTAAAACCCCTGGTCCAGCAGCCAGCAAGTGTACCTTCTGGTCTCTGCAGCATATTTAGAGAACATCCTATGTAAATCTCTCAGTACAGGAACTGAGAGAATAGATCAGATCAAAGGTTCAGCAGCAAGTTGAATTACAACCCTGTTGAATCACAAAATAATCTAAGATTATCAAGTCCAACCATTGACTGATCAGCACCACATAACTCGACCATAGTACTAAATGCCATGTCAAGTCATTTCTTGAAAACTTCCAGGGATTGTGAAGCCAGCATTTCCCTGGGTAGCCTGTTCCAATGCTTTAACCACCCTTTCAGGGAAGAAATTCTTCCTGATGCCCAACCTGAACCTCCCCTGGTGCAGCTTGAGCCCACTTCTTGTCCTGTGGCTGGTTGCATAACAAATGGGGACGGTCTCTACCTTAATATAACTTCCTTTCAGGTAGTTGTAGAAAGCAATAAGGTTTGCCCTGAGCTTCCTTTTCTCCAGGCTAAACAACCCCAGCTCCCTCAGACATTCCTCACAGGACTTACTCCCTAGACCATTCACCAGCCCCAGCATTGAGCCCTAGGAAATCCCACTACTGACAGTCATCAGGTGGATGTGGCATTGTTCACCAACACTCTCTGGGCTCACCCATCCATCCAGTTCTTAACCCAGTGAAGAGTGCACCTGTCTAAGCCATGGGCTGACAGCTTTTCCAGAAGAATGCTGTGGGAGTCAGTATCAAAGGATTTGCTAAAGTCCAGGTAGACTACATTCACAGCCTTTCCCTCACCCACACGCCAGTGTGTTGAGTTTCCAGCTATATCTGTCAAGTTAAAGTCTTCCACAAGAACAAGGGCTTGCAACAGTGAAATGTCAGATAGCTACTCTTAGAATACATCTGCTTCCTCATCCTGGACGGGTGCTCTACAACAGATTTCCACCAGGACAGTGACCTTGTTAAGCTTTCCCTGATTCTTACCTGTAGGCACTCAACCTTATCAGCATTGTCCTGGAGCTCTGTACAGTTGAAACACTCCCTAATGTACAGAGTCACTCCAACCCCAATCCCACCTCCCCAGTCCCTTCGGAAGAGTTCAGAGCCATTCACTGCAGCACTCCAGTTTCTGTACTGGTAACAATGTCATAATTTTCTTGCTGCACAATGGCTTCCACCTCCTCCTGTTTGTTCTCCATACTGCATTCCTTGGTGTAGGCGCACTTCAGCTGGGTTGTTTGAGACAGGGAATTGAAGAGTAAGAAATAGGTCATCCAAAATCAGGAAAATGAGGAATGCCTGACATTTACTATGCTTACAAAATATCTTGAGGAGAGGCAGACTGGTTTGTGAGAGCCAGAACTTGCAAACAGGGTGAGATGTGTAAGGCTACCAGTGATAAGTGATAAATCCAAAACCGTAAACCAATGAGGACTAATCTCAAGGCCTAGAATGTGTCCAAAAGGTTAAGATGCATGCTCTGGAGACAAAGTTGAAAAGTTCAAATACAATTAAGAGTTTGGAAGGTTTTGTCAGAGACCCCCAACGACCCTTGAACTGGGGAGGTACAAGCACAAAAGGACTTTTGGTTAATTGTAATATGAAGCGAGGGTAAGTGGGACTAGGCAGGGCTAGGACATGAATATGTATTAAGCATATTGTGTAATCCTAAACTTTTAGGGAATAAATAGAGCAGTAGTTTGAAGTTTTGGTGTGCATGCTTTGAGAGGAGCTATCCCCCATGCACCTCAGTGCTAAATAAAAGCATATCTACTTTATAACTCTCATTTCTCACAAGTTATAGAGTCTTTTCCATGTATCAGTTTATTTCACCTCCCAACACCAGCATGCCACTCCCAGGCTCCTCTCTAGAAAGCCTTTCTTAACCTCATCCTCCTCTGAATCTAGTTAAAAGCTCTTTCAATCAGCCATACCAACTCATGGGCTAGAGTTCCTTTCCCCCTTTTAGGTGAAACCCATCTGTCTCCAGCAGGCTTGGTGTCCCATAAACCACCCCATGACTGAAAACACCAAAATTCCACTCATAACACCAGACACATGTTGACCATGTAGGCTCTCCTGTTCTTTCTGGTATTCTTCCCTGCTACCAAAAGAATTGAGGTGGTCACCAGTACAGACTACTCCAAAGGAAGCTGCAAAACAGTAAAATTATTACTTATGGAATAATATGTTCCCAGGAAAGTTTAATGTAATCTCCAAAGTTTACAAAAATATGAAGCTTAAGTCTAAAATACAAGCATAACGTTCAACATTACTCACATTTTTGTTGTTTGGGGAAAAAAAATATAATTAAATTATAAACAGGTTTACCCATTTATTCAACTGGCAAGTTTAAACAGTACCTTTGTCTTTCTATCACTAGGAAAATGTAGAGGGGAAGACTGAATCCAGTGCAGAAATGTTAACATATATGCTTATTTCTACAAGTCCAGCAAGTGCAAGCTGTAGTTACTTGTCTATTAAATCCAACATAATCTTTACAAGCAATAAACTGAAATATATTTTTCAGATCTTAGCTGCATTAAATAATTATTTGTGCAGTTCTTATTAAAGATGCATAATTTCCACCAGCTGAGAGGATTAAAAAGAGAAATTTTTTAAAAATAACTTCAGGAGAAGACTTCATTTTTTTTAGGATTATGGAGAATCTGAACAACACCATTACTGCTTAAGCCTTCCCTTAAATCACTGCTACCTTTCTCTCCAACATTTATAGGACAGTATCAATTAACAATAGATTGAATTAGGAATTGTTCTTTGGCTTCATTATCAAGCTGAGGCAATTGTTAATTCAGTTTCTATTTCCCTGTTGCATGGCAAAGACTTTTAAAAGGTTCACAATAAACTCTTAAAGATAATGAACCTGAAGTAGTGAAGCAGCTCTTGCCTGTAATCATTATCATGATACTTGGAAGTATAAGTTTTTAAAAACTGCCTGAATTTTGTATTTTGATTGTACCTTAGTATAACACAGAATTCACCAATAAGACATTATTTTTATTTACCAGTTGTTACCATGGAATTACTATAGTCACTTTTTGTTCATGAGCTACTAAAGAAAAATAACCCACAAAAATCCCTGAAAAACCTCCCCTCAAAGAAGCCAGCCATGGAGGCAACTTATATGTTGCAGGAGCTAAGGTAAGGAAATGTTGGTTTTTTAAAAGTGCCTGTAAAGTTGACATTTAAAACCAGTATTTAGTAGCTGTCATATTGAAGTCCATATTGAATTGGGCCCCAAGAGTGGGAGCACTCTGATGAGTGCCCATGAGTCACCTTCCTTCTAGCACTTCCCAAAGCAGTAGTAAGAACTAAAAAAGTGTTTTCTGTTCACTACCACTTACTAATATTCATCTAATAAGCACAGACAACTGATTTCTTCTTTTTGTCACCTTCAACATCAGCAGTGCATCATCAACCAAATTGATTTTCTCACTGTATAATTACTAAGTAACAATTGCTAGTTCCTGATTTTTAAAACACTTTTTTATTCACCACACATATTTAAAGTTTTATTTTTAATTCTCAATTTTTCTTTACACAACATGCCCTTTTTTCTTTTCTTCTTCCAGGCCATCTTGTTTGTGGACAGCTCTAGCTATTCATGGTGAGGATTCTGGAAGACAGCATGTTGGGCATGGGACTTTCAGCTAGAAGATGGAGCAATGCCTCAGCCACTCAGCCATTTTCCTTATCAATGGACTGTGCCACAGAATTAGTCAACACGTATTTAATGCTGTGTACACTCCACAGTGGGCTATAGGCAGTATGAGCCTGAGGTGCAAGACGGTAACTTGGCATATTTCCCCTCCGCTCCCATGTTAGTCTGTCAGCCCTCTTACTCAAGAAGAGATACTAATAAATTATACTACTACTGACAGCTGCTTCTGCCTTCTGCTAGGCATGTCAGACTCTGTTATATCATTGACAGATAAAAGAACTCTACAGTTTCCCAAATAGTTTCCTCCAAATAGAAACCAACTACCACCACCCAGTCATCATTCCTGAGTTCTTGTCACCCTCCCCTTTGCGAGCGAGGAAAATGGGCAGAAATGCAAGGCAGTGCAATGACAGCTGTGTTGAAGCACGCCCTCTCTGAGTCATTTAGTGCAGCTCGGGAAAACAAAATTTATTGTTCTTATAAAATGGTGGATTTTGGAGCAAGACTGGCTGTCATTTAAACCTCTGGAAGAGCATTCAAGAGTATACATGAGCATGTATGTGCACATGGCTCTGCTTGTGCATGTGTGAGTCAGAGAGGAAAAGAGGGCACAACACAAACACCAGAGGAAAAATATCATGTTTTACAAAACATCATTCTTCAGGAGGAAAAATATATTTAGCAAAAATTTACTTTGGCGCAAAAAGAAAAAAAATCTTATTTCTTTGCATAAACTTTTTCAAAGACATAATAATGACAATAAAAATACATCACTGTAGTTGGTAACTGCTTCTCTTCATTCTTTGGGCATCTCAAAATATTTTTTAACAGAAAGTGAGTGGAGCAGCTAATACTTAAAGTGTCTCTTTTTCTTATATAATCCTAGCCAGGAATTCCCTAAATGAAGACATTTTTCACAGTAAAACATTGATCTGCAAACAGAAATGTGGTGTGAGAATGCTCTGGAGTCCACTGACTTCTGTAAAAACAAAAAAAATTAAAATAACCTATCCTGCTCTCTTTGATGTTTTTCAAGCAGTTTTCTTGGGATGCTAGTCCTTGAGAATCATAGCTTTTTCATCTCCTCCCTACAAGCATGTTCTTTCCCTTGACAAGCCATCCTGAAAATTTCCTAGCCCAGAGAAAGGTGGGTGGATAGGGAGGCCACAGTTGCAAGAGATCTGAATGCAGGTGTTTGATGCTGGGGAACACATCTGCAGCAACTGGACTGTGCTGAGGTCACAAGATTCCTGCTGTTGCAGCGTTACTTCTTCTAGGTGATATTCACTTACCCCATGGTACTAACTGCAGTTTGGTAAATGGTGTTCTTAATCATTAATTGATTTAACTTTATGAAGTTTTTTTGTGGGGGGTTTTCTGTTTGTTTGTCTGTTCTCCCCCTTCTTCCTCTTGAACTTCCTGCTATCCTGGTATTCTTTCATTCAGTTAAATGCAAAACAGATGGTCGGACTAATAATTTTTTTATATCCATGTCTATGTTGCTCTTATAATCCAGATTCCTTGTTTTGCTCGAGAGGAGCTACATATAAAAGAAAAACAAAAAAAAACACAACAATTCAGTCAATAAATTTTATCTTGATTTTTAGTTTCACTTACCCTTTCACAACGTGATCCATCTCCTAGGAGACAGTGAGCACTAGTAAGGAAACAAAGTGTACCTGTTTGAAAGCCAGAATAATAGAAATAACTATTATTCATTTTATTTATATTAACAGTAGCTGCAAAGATCTACCTCATTTTGTTTTCATCACCTAAAAAAAAAAAAAAAAGTCAATTCCTGTAAGAAATGATAATATCAAACATCAGTGAATTGAATCAGATATTTTCTTTTCATTACTTATTTCTAAATTAACATCTTGTGTTAGTGAATACACTGGCAATGTAAGTGAACACGAAACTCTGCTAAATATAAAATTTTCAAAACTTTTGATAATATTTTTAACTAAAAGCACAAAAACACATGGAAAATGTAGATAATAAAAAAGATATCACATGTTTTGGAGAAAAAATCTGAAATAGATACTTTTTATTAATAAACTTTAATAAAAATCATACAATTGCTCATATTATTGATGGGGTTTTTTTCCATTTCTTTAAAATTCCAGTAGGAATCATACAATGAAAATATAAAATTATACATCATTGCTTATTTCTCTTTTTCTTTCAGTAACTGACCAGGAGGTATTGACCACAACCCTGACTGTCAAGGAGTTTCTTTAAAATTATCTATTTGGACAATATTTTGGTCTGATAATTAGGAACTCCACAAAGCACGTACACCCCTACAATATGAATGCTTTTGCAAATAAGAAATGAGAGTTTCTCTGCTTGTGAAGAAATTAGCAGCTGAAAAAATGCTGCCAAATTTTGTCACCACGAAATTTACTTCAACTTTGTTGATCACTGTTCAGCGATTTTTGTTACCTAAACAGTAAGGTAATGAATCACAATTAGAGAAAAATACTTTCAGATTGGGAAAAAAAAACCCACATTCTTTTAATAAGCTTGTTTGGTGGGAGAAAATGTAGTACAGTTCTGTCTTGTTCATGCTTTGAACAATTAAATATTTTAGGAGTAGATTTTAATCAGACAGACAAGTCAGTAACAAATGTTTCACAGAGCAGATTCACTGTCAAATGTAGAAAATATATAAGGATGTGATATAGCCTATTGTTAGAGCTATGGGATGAATTCTCTACTGGTTTCCATCTACCCACCTCACGATTTCAGAATAAACACGACTAGCAATAAGTACAGTAGCCTATAACTTTCAGAACAAACTTGTCTAAATGGTTACAGAAAATGGAAAAGTTTTTCACAGGGGGAATATTAAGATTTTGCCAGTGTTCACAAGCACTGCTGACAATAGCAAATCATGAGATAGTATAAATAAAAAAACTATCACAAACATTCACATTTTAAATAGTTGGATATTTCAATTATATTCATTTGCACTTCTGCATAATACAGGTTGAATAATTCTTTTCTTTTAACAATATAAAGAATATCAAACCTTGATTTAGAAATTTGGAAATATGAAGAATATTTTATGGCACCTATTTTACTGGTTTTTGTACTCATTGCTTAAAATATCACTTGATTCATCATCTGAGATGATGTAATTCCTACTTGCAAATCTTCAGTCTGGGTAAAATGGACTGTATGACTTCTTAGCTGAGTATTTTATCGTTTGGTAAACACTGGTAACAGGTGCCAGATTGTGCCGAGTTAGCAGGGAGTGACTGTATCTCTCTAGCAGGGAAATGCTTCCAGATTACACTATTTCTGGGATGTCATTAGTGAGGGGTTCACAACAAGGATGGAGAGTCTGTAGCTCACAGGAAACCCAAACGACTGAGATGCAGGAAGCAGTCAGCTAGGTTTCTTCCTACAGATCAGAGGGCCAGATTTTTTTTTTTCCCCCTCTTTTCAACCAATCAGACAAGAAAGGGGCAGTGCCAGCACCGTTTGCAGCAGATTTAAAGGAACTGACTAAGCAGCACTTGCCGTCTTACCAGGCAAGCAATGTGCAGCGCTAGGACCATTTGCAGGAGACATAAATAATTCTAAGGACTGAGGTGAACAAGGGTGTGGCATGGCAGATGATGTAGATAGGGCCTACAGGAAGGGTGCAGGCACCCTTCTGACTCTTGGTGGTGGGTTTTGTGTTGGGTGAATGTGGCGTTTTGGTTGGATTTTGTCCTCTTTTGCTTTTTTCTCCCCTACTCGATAGATCCAGCAATGGTTTATAAGAAGCCAGAAACCATTGCTACTGCTGCTACCAAGACTGTGCTAACCCTGACAGACTGACCCAAAGGACCCAGCTGTCACTGAGTGTCTGCGGGGAGAGTCTGAGCTTGGTGTTAGTACCTGGGGACAGTGCAAAAGGCACCTGTGGCAGTGTGAACTGGCGAATGGTCTTTGTCTGGTCGAAGAACTTAAGGAAGTGGAAAGGCTAAGGAGTATCAGAGCAAAGGAAAAAGAGACTGATGGAGTTGTGCCCTTCCAACCCTGAGAGAAGCTCTGCAGAAGTCCAAGGAGTCCTGACCCTCTTACCATCAGGCAGAAGCAGGTGGATGGGGGGAAGGGAGATGGGTCCCTGGAAAGGGAGATTAAAGAATCCACTCCAGACCCCCAGATACCCCAACAGAAGGTCAGGCAGATGGTACTAAATTTAAAAATCTGTCTGGAGGGTCTCCCATTTGCACTTTATCAGACGGATTATAACCTCAGTTATTAAGAAGAAATGAAGGGTAGTTGTAGCAGGTGACTCCCTTCTGAGGGGAGCTGTATGTCTACAGGACCCACCCCATGGGGAATATCCTCACCTGCTGCCTCCTTGGGGCCCAGGTATGGGATATTACCAGGAGACTGCATGGACCAATTCAGCCCTCTGATTATTACCCACTACTGGTTGTCCGGGGTGACGGTGGTGAGGTTGATAAAAAGGGTACTTAATCTGGCAACTTCTGTAAAGGATAATAAATGTTTTTATAAATACAGTAGTTTCACGAATACAAGCCGCACGGATTATAAGCCGCACTTCCAGTGCCTCGACTATGTTGCTGTCTTTGTCAATAGATAAGCCGCACCCCGAATATTAGCCGCACTTTCGTTCGTCGCGAGAATCCGTGCGCAGCTTTCACAAATTGGCCAATTAGTAACAGGATCGCGGCATAGCGGGCTTTACTGGCTCGGGGCGGGGCCAGGTAGGCTCGGCCCGCTCATGGTTGCCGACGGGGCCGGGTGGCCCAGCTCAACGCCACGGCTCGGCGGGGCTGGCCGGGTGGTGCTGCCGCCGCCGCCGGGCTCACTGGCCCCCCTCTCCCGTCAGCACCGCCCCGCTGCCGCGTTCGCTTGCCCGGCCGGCGGGCTGCCGCCGCCGCCGCCGGGCTCGCCGGCCACCCCGTGCCGCGTTCGCGAGCCCGGCTGGTGGGCTGCCGCCGCCGCCGCCGGGCTCGCTGCCCGCCCCGCGCCGCGTTCGCTCGCCCTGCCGGCAGGGCTGCCGCCGCCACCAGGCTCGCCGGCCGCCCCCTCCCGTCTGCACCGCTGCCGCATTTCCTCGCCCTGGCCGGCACTGCAGGCCCCCGCACCGCCGGGCTCCCCCACGCTGCTGGCCCCGATTCTGCTGGGCTTCCCCCGCTGCCAGGCAGCCCCACCCACTGGCCTTCCTGCTTCTGTCATGCTCCCCTGCACTGCTAGCCCCAGTTCTCCCGGGCTCCCCCGCCCTGCTGGCCCGGGCTCTGCCGCCCCCCTGCCCCGCCCTGCTGGCTCAGGCTCTGCCGCCCGCCCCCCACACTGCTGGCCCCGCCTCTGCCAGGCTTTCCCACCTCAGCTGGGGCTGGCCGGGCTCCAGCTTGGCTTGGGGCTGCCGCGGGCTCTCACTTCCGTGTTGGCAGCTTTTAGAATTTTGTTAATGTATTAGCCGCCCCAGAATATTGGCCGCACTTCCGGGTTTCCACCAAAATTTTGGTCAAATTGGTGCGGCTTGTATTCGTGAAATTACTGTACTTTAATAACAAAGAGGATTCAAGGAAAATCTCCATGCTTTATTGGATGGGAAGGGGCAAATACAGTTAGCAAAGATGAGGAAAAGGCTGAGGTACTTAGCACTTCTTTGCCTCAGTTTTTAACAATAAGATATGTCATCCACCGGACAGCTGGCCTTCTGAGCTGGTAGATGGGGTCAGGGGGCAGAATAGCTCCTCTGCAACCCAGGAGGAACCAGTTAGTGACTTCCTTAGCCACTTAGTCACAAGTCTATGGACCACAGACTGGAAGCTGGCCCATGTGATGACCATCCATAAGTGGGCTGGAAGAAGGATCCAGGAAAACACAGGCCTGTCAGCCTGACCTCAGTGCCCAGCAAGGTATGGAATCATCTGGAGTGCTGTCACACAGCACCTACGGGACAGCTGAGGGATCAGGCCCAACCAGCAGCATGAATTTAGAAGGGTTGGTCCTGCTTAATTTTCTTGTATGACCAGGTGACTCTCCTGGTGGATGAGGGAAAGGCTGTGGATGTTGGCCACCTGAATTTCAGCAAAGCTTTGGACTGTGTCCCACAGCATACTCCTGGAAAAGCTGGCAGCCCGTGGCTTTGACAGGAGCACTCAGTGCTGGGTTAAGAACTGGCTGGATGGTCGGGCCCAGAGAGTGGTGGTGAATGGTGCCACATCCATGTGATGGCTGGTCACCAGTGGTGTCCCCCAGTGATCAGTGTCATCCCCATTCTTGTTTAATGCCTTTATTGATGATCTGGGTGAAGGGAGCAAGTCTACCATTAGCAAATTTGCAGATGACACCAAGTTGGAGGGGAGTGTTGATCTGCTGGAGGGTAGGAGGGCTCTGCAGAGGGACCTGGACAGGCTGCATGGATGGGCCCAATCCAAGGATTTGAGGTTTTACAACATCAAGTTCCAGGTCCTGCACTTGGCTGCAACAAACCCCTGCAGTGCTACAGGCTGGGGACTGGACAGTGGCCAGGCAGAAAGAGACCTGGGGTCTGATGGACAGCCAGCTGAACATCAGCCAGTGTGTGCCCAGGTGGCCAAGAAGGCCAATGGCTCCTGGCCTGGATCAGCAATAGTGTGGCCAGCAGGAGCAGGGCAGTGATTGTCCTTCTGTACTCAGCACAGTGCTGTGTCCAGTTCTGGGCCCCCAGTTTAGGAGGGGTTTTGAGGTGCTGGAGTGTGTCGAGGGAAGGGTCCAGAACATCTGAGGGAGCTGAGGGAGAAAAGGAGTCTTGGGGGAGACCTCATCCCTCTCTACAGCTCCCTGAAAGGAGGATGTAGCCAGGTGGGATTCAGCCTCTTCTCCCAGGCCACGAGACAGGACAAGAGGATACACCAGGGGAGGTGTAGGCTGGACATAAGGAAGAAATTGTTCACAGGAAGGGTGATGGGGTCTTGGAATGGGCTGCCCAGTGATTGTCCCTGGAGGTGTTTAAAGAAAGTTTATTTCAAAGCTTATTCTGTGCCATACATACGTAAAGCAATTCCAGTTTATTTTAATAGTCCAGTTAAAACTGGGAACATTTTTTTCTGTATTTTGTTTAAGAATTTCTTCCTTCGAGTATTAAATGCCACCATCCTTTAGACCTGTTTCTAGGGTTTTTTGGTTTTTTTTAATTGGAAGATTTTGGGTTCAGACATTTTCCATTATCCAAATGAATCCATCACTTTTTTAAAAGGTATTCAGAAGAAAACTTATGCTATAAGTCGATAACTAACCAAGAGTCAATTATTTCATATATTCCATGTAGTTTTAGGTTTAGCAGTGCCACCAGGTGGGATCTCAATGGGGTTTGTAATGACTTGACACTGCATGCTGGGATTGTTACTCATGTAGTTTTGATTCTTCTGCTCTTACTGCATTTATTTCCATGAAGCACTGAAGACAATTTAGCCTTGCTAATTTTAAAAAATTGTGTCCAAATGCACCTAAAGTTAATATTATTTTTAATATATATTTTAATTGTGAAACTAAGTATGATGTTCTTGATTCTGTGCAGAATGCATAGTAAAAATTATCTTTTCAAATGCAGAAATACAGTTTATAAAGCCATGTGTTGTTTCTCGTTTCTTCTTTTATTAACAAAATTTTATTTTTTAATATTATGTACTGTGAGAGTTTTTCTAAATTATACTATTATATAAATAATAAATTATCATTATAAATTAATTATCATTAATAAGAAATTAATAGAGTATCATTTTCCAACTTTCTTTTTCTTACTATAATACTGCTTATAACTGCAAATTTGTTTGTGTTAGTACTTTTCTGCTCACTCTTTTGCCATTTCTCAATATTTTTCAAAACAGATGTGTAATTTTTTCCCATTGTAATTCAGATAGTCAATTAAGTAAAATACGATCTTAGAAAGTGCACATGATTTATCCCTTAATATTCTCTCTGGCAGCTAACCTCAGTCAGCATGAAGTATTTTCTGTTGCTAAGACCATGTGAAAAAACCCTGATATAAAAAATTAGATAAAAGATAAAATAATGTTCTCTTCCCTGTTGAATGTGTCTCCAATTCTGTTATTATTGATAATTGCGGTTGCTGAAGCTATCCCCTGGGTGCGGGAATGGGGAATATTTAAGGTTTCTTGATATCTAACCAGAAGCCTGACTGGATTTGTCTTAAGGCCTACTCTCAGAAGATATAAAGAGAAATCCAGAATTTCATTTACATATTGCTAATTTATTTATATTATTTGCTTATTTATGTAAAGCCTTATGTTTTAGTCTGAATTTATTTGGGCTAAATTTATTGAAAAACAAGAGATTTCTTCGGGCCATTTTTCGGTTTTAATATTTTTTTCCCCTCTGGAAATATAAAGTTTCTTCCACTTTCTGGCACACATCAATCATGGAACCTTGGAATTTGATTATTACAACTACTTTTCAATTTAAATTTTATTGCAACATGTAAATTGTTCTTGATACTATTTTTAAATGCTAGCCTGACTGCTCTATGAGACAAGTTCTTGGCTGTCAGAGCTGAATTCAAGGTGCCTTATTTACCTTGCCTAAGCTGTTCCCATAAGGGGAAATGCAGTCTTTTGGGAAACATCTTGTCCTAAAAGGAACAGTGACATTTTCCACAAAGCAGACAGAATTCAAAATGGAATGGGGCTCCATGAAACTCCTCAGTGACAAGTGTATGTGCATGAGTGTCTGTGTCTCACATGTGACTATAAGAAAACACTGAGGAATATTGCTTGAAAACTGCTGAGATTACTTCCCTTAATATTAAAATAGAAGATCAAATGATAATTATTTAAACAGTACTGTAAATTGTAGTGAAAGTACTTATCAAATAATTATGGGGCAACGTCCAGTGAGTTCTGTAGATTTTGTTTTGTGAAACGGACATAATATCAAGTAAATAAATGCATAATAAGCTAACAAGAAAGGCACAAAAAAGAGTGTAAATATAATATCATAATTATATAATATGTATAATGTATAATATATATAGTTAAACACAATACTGTTAATATAAATATATGCTAGAGTGAGGGAAATGTTCAGGACTAGGTATCATAACAATGTAACTACTGGAAAAAGAGATTCAACTCATTGTTTTATCATTTCTGTGCAGCCATCAACCCACAAGATTTTTTCCACAGGTGTACCAAGTATGAAGTAATCACTAGATTCACTGGTTTACCTGGTGGCTTTCTTATAATCTTATTCAAGGCTATTGTTGTTGGTTAATCCCAGTTGGTAACTAAGCTCACTTTCTCTCCCCTACCTTCCCACCACAATGGAACGTGGAAGAGAATTGGAAGGGTAAAAGTGGGAAAACACTTGTGTTAATATAAAGTATAATAGATAACGCAAAAGCTGGGCACTAAAGCAAATTTAAACCAGGAATTAATTCACCACTTTCCATGGGGAGGCAGGTGTTCAGCCATCTGCAGGAAAGCAGGCCTTTATAACACATTATCAGTGACTTGGGAAGACAAAACATCATCACTCTAAATGTCCTCTTTTCTTCCCCACCTTTCTGTACTGAGCATGATACCCTATGGTATATTGTATCCTTTTGGTCAGTTGGGGTCAACTGTCCCAGCTGTGTCACTTCCCAGATGCCCTCTGCTTTCTGGTGGGGTGGGGGTAAGGAAAAGACCTTACCTCTATGTGAGCCCTATTCCCTATGTTATTAATATTGATACCAGCATGAGTCAAAACCCCAGCCCCATACTAGCAACTATGATAAAAATTAACACAATCCCAATAAAAACTGGGCACAGTTTACCCAAATTAGCACTGTTTTATTATCCATCATTATCCTATAAATAAATAGTATTGTTTATTCTGCTAGATGCAAATTGTAAATAATTTAAAGTCCAGTTTAATGTTGAGTGACATTAGCAACTTTTGAACAAAACATGTCCATGGCAAGTTATATTTATAAGTAATGGATACTGTGGGGTGTCTATCTTATAATTCTGCTGACTTTAATATTTCTTAGAAATAGCTGAGCTCTGCAAAGACAAGTCTGTTTGTGTCTCTAAGGTTTGCATTTAAAGTTCCATGCAACAACTGATTTTTGTGACAGTCCAATCTTGTATGAAACATCATCTGAAATTTTTATTCTCAGCTCAGCCCTCCACTGTATAGAAATTAAGTCTAAATGTTTGGGGTCATTTTCTTTGCCTTTTTTTCGCCCCTTATACTAGGGCACTATTCTCACATATTGGGATTAGATCCAGCAGCACTGTTTTATAGCTCTGTCTGTGAGCTAACATACAAGAGAATGTGAATATGCAATTTCTCTGTGAGAAATACAAGAGAGAAAAATAGTAAGAGGAATCTGTTCTTCTGACATCAGTTGATATATGTGGAATTATACAGAAGTAAATAATTATCCAGATTCTTTTCTCATTATTAAATCATGTAACATAAATTGACTGTAGTAATTAGCGCTCCATAGATTCATTTCAGTTATAAAGGAAGGAACATTATCTGCAAAGACAAACACTGGGAGGTTGAGGAAGAAAGTGATGCTTTTCTCAGTTCATTGTTAGCAGAATCCAGAAATCTATATCTTATGAAAAACCTAACTGCGCACCAGGACAATGTGTATACTGATGAGAAATTTTGAATCAGTCAAGTGGGCTGTATCAGAAAAAAAGCCATAAAATAATTTTGTTTTTCAGATAGAGATGAAAATCTGAATATACTAAAGAAATAAAATACATCACTACTATGAATGAAAATAGAGCGTTACAGAGAGTTAAATACAATATAATGTCAGATTAGAGACTAGCAGAGAAGTTTTAATAGAAAATAGTATCATTCAAACTGACAGGCATAGGAATTTCTGATGAGTTTATGAAGGGGCGATAAGTTTAACTTTAAACACAGGTGAGCAACATGGTAATTTCCATTCAAATTTGATGATGTGAGTAGAATATGATGACCATATGTTCAAATTTCAGTAGGAAAAAAGCTTCCTTGGCCTCTCAGACTGAGTAGCCTTTTTAATCCAATTTATTCTATATAGATGTGAATTGAGTTTATATAAATTATCCAAATGATTCACTCTACATTTCTCCAGCTAACATTTGCAGGCAGTGTTAAAAAAACCAAACCATAAACAAACCACAAAACCAAACAGGAACCAAACAAAAGTGCAGGGTAATGTCTCTAAAACATGCCCTGGCAATTCAGTACAGTTGGAGTTGTAGAAAGGTCTGCTGGAAAGCCTCTTCTTCAGTAGATACTGAAAATTTGTGCACATAGGACTACTTAATAAGTGAGTCATAAAACTTAGAACTCCAGAACAATTTTTTTTTTTCCCCCTTAACCAAGTGAGTTACATAGCAACAAGAAATTAATCTCATTTGTGACACAAGTAAAAACTCTTTATATGGTTTTGAAAATCCATATAGCCATGATTCATTTTACACAGAGAAATACATCCTGTCAATTATGACCAATCTACCTCATTATTCATCTGCAAAAGTAGATGTATTCTAAATTGTACATACATTTTCTTGATTACAGTAATTTCACGAATACAAGCCGCAGCAATTTGACAAAAATTTTGGTGGAAACCCGGAAGTGCGGCTAATAGTCGGGTGCGGCTAATATATTAATAATTTTCTGACATTTACAACCCCAGACGTGCCAGCCAGAGTGCCGAGCCAAGCACCGGCCACTAAAAGCAGCCATTTCGCAATTGTTACAGTGATACCGTATTGCCCTGGCTCCCTGCAGGCAGCACGGGGGGCGGGGAGAGAGGCGGGAGAGCTCTCTTCTTCCCTCCTCTGCCACGGCCCAGGGGAGGAGGGGGGGGCCGCCGCCATTGCCGCGGCCCGGGGAGCCGACGGGGGGGGGGGGCGCCGCCATTGCCGCGGCCCGGGGAGCCGATGGGGGGGGGCACCGCCATTGCCGCGGCCCGGGGAGGACGCGGGGGGGCCGCGCCGCCATTGCCGCGTCTCGGGGAGCCGACGGGGGGGGGGGCGCCGCCATTGCCGCGGCTCCGGGAGCCGACGGGAGCCCTGCGCAGCCATTGCCGCAGCCCGGGGAGGGGGGGGAAGTGCGCGCCGCCATTGCCGCGTCTCAGGGAGCCGGCGGGAGCCCCGCGCCGCCATTGCCGCGGCCCGGGGGGGGGCAGGAAGTGCGCACCGCCATTGCCGCGGCTCGGGGAGGAGGCGGGGTGCTTTGTCTGCGCCCGGCGCCGGCGCCACGGGCGCAGGAAAGCTCCGTCCCCACCCGCCGCCGCTGCCGTAGGAGCAGGGGAAGCTCCGTCCCTGCCTGCCACCGCGGGGCAGCGCCGACCCGGGGTGACCGAACCCAGTGGCAGCGGCGGCCGGCCCCGAGCGGCAGTACCGGGCTGGGCCACCTGACCCCGTCAGCGGCCCCTAGCGGGCCGAGCCTGCACAGCCTTAGCTCAACCAGTAAACCCCGCCCTCCCGCGGTTCTGTTACTAATTGCACGCGGGTCCTCGCTGCGAACGACAGAGCGGCTTATATTCGTGTGCGGCTTATCTATGGACAAAAACCGAAATATTTGCCAACACCCAGAGATGCGGCTTATAGTCAGTGCGGCTTGTATTCGTGAATTTACTGTAATAATAATGTGTGAATTTTGGTCCGGACATCAATTTTTTTCATATGTTATTGCTAATATACTACATGTAAAATGATTATTTGAAATTATATGAATTTAAAATTTGTACATTTTAGTGACATATTGCAATCAACTGTCTACCAACTCTGATTTATTTATAGACCAGAAAAATAATACAACTTATTGAAGTTTTAAACTTCTTTTCTTTTAAGAAAAGCATTTAATATGTAGTATAGATGGAAAAAAGGTGACTAAATTTCATTGAGAATTATAAACTCAGCTAAAGGAAAAGGAAATTAAACACACCAAAAAGTAGCTGTCCATTTGTACTTGAACCTCTTTTTTAATACAGAGAATTTTCTATTATCCTTCATTAAAAAAAAAAAAGAAATAGCAAACAGCACAACTTACTGAAGAAATGTATGTATAAAATAAATTCAATAAATTCAATTATTCTTCCATTTTATAATACTCAAGGTAGACTTGAATGAAACTTTTTTCACAGCTCCTTTCAGCCAGTTAGATGGGTGCTTTGTTAAGTTTTTTGTTCCTATCATCTGTAGTTTAAATGATACCTGGCATACAGAACATATTTGTTAATTGGTACATGATTTTTTAAAAAAATTTCTTTGATATATGAACATGCTGCACAAATATGCTACATTTCTGCAAGATTTTTCTGAAGGACATTGTTCTGCTATCTTAAGAACTGAGTTGAGGAAAAAAAATAGAGAGAGAATTAAGTCTCCATAGATAGTTCTATGTTTGAGAAATTCCTTTTAAAAACACATTCACTGGAGTAAATTGATGTCTATTATGTTTATTTTGTCAGAGTGGGGCCATCTGGGTTCTACCTTTTCTGGGAAATAGAACTGTGGACCTCTCTGGAGTGTGTATACGCTGGCACATGCAGCATGGGGAGCAAATGTGCAGAACTGTGAGCAATCAGCGGTCAGAGTGCTGTGGTCAAAGCTACCAATTCCTGGAACCATGAGAATGGAGTAGTACAGTTCACATGGTTGGAGAGCTACCATGGGTAACTATGAGTTTTGCAGGCAGGAGAGGCCAGGAGGTCAAGGAAGTTGCCCTTTATGTAAGAAATCAGTGAGAGCGTGTGGACCTTTGCCCAGAGGCACATGATGATCCAACTTAGGGTTACAGGTGAGAAATAAAGGGCTAACCGAGGTGTATGTGTCTGCTACAGACCTCCTGGGCAGAAAGAACTGGATAACAACTTCTTCAGACAAGTGGGAGAAGCCTCTCATAGGTGGTGGTTCTCATGGGGATATAAGATCACTGTAATGCCTTCTCAAAGGACAGCACATCAGGGCACAAGATGTTTCTAGTGTACATTGGTGGCAAGTTCCTAATACAGGTGATAGAGGGGATGAAAAGGGAGGACTACCTGCTGAACCTCATACTTACAAATCAGAAAAACTGTTCAGGGTTGTGAATATGAAAGACAGTGTATATATGACAGTGATCATCAGAGAGTGGCATTGAGAATTCTGTGGAGGAAACAAGGTAAAAAGATTAATAACATCTTCAAATGTGAAGAGATGGACTTTGGCCTGTTCAGATATCTGCTTAGAAGAATCTCAGTAAAAATAATTCAGGTTCCCCTACCTGAGGTTGTGCTGCTTGCCACCTGGTGTTTGTAGAGAGCAGTCTTTAATCTTGTAATCTCACTCTGTTTCTTTTCTGATGGGAAAAGTGATGTATATAATAAGTAGCAAGAAGGTGACAAACATGAAAATGCGTGGAAAAAAAGTAATTTTCCATCATTATTTTAAAGTAAATAATTTTTATTCCTATCTCACCTAAATGCATTACTAACCAGTTAGCCACTGCGAATATAACTGGTGAGATAATTTGGGTGGTGCTATTCATAATGCTTTACACCTATTTTTTGTGGTAAAAGAAGAAATTTAAAGAGATTTCTCTCTCTGCCTGTCTCAGTAATGTCTTTTCTTCCCATCTTACAATTTTACAATAAGAAAGGAGATTTCCCTGTTATATTTCAAGCCATTGGGGATCAGCATGACATCTTATTGCTGTCTTTAATATTTGTGCCAGGTTTCTCATGCTCATTTTTATATCTGTTACCCACCCAAAGAATATACAAAGGCAAATGCATGCCCATGGAAAAGGATTTATCACTGTCTTTCCCAAGTTGTCAGTTTAACTATTATCTACCCTGTCTTTTCCATGGCCCCTGTAGTAAATTACTTTAGACACTTCTGCATTGTCTCCACTGTGCCAACAGTGATCATACCTATTTCATGAAGCTAGGGCAGATAAAGTCATTCTCTGGGAGCATTGACTTTAACCAGAATTTCTTCAATTAATGCTGCCTTGCAAAACAAAGGGGAGCAAATGGCAAAAAATCTGGGTGCAGGAACTTGATCTGAAACAACCAGAGCCCGCTGCCACACATTTGTGGTGTAGAGGACCACCAGGGCCACATTGTACTTACGGCTCTGGCAGACTATTCCATTCATGATCCATGACTATTGCTATGTATTTTGTTGATATTTAAGGGGAAAAAAGATGTTTCATGAGTCTTGGTTTTTGACTGCTTTCTGTTTGCAGGTCTTTTCGGGTCTTTGCAGGTCTCTGGACATCTGTAGTTGTTACTTTCCTGCCCATATAAGCCTCTTCTCTGCACAACAGAGCAGCCCCATATCCCTTCCATTCACTTAGACATGCTGAAGGAAATTTATCTGCTGGACAAAAGGAAAAAAAAAGTATTTGCAGATAGATATAAATGTACTAAGAATTAAAAATCCCTGGGGACTGGGGAGCAGGATGTTTGAAGTCAAATCGCATAGGAACATGTGAAGTTTGCCCATCACCCGCTATCATCTACATTAGCTCCTGTATTTTTTTCTTATGCTAAATACCAGCATGCATTAAGTCCACTGAGGTATCTGAAGACTTCCACTTTGTTTCTGTTTGCTGTGGCCTACTCTGCTCATTCTTTGATGCTATGTATCCCCTAGATAGGTTAGAATAGTCATATCAAATCTAAGGCACAATACCAGATGTAATGTCAGGGAGAAAAGTGTACTGGAAAAGAAACCATCCTTGTGGAGCAACCCAAAGTTACAGGAAGGAATACAGAGGAATTCAGTTTTTGGGACTGTTCAGATTATTCAAGGTTCCATCCAGTTGCTCCTCAAATCTTACCTGGTTCCATCTACATGCCCTAAATATTTCACCTGGTATTTGTCACAGAGAGTGGTCACGCAGCTTAAAGAACCACCACCAAATATATTGGAGAAAAGTGGGTTTTATTTCAAATTTGTGCAACTTTAGCTGCACAAAGGTGCAACTTTAACAGAATTCAACTTTAACAGAATTCAAAGACAAAGATCTGTTACTAGAAAATTGAAGCATTCAAAAAAAAAAAAAACCAAAAATCAAAGAAGAATTTAATACAATATCTCTTGCTAGTGGCTAAATTAATTACAGTATAAATATGGTCCATACAATTATTTTTAATTTTTTGTTTTGTTTTGGTTTGGTTTTTTGTTTTTGTTTTTCGTTAAGTAAATAATTCCTCTCAAGCTCTTTGTTTCCTGGCTCAGGTCAGAGGGTCAGCAGTTTGCATGCTAACAGGTTTATCCTTGCCATGCAGACATGACACATGAATCATAGAAAGGCCTGGATTGGAAAGGACTTTAATGTTCATCTAGTTCCAACTCACCAGCAAAGGGCAGGGACACCTTTAACTGGAAGAGATTGCTCAGAGCTCCATCCAATGTGGCCTTGAACAGTTCTAGGGTTGGGATATCCACAGCTTCTCTGAACAACCTGCTCCAGTGCCTCACCACCCTCACAATGAAGAATTTCTTCCTATTAACTAATCTAAACCTGCTGTCATTTAGTTTGAAACTATTCCTTTTTTCCCTGTCATAGGGCATATTCCTGTGAATAAACTCTCTCCATCTTTCTTATAGACGTCCTTCTGGAAAAGAGCAATTACAGTAATTTCACGATTATAAGCCGCACCATTTTGACTAAAATTTTGGTCCGAACCCAAAGTGCAGCTTATAATCAGGTGCGGCTTATATACGGACAAAGAACAAAAAGTTGCTGTTTTAGTTTGGAGGACAAGTGTCTGCTGAGAAAGGCAGGAGCTTCTCTTTGAAATGGAGAATGTAAACCCTCTCCCTCCAAATTATTATAATCTTGAAATCAAGGGGCTTTCAGGCAAAAATATGGGAATTAGGAATAACAGTTCTTTACTAGGGAAATTAATATAGAAAAACAGTACTACAAAGAAACAAACTCCAAATCCTGACAAAGTCAGAGCACAACCTGACACCCTGTCAGGCAGGGTGTTGGTAGCAGTCCCATTAAATGGTGGCTGCATCCTCCTGCAGTGACAGATGTGATTCAGTTGGAGCAGTGCTCCTGTAGAAGGTGCAGTTTCCCCCTGGAGGTCCAGTGGTGATGTGGAGAAATCTGGTTTTCTTCTGGAGTCCAGTGGAGAAAGGGGCTCCCTTAGTGTCCCAAAACCTCTGTTTTTGTCTTGGTAAGAAATGTCAGGTTCTTCTCCCAGGCTGGAGCAACTTCCAATGGGATGCAGTAATTTTATCAGTCCCACAGTGGGACTCAATGGGCCATTAGCAGACAATGACTCGCTGGAGGAAGGATGGGTTGTGAAAAGATAAAGAACAATGCCCTGCCTGGTTTCAATGGATGGCCCATTAGCAGAGTATCTCCCGTTGAGATAAGGATCACTGCCCCCACCTTCAACAGATGGTGATAGAATAGATACCTTTTATCACACTCTGTATTGTAATGTGCGGCTTATAATCAGGTGCGGCTTATATATGGACAAAGAATGAAAAGTTGCTGGCAACCAGAAGTGCGGCTTATACTCAGTGCGGCTTATAATCGTGAAATTACTGTAAATCATCTCCAAGCCTTCTCTTCTCCATGCAGAATAAGAATCACAATTCTCTCAGCCTTTCCTCATAGGAGAGGTGCTCTGTCTCTCTAATCAACTTGGTGGCTTCCTCTGAGCTCACTCCAACAAGGTGATGTTTTTCCTGCACTGGGGACCCCAGAGCTGGATATAGCAGTGCAGGTGGGGTCTCACCAGAGCAGAGCAGAAGGGCAGGATCACCTCCCTAGCCCTGCTGACCACATTGCTTTTGATGTGGTCCAGGACACATTTGGCTCTCTGCTGTGAGTGCGCATGGCTGGGTCATGTCTAGCCTCTCATCCACCAGCACCCTAAGTCCTTCTCAGCAGGGCTGCTCCCAGTCTGTTCATAGTAGCAGTCCAGAGTATAGATGTGACATAATATATTATCTCATTCTTCAAACCTTCAGAAGTTTTCTCTTTAATGAGGTTTCCTTCCAGTACTTGAAAAGATCTAACACTTGACTCTAGCTGGAATTATAAGGGTGGACAAATCATTAAGTGGACAAGTTCTCCTCTGGCTGATTCTGGGAAATACTGGGAAATCAAAAGTAATATTTTCTCTTTTGACTATAGAGATGGATATGTCTCGAGCTCTGAAGAAGCAGGCATTGAGACAGCTTGAGGAAGAAAAATCTGTAACAGAAAGAAACAATTGAACCTAAGTGAATGAATTTACAGAAGGGATATATTCTTCCTTAAATGAGGACAGCAGCTTCTTGTTGACATCAGACGACTAGATTTTTTGACAAAATACAAGGAAATTACGATGCAAAAGGCCTGTGGCATGCCAGGTACTAAGTATAAATGATAAGTGCATAATGGAAAACATGTTGAACAAGTCAACCCGTCAGAAAGTTAAGATCAGTTTTGACTGAGAGAATACTCTTACCCATTTTGCTTTTGCATCAGTGCTTTGATCAAATAGCCTGGTGCCATGACTGAATACATTCTAAAATTAGCTTAAGAGCTCATGGAACTACAACCTATTTTGTAAATAATACAAAAGTCCCTCATTTTTGCAGCTTCTTACGATATTAATTTCTGATCAGTTAATATCTTCATTTCATTTCCAGTAACCTATTAAATCACATTCCACACTGCAAAAGTTTTATGCACACATAGTTTAGCTTCATATTTATTTTTTTTCCTTATCTACCTTAAAGAAAAACAATCTAACTAGTACAATATAAATTCTCTAGGCTTTCATTGTTAAGAACGTGTATAAGGTTTAAAATACCACTTTTATTTTAGTTTTCACTTATCAGTACTGAACTATGGACTTGGTCAATTAAAATTAAAATGAAATTTAATTGGGGAAAAACTTTCTTCACCCCTCCTGTGACCTGAGATTAATTTGATTTTATTACACACATTAAAACTTGAGTAAAAATTCGGCTGAGATTGTGAAGCTGTTGAAACTCCTGGATGAACATGGATGCACTTAAACCCTTCTTTTTGTCTGGAATACCTGGGAGAAAAAGAAAAATAGTTTCTGATTTTTTTCTTCTTTCATTTGTTCACCTTTCCTTTCTTTCTGTATAGTAATCAAAGTATACAGTGGTCCTAGGAAGAGACACATAATACATGTTAGAACACAGCTCTTCTGAAAACACCAGCAGGGATTTATAGAAGGAAAACACCAAGAATCACTTTCTTTACACCCTTGGCAACCTCAGCAGCCTTTGCCTTGCTAAGGCATCTTATCAAATCTTCAGGATTGTCTTGTTTTTAACACAGGGCATAAGTCAAGTTAAAAACTATAATCTCATTACAGTAACATTATTATAAACTGCTTTATTTTTTTTATTTATTTCTTTCTGTTGCACATTAATACATCTTCAATTTCTCTTTAATTACCTGTGACTTCCTTGTAACATAAGCAGAGCGGGCCCGTGATCTTGTCTTTATCTCTTGCTCTAAGAAAGACTAGAGATCCACCCTCCTATCCTGTAAAGCCTACCAAAGCAGCAACCTGAAGGAAGTAGTTCCTTTCATCTCCTGCTTAAACAAGACAAAAATTAAATAAAAAACTACTTAAATACAGAAAATCCGACAATAGGAAAAGACTCACAAGGAAAGCAAAGGGAGCAGGAAGCAGGAGTCTATAAAAAGCTTCAGGCAGACCCTACAAGACTGGCAAAGCTCCAATCCTCTGAAATAGAAAAAATCAATTAGATACACCAAGCAGAGATATGATGCACTGGGGAAAAATGGAAAAAAAGTCCTGTTCTGCACAGAGACTGAGACAGAGACAGAGACTGAGAGAAGTAAATATGCACCCACATCTTTCTCATCAGAAGCAGGTTGCAGCAAATCCACTCTAATCACTCCAAAGCCCACAATCAGATAGTTGTGGTGTCTGCGTGACTCTCAATAAATTCATGGTTCCATACTTCAAACACTGAAATGAAAGTATTCCATGCAGCCATCAAATGCCTGCATTCTCAAATCCACAAAAAACCACGCTGAACTCTTTATTTGCAGAGGAGATGGTAATAAAGGTAATTAGATCAGGCAGACTGAAAAACCACCCAGCTGGATAATTTGTATACTAGGCAAAAATTCTCTAACTTCCTTCCCTACTCAGAAGCTGTACAGAGCTGTGCAAGACCCATCATCCCCTGCAACTTAGACAATGACAAACTCTTGGACAGGAACTCAGACAATAACAAAACTATTGTGGAAAATTGTTCAGTCAGGGCTCAGAAGGAGCTGAATGAAGAATTTGATATTAATAATTGACCCACTGAATTTAGCCCCTTCTACTTATTTAGAAGAGCTGAGAAGAAATGTTTAAACACCTAATTTTGAATAAAGGCTTTGGAAATGGAATATAAATACGTAACTTTGGGAGGAGCTCAGGAAAAAGTGACGTCTGTTTATGGCTGTGGATAGTAAAATATCACAGGCTTGAGATATCAGATGCTTTCTGAAACTCCTTGGGGTATAGTGAGTGTTCATCCTTTACCCAGTGTGGAATTTTGCATAGAGATGCTAGTGGTTTTTTGTTAGGACTCTCTGTGGAAGAGACAAATGTACAGATTAAGATACAAACTCAGCAGCTAAATTCCCTGGGCAGAACGTAATTACCTAGAGTCTCCCATGGTGCCAAGCAGGTCACCTGTTCCTAAGAAGCAATCTTGTTAGGTGTCAAAACTCTGCATCAGCAAAAAACATACTGCACCAATTGATGCAACTGTTGTCTTCTTCATAGAGCTGTTAGAGGCTCATGGTTTAGGTATTGTTAGCACTGTGTTCTCTCATGGGCACATTCACTAGGCGTGCTCGGAGCAAAGCTAACGTATATTGACAACACTGAGTTCAGCAGAAAATGCAAGTCACAATCTATTTTATTCAAAAGTAGGGACAGACATCCTTATGGCATAGGTCTTCCTGCCTTGTGAGCAGAAGCAATTTCTGAAATAGGTTTAATAGGAAAGCCAGCTACAGCAAACAAGAGCCCAGTTTTGCAGTATAAAAAGTCTTTTTGAGAAAGAGTGCATCTCACACCCGTGTTATGCATTCTATCTGATTTTACCTAATATTTGCCCAACTTGTAATGTATGGAAATCATCTTCAGCACACAAAAAACATTCACAATTTTTAAACTAGATATCCTAATATTTAGCTTTTTCCATGGGCTGCAGGATGGACCTCCATGGGCTGCAAAGGAGATCTGCCTCGACATGGTCTTCACCACGGACTACAGGTGAATCTCTACATCTTAATGTCTTAAGATAAAATGAAATGGTAGCAGGAATATGCTTTACACTCAGTAGTGTACAGAAACAAAAATCAGGAAAGATTACAAGGAACACTCAAGCTAACATTTCCAGTCCTCCTCACGTGCCATTTGCATATTGATATCCTACACAAGGTGTACAGAAATATCTTTTGACACTGTCCTGCTCTTAACTGGTATTTAAGTGGCTTCTAGTGATAAAAAATGCAGGATTCTTAAACATGATAATTTTTAGTAATTATTACATGTATGGCATAATATTTTCAGACTTGCAAACAATTAATAATCACTTAATACAAAATTCATGGTCTTAGAAAATGCAATACAGATTCAGTTTTCTATTTCTTTCTCATTGTTTTGATTGTATGGATTATGTGCACTACTTAAATTCATGTAATTGAAATGTAAATTTTAAACCAAATAGCAGTCAATTAACTCACCAAACATCTTTCAGGATAAGGCCTGACTGAGGCATGATGCACTGACTTTTATCTTTCTACTTTTTAATTTTTCCTCAGTGTCATTTATTCTCTCTTTGCTTTGGTATGTTTACTTTCTTTCTTCTTCTTCATTTTTTCTTTTTTCCCTTGGCCAAAGAAATGGCAGAAGTGGATGTTTTTCTGTGGGTAATTGGAATTGACCTGCCAGCTGTGAATAAATATTTACTGTCTGCTGTACAGAAATTGGTATCTCTATACCAGGTATAGACATGCCCATCTGTAGTTTCTTAGAATAAGACCTTACTCATAAATGTGGCAGCTGGCTAGAACAGTTTAGCTATGATTTTTTAATGACTTGCTAGGCAAGACAGAATAAAATCCCCCACATAAGTCACCAAGAGATTAGTTACTTCAGCTTCAGGCTGCAGCAACCTATGTAACCAACTTTTGTCAAATCTCTTCACCTACCCCATCTTTCCTGCACGCCTACATGCTTCATGTGGGAGAGAAAACTTTATCCATTTTTTATATCTTTCAATCTTAAGCATTGAATTTAAGCAGAGAGCACATGATTTACCTTAGTGTTGAAGACAACTATTTTGTGCACTCTGATAAATGCAGGAATCAAAATATAGGCTTAATGAGTCAAAATTTAGACCTTGTTAAAAGATTATTTACCAAAAACTCATAATTAAATGCTTACAGAATATAGTGGCACTGTACATTTAGAGATCATCCCAGTCAGCCTGCAGTAGCTTCTCACTTCATTTAAGGCAAATTATATCTGTTGTCAAAATACATTTACCTTCGACATAAATAAAAATGCAAAGGTATAATGTCATATCATCAATGCAGACATACACATAAATTAAAGATATTAATTGCCCTTTAATAACCAGTCAGAACAAAATTTTTAGTTAACAGAAGGTGTTGAGTGGCAGTTTGGAATCCCACTGTTGAGTTTTTATCAGAAGTGAAGTTTTCTTTCACCAAGTTTGCACCAGTAATTTTTCCTTTGCTGCTTCAGATTGAATGCAATAGAGAGTGGAAAATCACTTTTCTTTTGCTGTTACCTGATTCCCATTTAGCATCATCTAACACTCTAATTTCAATTGCTTCATATGAAAGTTTAAAAGCTTGTTTCTTGTTAAGTAATAAAATATTGTAGAGATCTTTTTAGGAAGAAGTTCCGCAGAAAAGGAGCAAGGTAATCAGTTTATTTATTACTCCTGTTTTTAAATTACGTTAGCACAGAGATTTAAAAGCTATACCAATCAAAACTAAGCAGTGGACTGATTCTAGTTAAGCTGGAGCCCAGGTTCTCCATGCTTTTACACTATCAAATAAAGAGTGTGGGGAAAGTCATCTAGGAGTGCCTAGCAATCTCTGGTTTTATTCCTTAACAGAGTATTACTTTGGCTAAGATTTAAACACTTTTTTTTTTCTGCCTGATGTATTATATAGCAAGTTATTACATGACAGAATTAGAAACAAAGTCAATGGAATTTATTAATTTGCTTATTTTCTATGTAAATATAGGAGACCCTACACAGAACCATACAGTACTTCACAAATTAGACATTAGGACACTTGTCTTCATCATTAGCATTTGTTTGGAACACATTTTTCCTGTTAAGAATGGTCTTTCAGCTGATTGGTCCAAATCCAGTATTTCGTCTCTTTGTCCCCTCTCTTTGCACACATGGTTTGTCTAAAAGGTCTTGTCTTTTTTCTTTGCTCTCCTTTGATTTCTTTATGCTCTTTTCAAGGTTCATATCTACTGCAGATGAATGTCTCCACTGTGTCTTTCTTCAGACTCATTGTATATTATCTTTATGCACTGGGAGGAATTTTCCAATGTACCAGTCTAAATAAGTCAGCACACTTTTTAAATCCATTCACTGACTTCTCCTTCACAGCAATCCACAATCTAAAGATTCCAGAGATGAATTTTCAGTGTGTAACTCTGTCTTCTTCTGTCCAAGCCACTCTGCCATTTTTGCTTGCGTATTGCATGTTATTTGCTCTTCAGGGAACATAGCACCAATACTCTGGTGGCCCTTTTCTTCAAATAAGTACCAAATTTGCAGTTAGTATGGAGTAAAAATATCTCATGCTGAACACTAATGGGTTGCTGATCATCTAGACCATGGTACTAGCTAGTAGCTGCACTAACATCCCCCCATCTCTAACCTGAGGAGCTATTTATTTGTTTTTTGGTTCAACATCTACAAAGGAGAAATTAGATTTTTCCTCTGTATTAAAAATATATTTACAGAATAAATGGATCAGAATACCTAGATCTATATGCACATATTATAGATAAACTAAAATGTACAGACATCATAAAATAGGCCTTATGGATGCATTAAAATTTCCGTTAAAATCTTTCCTTAACACCACATCTGACCCATTTTTTGGTCGGTGTCATGGCAACAAAAAGATTAAATCCTATATTGCTGTATTTCGAAGTAGAAAATAGCAGCATGCCATCCATTAATCTTCAGTTCTATAGAGGAGGATGAGATGTGTAAAATAAAAGAACCCCACTTGAGATTTCACCTTCTATCCCCTTGTTTCCTATTTGGAAAAAAATTATTTACTAACTCTTGTCCTTTTATGAGAATATAGCAATTAAATATTTATCAAGAATACATTTTAGAAAGAGAAACTCATTTACAAATTAGCAAATGGCCCTTTAGAGATCATTTGGATCACCCTGGATTAACCATTAGTTTATTAATTAAACTAGAGATGAAATCTCAGTCAGTCTCTCATGTCCTAATGAACTGTTCTAACAGTCCTGTTGGACTAGATGGAGTTAAAGGAGTAGAGAAAGGAATAGATCTGTTAATTATTATGGAATTCCGCTTTTCTGTGCAGTGGAGTTTCTGTCTGCTTGCCCTTACCAAGGAGCTTCTCAGCACTGCCTCTTTTGTATTTCATAATAGTATTTCTCCAAGAATACCTGAGCAAAATTCCTGAATAAGTTATTTCCCCCAGATTTTTCACCTCAATATTTTATATAATTATTCTGACACTCGGCCTTTGCAGTCTGGCTGCATATATAGCAAATTTCTACTTCCTCCTGTCCTTAGTCATCATTAAAGATGAATGAGTTTAGTCACCGTTTTCAAAAATTTAAATTATTAGTTACAATATTCAACAAATTTTGTAAGAAAAACCAACAAAATACATTCAGTATGCTATTGGATGAAGGAAAACATTCCTAGAGTTACCAGTATATGACGTAACACTCACTACTTTTCAGCACTGGTATATCCACATAAATCACACTAACACCTGCTGCTTCAAGAAGAAACCTGAATTGCATTAGGAAAAAAAAAAAATAAGGTCTTGGATTTCCTAGGGGTATCATTTTCCTTTTAAAATATCAACTTTTTTTATAGGAAAATGAAAAATAACTGGGTTTAGAACTTTTCCTTTCTGCAATAACTAGTTCCAGAGAATTAAAAATACTTCTTTTCCATTTATTGCTAGGCCAATCAGCAGCAATCCTTACTTCCTCTCTTGCCACTCTCCAACATTTCTGCCTTGAAACTCACTCAAGCATCTCTTGTTTTCAAGGGCAATGTTCAAAGTGTTCCAAGCAGTGTTCAAAAAATAACAGGAAGAAAACAAATGAGAGAGAAAAAGAGAGAATGAGATTTATAATAGTCCCTGGGACTGAGTCTTGAGAGTGAAACTATAATCATGTCCACCTGAGTGATTTCAGTTCAACAAAGAGGTGGTGGAAATGTTTTCTTAAATTGATTTATTTGAAGAACCGTGGTGTAACATTAAACCACTATGTGGTCTGTTTTGTTCAGGTTTTGACACTGTGACTGTCTTCAGTGAGGTTCTGTGTACATTTGTCTGTCATACAAAGTGCAAACCATGTTTTCAGTGCTCAAACACTTAAAACTGAAGGAGTATTTTAACCCTTCAGTTCCTCCAAGACGACTTTTCATTTATAATCCCCTCCTGATAAGAATGTCTATGTAAGTGATAAATTTGCCTTAAGAATCCAGGAAACAAGGGAAAATAACCACTCTTCGTAGGTCTTCATTTTGGTCAAACTCTCAGGGTCTGTGGTATTTTAATAACTGAATGACATTTAGAGCACAGGTTTGCTTGTGCAGTGATATATGATTGTCTAATATCTTCTCAGCTGAACTACAGTAGCTTAATGGTTTCAGAGCCCTTATCAAAAATCTGCCTGTGAGGGTTTCTACAATGTGTGTTGAACATCAGGCTGTGAAGCTTTTAAAAAACATTTTTATTCCCTAGATGCAGAAAAAGAAGAGGCAAAAAGAATAACACTTCTGTTCTGCCCAGGAAGATTTGTGCTTTTGTAACTGATAGAAAAAAAAGAAGGAAAAGAACAGCTTTACCAAAATGATGTAAATTTTAAAACATGCTTTTAAATCCAGTTAGGCAGATCTGGGTTTTTTTATTAAGTAATATTCTGGAATGATACTGATTTCATTTTACTTAATCTCTATTTGTTTATGTCCAGGGATTTTGGGGGGGTGGGGTGTTTTCCCCCCACCACCCATTCTGTTCTTTGCCTTCACTCATGCCTGTCAGAGGGTGTCAGAATCCATTCTGATGACCTGTTTCCAGATGGTCCTCTGCTTGGCAGATTTGATATGCCACGTCACATAAAAAGCTCATAAAACTGAAGTGGCATTCACTTCATACAAAGCTTTGATTATCAGCATATATACAGGGAATGGTACAGCATCTCCTTGGCAAGCACTTAGTGCCCACTGGTTCCATAATCCAAGCTGAGCACAGCCCAGTTTAATATTTTCAGCCTTTTTGTCACACTTGTATCTGCTTGGTTGACTCTAAGAATAGACGTGTGCAAAAAAAAACCCAAAAGCAAAACCAACCTATATTCAAAATAAATTTCAGTTTAAACAACGCTACTTAAAACATGAAAATTGAGAAATTTCAACTGGTATTTCCAGCTTGATTATTTTTTAATAATTATTTGTTGCTTGTTTATATTTACATGCTTCAGTTTGCACAGAACAGTACTGCATAAACTTTGAGAGAGAATAGAGCTACTTTCTAAAGATATTCATGGTTTTCCATCTGAAATTTGAATTAATGTTTCAACAAACAGTATCACTAAGTTCATTTTGTTGACTTTAGTTAAACACTCTCAGCAGTAGGATGGCTAGAGCAGCCTGGAATTGTTTAAGTAGTATAATTCACTACAGATATTTTTTTTAAAAAATGTAAGCTCATTCTTTATATAGAGAAGGTACATTCTTAATTACATTCTGCTGCTGGAAAAACAGCAGTTTACCCTTTTGTAGATTTAACACAGTCAATGCCATTTTTACTGGCATTGTCAGAGCAAACAAGAATTAAAACAGCAATTAATAGTTTTCCCAGAAATTTTAATGCATATTTAAGTTTTAATATATCTGGACTATTGTTTTTGCTGTTGGTTTTTTTTGGGTTTTTCGTTGGTTTTTTTTGTTTTGTTTGTTGACTTGTTTATTTCTTGGAGGAAGGAGTTAATGGGTTTTCTTTGTTTATTTTTTGGGGGTGGGAGGGTTTTTGGCTTTGAAGGGGGGAGTTTTTGGGGATTTTTTTGTGTGTTGCAGAGGTCTGACCTTCAAACCAAGTAGTTTACATGACACAGGAGGGTCCCTTTCAGGAACACATAGATTAGCAGCCCTAAAAATGTGGATATCTGCCTGCTTCTTTCTCTTTCCATGCACCTCTTTAGGTCATGGGCAACAGTTCTGCAAATAACATCTCAATTTCGTGGCATTTCAGCATTTCTGTCATTTTACCTTGGAAACAGACATAAATGCCTAATCTAAGGAGATGACCTAGAGCTCACCAGGAATCAACACAGAAAGAGAAATTCTCTTGAATATGACTCAGCTCCTAGAAGGTCACCCACATCTTTCTCTCTGTGCTCTGAGTGCAGCAACTGGGTACCTAACTGACACATTTCAATAAAGACCCCAAAGCTATAAACAATAAATCCAGGACAGAGAAGGTGAAATTTTAGGCAAAATTCTATCCTTCTTGTTATTGTAATGTGAAACAGCCAAAGAGAGGTAAAAATACTTGGTGTCATTGCAATTATGCCAGGTCCGTGTTTATGTAGCTAAGAAAATCTAATTTTTACCTATGTATCTATCTATCTATCTAGGAACCTACCAGGGAAAATTATGAGGTCAAAATTAATCAGTTGAGAATTAGAATATGCAATAAAGAAATTTAGACTCTTAAATTCCTGACTGTTACGAATATTTTTATACTTACTTTTCTAGTTCTAGATTCTAAATTAATTAGTTTTCTCATGTATGAAAATGTTAAATTTAATCACATTAATTAATTTGATATATTAAAAATTGAAAAATTATTACTCTTATGTACATGTAAAACTTTTTTATACAGATAAATCCCAAAATGATATGCATACATTGTTAATTTTTAAAATTTATGTTATTAATGTTGTTATGATGCTGTTTCTTTCTCCTTCAGAACCTGTTGTTGTTGTATACAAAAATCTTTTTAATGAAATTAAGACACATGACATTTATAGGAACAGATTCACCAATCACTGCTCTATAGCTCAGTTAGCAGCTTTGTGTACCACGGAGATTCTCAGAGAGTCACAATGACACAACTTAGAAATAAGCACTATATTTTTCTGAGGTGTAATAATGAGTGGGATAATAGAAGAATATTTAAAATATTGTCTTTTATTAAATAAAAATAATACTTGAGCAAGAAGTCAAATTTAGACTGAATCTGAATTCTCAGATAAATGTAAGTTTGACATCACAGGAGAAATTTCTGCTTCAGTTATTGCATAGAATGGAGTGAAAGAGCTTTGCTTGGTTAAAGTGGAAGGATTATAGGTTTTTATTTTAAAATTAAGAATGGGTGGCAACATAAGAAGTATTCTCGGCAATGCTGAGTGATCTAAACACAATGATACAGCATGGAGATAAAATCAATGCTTCATCCTAACACCTTTATTGTTGTTATTACTATTTGAAAGAATTTGCTTCAACATTTCTGAACTTTATGTTGAGGTAACAAATTTTATGATAAAATATTGTAATTAAAAATGAAGTATTTCTCCCCCCTTCTTCTTACATAATTGGATGAACATAAAAAGACTCATATTTCTTGCATGACCAAAAAAAGACAACAAACCCCAACAAAAAAAAAAACCCCAAAACCAATGCATAGCTAGCGTTGCCATCTGTGTCCATCAGTTTTAAGGTATCCTAGTCTTTTCTCTAAAAGTCCCCAGTTGTGAATAATAGAAGGGAATCTGAAGGTAATTCATGTATAAGGAGAGAGAAAGAGCAGCATCCTTGGCTTGACTGTTCAGGTCCTTATTGGGAAGAAACATTGCATCTGCTGCCTATAGTCATGACTATTTCTGTCTGCATCAGTTCTTACTTGAAAATTCATCCGTGCAAAAAAACTTAAACAGTTTTATACAAGTAAAGCACAACTCTGTGTGCCGCTACTGATCCATCTCTAGACCATTCCTAGTGCCAATAGCATAACTTAGAATAACTAAGCTGAGTTTGGGATCAAGAGACATACTAGGAATATTCTAATGAACAATTAACACAATTAATTCTTCCTACTTGTTCATCCATGAGTTCTTAGTTTAAAAACGAGTGTTTAGGCTGACTGATATGTTTTAACTCCCTGTGCTAATAATTCCAGAAGAAATATAAGCGGTTATTAATAAATCATTATGCATTGGGAATTATGCATCAACTTTTCCTTCTCATTTCCTAAAAGAACCATTTAGAACTAATGACAGTTGTTGCTAGAATTTTTCCAAAGAACAACCCACTTTATCAACTGTGTATATAAGAGGAATCTTTTGTTCCTGCAAAAGATAACCATCAGCAAAATAAAAGGCTTAAGCTGGACTGCAGTAGTTTATTTGTCTGTCAGTAGGCAGGCAGCCATGCTTTGGCTCATTACAGTTCCCTCTTGACATTACCTATCTTTAGTATATCCCTTGTCTTGCATCAGTAATGACTGTCTTCAGATGCCTCAGGCTTTTCTTAGACTTCTTTCAACCCCTTTTTTTTCCACTTCATTTTTATTTCTCTCTCTTCTAAATTTTTCATGACTTTCAAATTATCTGTTGACTGTAATTACATGACTTCAGGCCTTTCAATCTGTTTTACCTGGAAAGACTCTGTGAGTGTATACAACTATACAACTTCATTGTAAATTATAATACCTGTCAACACAACAGTTTTTATGAACTTCACAAGCAGAAAAAAAATTTACAATAAGATCTAAGGTCCTATATATACAGTGACTTCTAAATACAGAATGAGAAATGTGTGAGCCAAATGCGCAAAATTTAAAAATAGGTTCCAAAACCTGAGGGAAGGATTTCACAACACAGTTTTTTCTGTTTACAGGATACTTTGCCTGTGAATGTGGAATGGAAGACAAATTACATAAAAATACTTCCATGTTTGTCATACCTATCTAAGGAATAATAAAATGCAGTTATGTCAAGAGGCAATCAATGAAAGTGAGAGGTAATTTGAAAACTCTATCAAACTTTTTTTTTGTTTTTTTTTCACAAAACATGTATATACATATATATAAATAACAGCTGTGTAATAAATAAAAAGAGTGAATGTAAACACAGAGACAGTTTAGAATCATACCTGTGAAGTCTACTGCCCTTAAAAAGTCCATTCTAGCAACAGCAAATTTTACCAAGTCATACAGTTCAACTGTTGGGACACCAACATCAGTGGATGACAACCTATGCTGTGTATTGTCACTGCTACACTTTTACTCTGTTAAATCTATGGAGATTACCTTTTTAGTTTCGCTCAATACCTGTGTAAATTGCTTCAGATTTTGAAGCAATGAAGTCTCTGTCTGATTATTACTGTTACTAATTAATGTTATGGAAATAATGAAAGCATTTAGCAAGACTTCAAAGCCTGTTTGTGCTACACCCTGTATTTCCTTGTCATTAAAATATTCATCTTGCCTCAAAAAGTTATGAACTAAAACTGTAAAACTGGGCAGACACAAGAAATAGACAAGGAGAGCATGGGGTAACAGCATGACAATTATGAGGAGTGTAAGAAGCAGAGGTCAAAAAACTCCAACTGACTAGGTATAGTTATACGTCTTCTTTCTCCACTTTCCTTTATCTATCTTTTAATTAAAAATAACTGGCCTGATTTTCAAAAATCTGAGCACTCAAAACCTGCACCGATTTCACAGGTGGCTCTGGGTGTCAGCACATTAGAAAATTAGGCCAGAAGTGTTTTCATCTTTGGAAACTCCATAAGATTTAGCCTTTAAATGTGAGTAACTAAAGAAAAAATGTGAGTAACATGGATAGGTGTAACTTACAGCAGTGGAAAAAGGCAGGCTTCTAAAAATCATGACAAATTTAGTGTACTCTAGTTATCTTTTGTCTCTTTTTTTTGTGTCCTGGTGTTGCATCTCCTGCCTAACACTTTTCTGACCCATTCTGATTAAAAAAAAAAAAAAAGTCTAATAATCTTGGGCAAATTTAATATTGTTCTTGTCGGGGTAGCCTGGTGATAGGCTTGGAAATTTACTTCCAGGTTGGGAACTTCAAGTATATATCAGGTAAACAGCCTAGCAATATCTATATTGTCCTTCGATTTATTTTCTTGTTTATATCATATTTCTGTAATAATAAGATATTATTGTGGTTCACACTTACTTTTATCAGTTGGAACTAAGTGTCACAAAGATTAAGGATGCTAAGATTTTGAAAGAGTGCTATGTGAAATATCTGTTTTTAAAATTATTTATTTATATATTTATTTATTTATGGGAGAAAGTTTTATTGGGTGTAAAAATCCATTTTCATTTAATTGTAGGAAAAACTACACTAGTGATAAAAAATGGATATTCAAAGAGATCTGTGAAAATGGGTAAAAATAAAGTACCTGCACTCACATTATCAAAACACACCTGATACTGGCAAGCTGCATTTTTTATTTGATCTGAAATTGGTTGTCTGTCTTCACAAAGAGATTAAGTTAATGGAGCATGTCCTAGTTTCTCAGAAGTGTCTTGCATAACTTCAATATGTATTTGCATTTTATACCTACAGTTCACCTTTCACTTAAAAAATGTCTTTATTGATATTCAGCCAATTCTAACATAAAATCTTTAAAAAATGACCAGTACTATGATTTTTCATATCAGACACTTCATACAGTGGGATCAGATGAATTCGCTGTTGGACTGTTTCACAGCCCTTTTTCAGTATTATTTTGTGTGCTGGTTTCAGCCAAGGGCAGTGTTAATTTTTGCACTAGCTGAGAGGGTGTGTGTTTGAGGGCTCTGGCCAGGACCAAGATGTTACTGGATAGTAGCTTATCTCAGTGAAAGGAGGTGGGGAGGGGCAAGAAGCTCTGGCTTCTGAGAAGAAAGGGATGGCATCTGGTTGGTAGAGAGTGTGGAGGATGAGCTGTTGGGGTGGGATGCCACCAGCTCCAGTCACAATACTTTGGGTCAGGTTCGATGAGCATCTGCATGTAAATCATCTTTCTTTTGTACATTTTTGTTATAATATTGTTGCTGTTATTGTTCATTTTCTTATTTCATTGCTGTTTGTAAAATTTTCTTATCTTAGCCCAGGATCTTCACCTCCAGTTGTCCTCCTGGGGAAAGAAAGGGGGAGAGGAGGGAAGGGGAACCAGGTGAATACCAGTGTGGTTTGGAGTCTTGGTCTGAGAACTCAGCTGGGGAATACCATTCCTAAATCACATTTTGTCAGGGAAGTGGGAAGAGCATGGTCTGTGTTACAGATAAACTTGTTTTAATCTTTTCTTTTTTCCTAATGTTTTGTGGTCGATAAGTAAGGAGAAACTCAAGGCGCTAGAGGAGCTTGTAGCAGAGCAATTGCCAAATGGTCACATAGAAGAAACTACAAGCCCTTGGAATTCCCCAGTGTCTGTAATAAAGAAACCAGGGAAGGATAAACGGAGGTTGTTACATGATCTCGCAGAGATTGTAGCAGACATGGGATCACTTCAACCTGGGATGCCCTCCCCAGTGATGCTTCCTCAAAATTGGAAATTGGTTGGTTTAGATATTAAGGACTGTTTCTTTCAAATTCCTTTACATCCAGAGGATGCTCCACGGTTTGCCTTCTCTGTTCCCACTATCAACAGAGAAGCCCCAATGAAGCGCTACCACTGGAAAGTGCTCCCTCAAGGGATGAAGTGTAGTCCTTTCATATGCCAGTGGTACGTGGCCTCATTGCTGTCCCCAGTGCGTGCTCAGAGAAAGGAAGCTATCATCTAGCATTTTATAGATTATACTCTTGCATGTGCCCCCGATGACTCTATACTCCAACACACGCTTGACCTAGTGGTTAAGGTTTTAACCTCTGCTGGATTTCAATTGCAGGATGATAAAGTTCAAAGGATGCCACCTTGGAAGTACCTGGGCTTGGAAATCACTGCAAGGATCATTGTTCCTCAGAAATTGGACATTAATTGTAACCCAAAGACCTTAGCAAATCTCCATTCCTTGTGTGGGTCATTAAATTGGGTTAGGTCCTGGCTGGGCCTCACTAATGAGGACCTAGAGCCCCTTTTCAATTTATTGAAGGGGGAGAGAGAGCTGATTTCTCCCAGGGAACTGACCCCAGAGGCAAAAGCTGCAATCAAAAAGGTACTGAAAGCTCTGGCAGAGAGGCAGGCTCATCGCTACAAGCCTGAACTGCCTTTCAAATTCATAATTCTGGGAAAACTACCACACTTACACGGTTTGATATTCCAATGGATTGAGGGGCAGAGAGATTCACTCTTAATCATAGAGTGGGTCGTCCTTTCCCACCAAAGATCCAAGACCATCACAAAGCCACAAGAGCTCATAACTCAGCTGATTTGGAAAGTGAGGATGAGGCTGCATGAGTTGGCTGGTTGTGACTTTACATGTATCCACCTTCCAGTCAAACTCTCTGAGGAGGGAAGGAACTCTCCTGAGAGGCTGACAAAGGAGATGTTCGAGCACTTGCTCCAGAGCAATGCCAGTCTCCAGTTGTCTCTGGACAGCTACAGTGGACAAATATCAGTCCATGCCCCATCTCACAAGCTGTTCAATGAGGAATTCCACCTCATTCCTCGTGAGAAGAGGAGTCGGAGACCACTCAAAGCTCTCACAGTGTTCACAGATGCTTTTGGGGCTTCCCACAAGTCGGTGATGACTTGGAGAAATCCTCTGATTCGGCATTGGGAAGCTGATGTTGAGTTTGTGGAGGGATCGCCTCAGGTAGCTGAACTGGCTGCAGTGGTGAGAGCTTTTGAGAAATTCTCAGAACCAATTAATTTGGTGACCAACTCGGCCTATGTAGTGGGAGTAGCATCCAGGGCGGAGCAGGCAGTGCTCAAAGAGGTCGACAATGAGCAGCTTTTCAGGTTGCTGTCAAAACTAATCTATCTGATTTCTCATAGAGAACATCCGTTCTATGTAATGCATGTGAGGTCACACACCAATTTGCCAGGTGAGATCGCAGAAGGGAATCGTCAGGCAGACACCCTTGCCATCCCAGCTGAACAAGCACGCCTCCCAGACATCTTCCAACAGGCAAAGCTGAGCCACCAGCAATACCATCAGAATGTGCCAGGTCTGATCCGTCAGTTCAAGCTAACATGGAGTCAGGCTCGAGCCATTGTGGCCACCTGTCCCAGCTGCCAGCTCCAGGCCATGCCATCGCTAGGTGCAGGGGTCAACCCCCGAGGCCTTGGCAGCTGTGAGGTGTGGCAGACAGACATCACACACATTCCCAGTTTCGGTCACCTCAAATACGTTCATGTAAGCATTGACACATATTCAGGTGTGGTTTATGCCTCTGCCCACGCAGGAGAAAGAGCTGTGCATGCCAAACAACACCTAGTGCAAGCTTTTTCAGTATTGGGGATCCCTAAGGAAATCAAAACAGATAATGGCCCAGTGTATGTGTCCAAGGAGTTCCTAGAAATTGTCCAGCAGTGGGGAGTGGAACATAAGACCGGCATCCCCCACTCCCCCACAGGCCAAGCTGTGATTGAGCGTGCACACCAGATGCTCAAGCAGGTTCTGGCTAGACAGAGCAGTTCGATTCTGTGGATGTCTCCACAGCAGAAGCTCTGCAAAGCCCTGTTCACTATCAATTTTCTGAACAGTTCATTTGAAAACATGAGTCCTCCTGTGGTTCATCATTTTAACAGTGGTAAACAGTTCAAGTTGTCTCAGCATCCACCAGTTTTCATTAGGGATCCAGAAACATGGGAAACCAAAGGTCCCTATGAGCTTGTTACCTGGGGACGTGGTTATGCGTGCGTATCCACTCCCTCAGGCCCTCGATGGATTCCCCAGAAATGGGTGAAGCCTTTTGTCCCCAAACAGCCAACTCCAGCTGAAGAGGAAGAGAAGCAAGTCGCAGTTGCTTCGAAAAGAAGACGCCGCCGGAGAGGAGAGAGAACCAACACAGAAGACAACCTTCCGGCAGACTCAGAGACTTTTAACATGTTTTGAAAATGTTTGTTTTCTTTGTAGAGAATACCTTCCTTCCACTCAATCCCGTGATGAACCCTATCCAAGTTGTCATCCTGTTAATGTTGAACAGTCAAGCGGCTGCATGGATCGTCCCTCGGCCGTGTCAAAACATCTGGGTGACCCTGGCAATGACACTCCAACAGGAAAACATATGCCTGTCCTCGGCAGCAGCAGAAAAGCCCATGTCCACCTCCCTGGTAGGAGTTCCCTTGAAGGTTGGAGAATATTCAGCCAGCTTTGACACACAGATACCAAATGAACTTCCCGAGGCACATACCATTTCATTATACAAACCTCGTCGGCAGTAAGCTATAATGAGTAAGAATCCTATGGAGGAACTTCTGCCAAGTCTGCCCAAAGCACATCAAGAACCCCAGGAATTAGAGTTGTTGGGTTCCTGTCCAGCACAATACTGCACTCATTTTATAATTTTCCCAAAACCTTCTGACACCAAAGAGTTCCACAACAGAAAGCAATACAGACAGGAATTCATGGCCGAAAGGTGGTGAAATATTCTAAGTCATACTGCAGCAGACACCCCATCTCTATGAAGTCCCAAGAGCCTCCCTAAAGGGTTGTTCTTGATTTGTGGAGATCGGGCATGGGCAGGGATTCCCTCTCGGTTATTATGAGGACCATGTACCTTTGGGTGGTTGTCCCTGTTTGCACCCAATGAAACCTTAATTAGTGATTGGACTCATAAAAACAAATCGGTTGATAAAATCCAAAAAAGAAGTGCAGGCAATTTGGACAGAGATTGTGATTCTGAATTTTTTCATTGGGCTAAGTCAAAAAGAATTGCTGTATCCCTGTTTCTTCCATGGGTTGCAGCAGCCAAAGCTCTGGGTGAATTGGGCCACCTAGAGTGTTGGGTAGTCAAACAGGCAAATTTTACATCCATTTCCATCAGTTCCTTCCTAGAAGACGAGGAAGTTACCAGGCAGGCCACACTCCAAAACCGTGCTGCCATAGATTTTCTCCTGCTGCTGCATGGACATGAGTGCCAGGAATTTGAAGGACTTTGCTGCATGAACCTGACCTCGAAAGCTCCTAACGTCCATGCTGCCCTCCGAGACATGAACCGCTTGATCGGACAAGTGAAGCAAGAATCTGAAGATTGGTTCAACAAATTATTCAAAGGCTGGGGACTCTCAGGGTGGTGGACTTCTATAATTAAAATTATTTTGTTATTCTTTGTTATTCTTTTCCTCGTAATAATGGCATTTGGAATCCTTCGTCACTTAGTTTTCAAGGCCATTAATGGTCTCATTCCTTCTACCTCAGTAGTTAATCACATAGAGATGAAAACACTAAAGCAATCTAACTCTCCCACTAACTGCAATGGTGGGAAAGATCATAATTTGGATCAAGATGAACCTAATATCCCTCCTTTATTAAACAAAAAAATGGTGAGATGTTGTAATCCACTATCCAAGATGTATTAAGAATGGTATGTCTCTTGACTCCTGTGACCCCTGTAATACCTATGGTCTGACCCTATCCTCTCTGTTTCCTTTCTGACACAGGCCATTTCATGATTCAGTGTTTCTATGATTTTTAAGCTTCAGGTTCCTATGGCTCATCTTGAAGTAACTCATCTGATGGTCTGTATTACAAAGGTCCCCAAGGATATTCCATATACGTTTTTTTTTTTAAATATAATTCACTGAACACTGTCATTTAATGTTTCTGAATACTCATGAAGTAAAGCAAAATATTAATTTCAGCTGTACTTGATTCCCTTTCACATGAGTTCACTTTCTCTAAACATAAAAGTGTCAAGTAATTGATTAATTTCTGTTTGAGAAGAGCAACTGATAATCTATTTAAAACTAGCAAGATGAGTATTTACATTTGAGTATTATGCCATGCATTTATTTATGTTTTCATGTGCATTGATTATAAAATATCTATTTTGCCACGTTCCAGATACATAACAGAAAATGAAACATTTTAAATAAATAATAATTGTTTGTTTATTGGCCTGGGAAATGAAAGTACTTGTTTCTTTGATGTTTGTAATTAAGAAAAGAGCAGGTATTTCCCAGAACTGAAGATGACAAGCACAAATTTCTGACTACAAAGTCTAATTTTGTGATGTTATTCAAAGATATAAATATGATTATGTTTAATATGAATTCTCTTGGTCTAATGGGAAATATGTTTTGCAAAGAATTTTTAATATTGACTGAAAAATATGTTGAACTCAGTCAAATGAACAAAACTTTAGCTTTAATTATCATCAAAGTTTTTACATTGGTCTCTACTCAGTTGTTAAACATTGTAATATGCCAGTTCTCATTACAGGCTTGAATTTTTCTTTTTTATCCTAATTCCAAACAGGATATGTTGAAAGGTCATGGAAACCATCTGATCAGCATTACCAAAGGTCAATTTAATTCCTTTTACGATAAAATGAACTTAGAAGAGGATGGTATTTAAGGTAACAATTTGTGGTTCTGTCCATCCAAAATGAGCACTGACTGCTTTCCAATTCAAAAATACAGAATTCTAAATCACAATTTTAAAAAACTTTTGTGTAAGAGGTTTTATAGTGCTTTGAACAAAATATCAGAAAACTAGACAAAGTTACAAAGTTATTGATGAAATTTCTATTTCTGTGTCATTACTTTTGAAAATAAGAATAAAAGGGTCAGAAAGTTTATTATGGTTCATAAGTCCCATAGAATGATTTAACATAGGAATGTCGAAGGAAGGTGGTCCATTCATGACATTACTATAGACTTAATACTGGTTTTGCTGAAATAGAACTATTTATAGATTTTTTTTTCTTTGCCTCTTAATATGTGTTCTACCTGGAAAATAAAATGCAGATTAGCAAACCGTAGCTGCTGGTGGGTATTTTTTTGCCTTGTGCTTTGCCAATGCCTTCAGAACAAAATTTTGAATTAATTTTTAAAAATACAGTAATTTCACGCATACAAGCCGCACTGAGTATAAGCCGCATCTCTGGGTGTTGGCAAATATTTCGTTCTTTGTCCATAAATAAGCCGCACCCGAGTATAAGCCGCTCTGTCGTTCGCAGCGAGGACCCACGTGCAACAAAGTTGCCAATTAGTAACAGAACGACGGCAGGGCAGGGTTTACTGGCTCAGTTAAGGCTGTGCAGGCTCGGCCCACTCGGGGCTGCCGACGGGGCTGCCCCGTGGTGGCAGGCAGGGACAGAGCCCCCTCCGCACCCGCGGCGGTGGAGGCGGGCGGGGACAGAGCACCCCGCCTCCTCCTCGAGCTGTGGCGATGGCAGCACGGGGCCCCCGCCTTCCCCCGGGGCCACGGCGATGGTGGCACAAGGCCCCCGCCGCCTCCCCGAGCCGCAGCGATGGTGGCACAGGGCCCCCCCATCTCTCTCCCGGGCTGCAGAACAGGAGGGAAGGAGAGAGCTCTCCCTCCTCTCTCCCCGCCCCCCGTGCTGCCTGCAGGGACCGGGCTCCACCTGCGGCACAGCAGAGTAACAATTTGTAACAATCGCGAAATGCCAGCTTTTACTAGCAGGTGCTCGGCTCGGCACCCTGGCTGGCACTTTTGAGGTTGTAAATGTCAGAAAATTATTCACATATTAGCCACTCCTGAGTATAAGCCGCATTTCCGGTTTGGGAGAAAAATCTTAGTCAAAATGGTGTGGCTTGTATTAGTGAAATTACTGTAATAAAATAGAATATCCTGAGTTGGAAGAAATCCAAAAGGGTGATCCAGTCCAACTCAGCCCCTGCACAGGACACCCCAAGAATCACACCACGTGCCTGAGAGTGTTTTCCAAATGCTTCTTGAACTCTGTCAGGCTTGGTGCTTTGACCACTTCCCGGTGGAGCCTGTTCCAGTGCCCAACCACCCTCTGGGTCAAGAATCTTTTCCTGATATCCAACCTAAACCTCCCCTGACACAGCTTCAGGCCATTCCCTCTGTCCTGTCACTGTCAGCACAGAGCAGAGATCAGAGCCTGCCCCTCCTGTTCCCCTCACAAGAAGTTGTAACTGCAGTGAGGTCTCCCCTCAGTCTCCTCCAGCCTGAACAGACCCAGTGCCTTCAGCCAGTCCTTGTATGACTTCCCCTCAAAGCCCTTCCCCAACTTTGTGGCCTTTCTTGGATGCTTTCTAATATGTCTATATCCTTCTTATATTGGATTGTCCAAAACTGCACACAGTACTTTTAGCCATAGAAAGGGGATTGCTCACATAAATAAATATTAATAATTTAAAACTGATATATGATCAATTGTGTATAATCAATTGTCTATGTCAGTGGCTTGCAGTCAAGCTGGGTGATTAAAACAACTATCTTCATTGACTATGATTTTTCTAAATACATCATTCTGTTGTAGATATGATTCTCAGAACTCATTCTAAGTAGGTTCATTAGGTTAAGCATTTAATGTGCATTCTAGTAAAACAAATATATTTTCAAGAGTGGCTGTAATTCAGCTTACATCACAGTTGTTTAGAACTAGCCCTCAAGCAAAGTTCAGGAAATGCACTTAACTGACAGAAACTTGAACATTATGGGCCCACAGTAAAAATTACTCTACAGAAATAAAGTGTTTCTGAAGTTCCAGACTCTTCGTAGCCTATGTCATGCATCTAATTAAAGGATACTAAAGGTTCAACGGTCTTTTTTCTCTACAGCAGATCAAAACCAAAAAGCTCCATAGGTTTCCATGCAGATAGTGAAAATGTCTAAACATTTTGACAAAAGATAAGAAAAATTTGTTTTCTTCTTCAAAATTAAAATAAACAAACAAACAAAAAAACCCAAAATTCACATTGCATGTATTATAAAAAAAAATATTTAGAATAGGAGGGTAAGCAATGAAAAACAACCAGATCATGCTATCAGAATAATTTGCATATTTTTCCAGAAAGTTCCTTCAGAGAATAATTTGTCAGATTCCAGCATTGATTTTCATTACAGTAGGAAATCATCTTGGAGTTCTTGTGAATGGCATTTTCATTTTCCCTGAGGATGTAAAGAATATTGCAATAAGGAAAAGTAAAAATTAAAAAAAAAGATCTGCAGATGTTTTTATTAACTATTGTTCACATTTTGAATTTAAATAGATTCCAATGTTTATTTTTAAATCCAGTGTTACCTTTTTTCAGGAAAACTATCAGCAGAAGTTTCTCTCAGTCAAAACTCTAAAATTTAAGTTTTAATATTTCAACATTAAATTAGTTGGATTGCATTCAAAGGCCTGGAGGAATTGTGCCTCCTCGTTTACATTGGACTGAGTAATTTTGAAATACATAAAGGACCATGAAGGAACAGCAAACTACTTTTACTTCTTTCCATCTCAAGCACCTTTTTCAACTGCTTGAAGTGAAGATAGGGTTAATTGTCACCAGATGTCTTGTAGTATCTTAAATTCCTCCTCTTTAAGTCTTAATGTTTCTACTTTAAAGTTCTCTGTTCCCTCTGTTGGATTTATCCCCCATTATATACTGTGTTTCCCTAAATATATGTCAGCAATATCATCTGTTCTATCATGGTTATACCAGCATCTCTTCTCACATTTGTTCACATACAGCTTTTTTGAGTACTGTGTTTACAGAAAAGAAGCAGTACTAAGTACAGTAAGACATTTATTAAATTCTCAGTATAACACAAGATATTATAAGAATGAATGAAGTGATTTTCAGTCTCCATAGTATTTCTCTTTTATGCCATAGGCTTGCACAAGTAATTATATACTTTGGAAATTGTCTGTTCTATTTCTGGTTTTATTTTTATATTAAGAGTACAGTGACCAAGTCATTGAGCAGCCCCTTATGCTGGTGATAGGCAGAAAACAAAAAGTAACATCTTAAGCTCTCATAATTTGGATTAATATGTGGATGAGAAAAAGTGTGATACAGAATACAAAATACTCTGAAAACATAAAAAGATCACTTTTGGTTAGCTTTTTCCCCACTTTTCTGTTTCATTGAACTGAATGCCAGTATTCTGTCAGTGTTCTGGTGTTTTGCTTCTTTAGTGTCACCATCAGTATCCAGATCACTTTCTCAAGAAGAATGATTCTCAGTGCTACCTTTTAAATCAGTGCAGGACTTCTGGAATATGCTTGAGTAGTGTGTATGTCATTAGCAACAGATGCCTTTGGACTTCTATATCTTTAAGCATGAGAATCAGAATCATACTAAAAATGACATGTTGATTTATTCATGTTGCTAGATTAACTTTCTCCCATCAAACTTCTGACAACTAGAAAAAGTTTGAGCTTTAGTGGAAAGGATGATGAATCATTATGATGTGGCAGGGATCCAATAAATGTGATACTCCGAGTTTGTATTGATTTTCTTGCACTTACTTGCTTGTGTTGCTCTACTTACTAATTTCTGTACTTTGGTCTCTGTCAGTCTTCTTCGTTTTTATTTCTTCACATGTTCCTATTCTGCCCAGAATAAAATTTTATGAACTGTCATCTTTATATAATGCAGTATCATACGGATTCCTGCAGTAATTAGAGTCCTTGGTCTTATGCTGGTTCTTGTCACATGCCTTATTACTTAAACCCTGCTTGCGTTTCCCTGTAAGGCTTACAGTCAGAAAGTGTGATATTTGGCAACAAATACCATATCCTTGTTTTGGAGCAGACAATAGTAATAATCTGGCCAGCACTATCAAGAACTTGTTCTATTTTAGATTCAAGTATTTTAAGCATTCAGGTGACCTTAAAAGTCATCTAGGGTGACTTTTTTCCTTTTTTTTTTTTTTTTTAAGATTGATAAAACTTGTGAATCTTCATAGCAAAAATTTTTCTGTGAGGTGATCAGGCTTCAGCTCCAGAAGTATGCAAATGAAAAAATAAGATAACTTTTCATTTTGATTATTTTTATCATTATTCAGCTTTTTTTTTTTTCCTTAACACATGTATTTTACAGAATCTATTTGCCTGGAAAAGAACATCTAGTACACAATGCCCATGCTGTATTCTGTATATAATAAACAATAAGGGGATGTAAGTGAAATATTAACTTGAAATAACTTGTTGATTTGTTGCTGGTTTTTGTTTATTTGTTGGTTTATTTTTCTTCAGCAAAAATTCTTGTAATATTATTGTTATAAGTATAGAGCTAGCAAATTCCATATTGATGAAGCCTGGCTAGCATCTGAAGTAAACAAGTCTCACCTTACTACCCAATTAACATGTAAATACATTTCTGGTGAGAACTCAAATTTTAAATTTATGCGGACAAATTAAAGTGTACAGATAGAAGTACCTCTATGTATCATAGTTATCTGTGCTTCCGTTACTGTCCCTGAGTCTCAGGGGAGATACCTACACATAAGTGATCAGTGACATTATAAATGCCCTGTTTTAGTCAAAACCTTACACATGGGCTTGTGTGATACAATGGAAAGCCTGTGCCATCCCAGGGCCACAGCTGGAGGCTAAACACCATGTTCAATGCCATCTTAAATGTCCCTAGGCCCCCAAGGGTGAGCAGCTGAAGTCAGCACCGAAGCCCTTGTCAGCACAATCAGCAAGTCAACAATTTAGAAAGATTTATTCTTCTGTGTAGCCTGCATATGTTTGATTCAAGTGCTCATGCAGTGATATCTAGATACTGCCTGGGATATCACATAGGAGGGTCAGATATGACACAAGACCTGTGAGAGACTCATGCCCTTCTTAGCTCTACCAAAGGTCAGGCAACATGCCTAAAGAATTTAAAATGTATCACCCATACATGACAAAAGAATCTCTGTTATTGAGGGCTAGCTGAAATACTGTCTGAACTCCCCCGAGTTTATTGACCAGATCTCTTCTGACCACTACAGTATCTTAGACACCTATGCATGTCTAAACTCTTACACAGAATTAAAACCTGCTTTATGTGTGTATCTGTCTTTCAGAAATCATCCTATTAAGATTTTAACCTGCTTAGATTGTTTTAAAAGTCTAGATAGATATTAAATTCTTGAAAAAAATAGGAAAAATAGTTAATTGGCTGAAAGAGAAAGATCCTGTTGTTTCAATTCTGAAGAAAATACTTCTGTGTCCTTTCAAATCTTATTTGACGTCAGGGAATCCTCCAAGTAAAACACAAATCTACAGGAAACTGAACTTTGGTTCTGTTACTCATGGTGCTACTTATTTTCTATATGGTTTTGGAAGCACTGTACAACAACTAATTCTGTGTTACTGCTGTGTCTGTTTTGCCATCACTTCTTTATGTTCTTTAATGTAACTTTCCTGCCACGATATATAATGAATGGACTCCTTAAGGCTTGCTGCCTTATTTGCAAAATGTTTGCAGCTGTGGAAACTTCTTTGGATTTCTGTGGTTTCCATGATAGCAGTCTTACCTTAAATAGTTCAGCATGAGCAATTGTTATCATGTAGAATGAATAATAAAAACAGAGTGGTAGCTAAATTCTCCTTATGTTTCTTGAAGTGTCCATTTGATATGATGGAATAATTTTTGCACAACTTTGAAAGTATCTAGCTGTATGTGTTATTGAGTCCCAAAGCTAAAATACTTTACACGATTTTCCTGTATGAAAGATGTTCAAGTGTTGGTTTATTAATTGTCTTATTTTCTTTTCAGATTACAAACCCTCAACTAACTTTGTTTAGTTGTTTCACAGAGAATCAATTTAAGGATATTGAAAACCCTAATCAACCCACTAAAACACTAAGGATCTTGAATTATGTTGGACATTAATGCATCTAAGTATTCTAAAACATGAATTGCCACAGAAAATTTGTTTTCCAAGGTCTGGTTACAGTAATTATTAAAGTGATTCTCATTAGTGCTGCTATTAAAGGTCAGCTATCTATTCCTGTCATGATGCCAGTTTTTCTTTAATTTATGAGCCAGCTTATTTCCCCTGGTTTCTCACAGTGTCAGCTACCTTCAAGAGTAGGTGTAAATCAGTGGGATAATTCCATAGGCAAAGGGCACTAAGAAACCTTTTCTAATAGTTTGAAACTTTTATAAAGAAAAGATTATTTTTGGATTTCAGTAATTTCTTCTGAACCTCTTATTTTTACAGGAGAAAAGAATTAAGACAGTTGTTACTTACCGTAGAAAAATAGCTGCTGGGCATACCAAGCAGATACCTTTATTATGCTTTAACTTCTGTTTTAATGGCTATAATAAATCAGAATGGGACTGAAATAATTCCATTGACATTTGATTATTCTAATATCACTGACTCATTCTAAATCTCAATGGAAAAAGTAGGTTTTCACTTTAAATTGCCATTATACAACTAGATATACAAGAAATAATTGCACTGACTTGTCAATTTTTCAGACAGTAAGGGAACACCATACTGACTTTTTGTTGAAGGGAGGCCATTATGCTAAGAGCAAGATAAAGTAGTTTTTGAATTGACATGTGAGCATTATCACTTCAAAAGCTTTATTCTGAGACAGTGTTTTTTCGAGTCTATGTGTTTCATGCTTTAGAATCATTAAGACATAAAAAATGGAATAATAAATGTTACTGTGGAAAGTAAGATTGAGCATGATTTAGAGTGAAACAAAGAAAACCACTCAGCATAAAACTCTTCACTTATTTTGTATATGATACTTTCTTGCCCAAAACATACCTGTGTTCTTGGTGAGTAACTACTAGAATAAAAAACAATTCTGCAGTAGTTCAATGTATTATTCAAGATAGGAAGTGGAATGGTGGGAGTGTCATTTTTTTTCTAATATCTTCCCACAAGTGCTTTCTGTCAATTGGAAATAAAAGAAAAAATATATGCCTTTTTTGGGGGGTATAGGCCATACACTATTCTCAGCTCATTATAGTGCTCATCCTCCTCATTTTTGCAGCAGAGATGTCAGACTGTGCAGATATTTTTACCCCAGCAAATGCTTTTGGCTCTCTGAAAGAATTTTTAAGCATTTGGGCTGGCAGCTTTGGTGTTGTCACTTGCATTGTCATGTAGATATGCTTCTGATTAGTTCCTCTTGCTCCCATATTCAATGTATTGTCATTTTTTCTTATTGATATCATTTTTGTTTTGCTATGACTTGTGCTCATCCATTTAATGATGGGAGCTTCCTTGCAACTAACCTCTCATAAAATCTCTTTGTGAGTTGTTTTAATATCCTCTTAGCAGGAAAACATGGATGAAAAAATAATTTTCTCACCCAGTTTTCTTGAAAGTCTTCCATTGTACAGTTAAATGCCTCTATAGTCACGTACTGTGCAAGAAAATTGCATTTTTTTGTGAGCAGAGGTTTAACTTTTTAAAACATGTATTGCATTAAAATACACATTTTGCAAACAGATAAATAATTTGATGTGATTCTAAAGTCCTCTGAGTGTAAAAAAAATATTTGGGAATAACATTTGCATGGAAACACTTAGATAATAGTACAAAAAAAATAATGTAAGTTTTCTGATACGACTGCATTAGTTAAGGGAAACTATGCATATATCTATGTAGTAGAGACATGACAGAAAGGAGAAACCTAAAGGAAATATGAAAAACGAACTCTCTTCCTGTCATCACTCAGGTGCTTCAGTCATCTTCCTTATCTTCTCCAGACTTTATTTTTATAGTTGTAAATTATGATGCTTTTTGCTTTAATAAATATATCTAATTGTTGCTCACGGGAGATTGTGGATCCATGAGATTGTTATTTACAGTTAAACTTGGTAAGAGGAGGTAAATTGAATACAGGAGCAGAATGACAAAAAAAAATCTTAATAGGTGGCTTCACCATTCTTTCTATGTCTTCCTTCTTCTTTCAAGAAATCTCTTGGTAACACTTCAAGTTGTAATGTCAGAATATTTCAGATGATGGAAAACCATGTTGAAAGGATGAAGATTATTGAATATATTGCAACAAGTATTTTAATAAAGACAAGAGCTAGAACAGATTTTTGTTCTGCTAAAGCCTCTTCTTCCTGTTTTCTCCAACATGTATCAATAAAATTTTATTGAGAATGGCAAAACCAGCAAAACCAGCTAAAGTCAGTGAAAATTCTGTAGTAAATTCTGATATTCTGATATGAATTGGTATTTAGCTGAAGGGAAATGTCTGAGACTATACCTCATGAGAGAAACAAATAATGGTAAGGTTAAGGTCTTCCTAGGAGAATCAGCAAAGAATATTAGAGAGGCTTTTAGCCAGTTGGTCCACAAGATTAAACATTTTTGTTTATGAACTGAAGATTTAGAAGTATTGTGACTGCATTAATAAAAGAATACAAAAATTCCATCAGTCAAAAATCTGCACACAATATTTCAATATTTTTTCTTCTATTATGAAGTCAAATTTCATTTGGGTTTGGTCTACATTTCAGACACTTCAATTAAATTATTCTCCTGAATTTTTCAAAAAGACAACAGCTTCTGTTAGATAAGAAAACAGTTTCTCTCGAGGCATAACTATTATAACTATTTTTGTGAGTAGAAAGCACTAAAGCTTTTATTAATGAAACAGAAAAAAATATGACATGAACCAAGGGCAGGAAACTGAAGCCAGACAAACACAAATACATGAGAAAACACAGGATTTATCAGTGAGCATAATTAACAGCAGAAGATTTTTCCATTATTGAGCATTAAAAAAACGTGTAATTGAGGTCCCAATTCAGGTTGCCTCCTTCAGTTTTCAATTTGGTGAAGGTGTCTGCCTCACGCACCATTTCAGAACACTCAACTAATTTTTCTCTCTATGAAGAACATAAGGACAGAAATATTACAGCAATAGATACGATTTCGGGAAGTTGACGCAAGCCTTCATGTGTTATCCTCATGAACCAATGTGATATTTAGCACTAATATGTAGCATGTTGTAGAACTTAGTCCTAGCAGTACTGATGTAAAATGTTAATTTCCCAATACTGAGAGGAGCCACTTGGAAGAAATCAACAGAAAACACAGAAGCACTTGTCAGCATCTTGTCAAACTGCAAGATGTTCCATTCAGTACAGGTTCAGAACATCAAAATCTGTACTGAACATGCCCACTTAAATGATCATTATTCAGTAGTGGACAGTACTGCTGTGTACATGAGTTCACTATTTTAACAAGAAGAGCAGTACCTCAGAACGGGGGAAATTTGTGCTGAGCAAGCACTCTGCTTGCTGATTTTGTTGTTGCCTTTTTTTAAATTTCATATGATATCTAAACAGAGACCAGAACTAGATAGCTCTCTGAGTGTTTTCAGTGTGAGAACGGTAGTGCTTCCTCCTGGCCTCCTGCCTGAACCATTTTCCCTCCTGCCTGGAGTAATTAGTAGACCACCTACTGAATAACTTTTAAGTTTGACTCTGTTTAAATATGATTTTATCTTGAGGCTTCTGTATTGCTTTAGAATTAATTCCCTGACCATATCACACCTCGATGTAGCTGAGGCCATGTCAGCCTTCTTCATCCCTTAAACTACCTGAGCCTGAGCATTGCACTCCAGATCATTGTCAGCTAAGTATAGCAAGCTAGTACAGGAAGCTTCAGTAAAAAAAGAGATGGTGAAATATTGCTTTTCTCTTTTAAATATATAATTGCTGTTGAAAAACCAGAACAAATCTGTGTTGAGAAGCAGAGGTGTTTAAATTACTGATGTAAGCCCCTTTAGCACCCAAATGCTCAAAAACTATTCAAAATTTATAAAGTAAAAACTATCAATCTTTTACAGAAAGGATGGCTCAGAGGACCAAACCTGACCTGTATCGTGCATTCCTTTAATTTTTCCAAGACAAACTTGTCTTTGTTCTTCCTAATGAACATTAGTTTACTGTAGGATGGTAGTACCCAAAGGCCTCAGTGGGGATAGTGCTGTGTGCTGTACAAACACAGATAAATAGCTCACCCAGCACAGTTTATGATCTGAAAGGCACAAAGAGTTTGAAGGGTGGCAGTGGAGACATAGCATTGGAACAAATGAAAGCAATGCTGATTAACAGAGCTTTGTTAACTGAATGCTTTCTTCACTTTTCTGTTCAAATAGGAGTATAGAAGTAGAGGTCAAATATAGGAAATGGCAGGACTATGGAAGTAAATAAAAAAAAAATACAAGCATGAAATGGGAGAAATAATCACAGCTTGCTGTCTCTGGTTGTGTTCTACCTGCAGAAGAAGGTAGGCATTATATTAGAGAGAGTTTAAAAAATATATAAAATAATTTATCAATTTGCTTTTTAGATTAAATAGTTTTTCTTTAAAATTGTGGAGAAAATGTGGGAACAGGTTATCCTGATCCTCTAAGCCTTTATGCAAATATTTCATTAAACATATAACTTAGCAAAACAATAGCTAACAACAAAAAGTGTCTAACTAAACCCTCATACTGTAGACATGAATTTGCCATACAGCTGAAGAGTAGACTTCTTCTCTTCAAATATTCTTATACTCCAACCCAATCTATAACTAAACAAAAAATAACAATTAGAACAGATATGTTGTTTTATGTGCTTGAAAATGCAGAAACTATGAGCTTAAAAATACTGAGCAAAGGGACAACCTTCTAGAGTTAATTTAGAAAACTGTGGATGCCAGAAGAGATTGCCATCTCTTCTGTGTTACCATCTGGGGCCTATTATAATTCCCTTAAAATTTTCTCTTTTGTTAAATTTCAGATATAGATTGAAATTTGTAAAGTAGGAGAGCATGATGCACTGTAACTCACCTGGCCTTAAGAAGAGAAAGCTTTTTAGAGGTTGCCGGAAGAACAAGCTTAAAGACCTTCCTTTCAGCATTTAGGTGCCCCAGTCTATTTAAGTGACAAGAATTATCCTGTCCTTGGTAAAGGTTTGTAATCACCTAAGTGGAGTTCATAATTTTTCAAAAGCTATATATGCCCATTCTTTTAACGTGATATTGGCCACAGCACCCTGTTTTCCCAGTGGTCAGAGTGCTTCTTTAGGATGCAGTGTACAAGAGCTCAAGCCCCTCTTGTGTCTAAAGGGATTCAAACCCAGCACCCTTTTTCTCTAATCAAAACACTGTAAATTTTTATAATATTGGTTAGACTGGTGTGATGAAGAGGCAATCTTAATACTTACTGCCAAACATTTTTTGCCACCCAGAAAATACAAGGAAAATTCCATTGTTTAGTGGGACTGAAACTAGCACCTTTTCAGGTGTCAACATGTCAGGTGTCATTTCAATAGATATAGACAAAATGAATGATGTAGATTTTTAAAAGTTGCCTGTATCTGTCTCATACCTTAATTCAAATTATAAGCACATGATTTATTATACCAAATATCAAAAATAGAATATTAGCTATCTCACCTAAGTTTCTGAATTTATTTTTTAATAAAAATATGCAGGATACTAAAGTATGTCAGTATCTGAAGTGTAAGCAGTCGCTCAATCACTCTTGCAGAGTTGGAGTACACTGAGTACTTAATCAATTTACCAAAGAAATCCTTTCAAAAATATTATATTTGGGCCTGAGGTAACATGTATTAGTATTTTTTTTCAGCTTCGGTACATGAATAATGGTAGAAGAGGAATGAATTGGCAGGTCCAACCTATAATCATCTTTAAAAGGGATTGATATACAGAACAAATAAACAAAGGAAGAATTCTACTTTCTTTTGTAAACTTTCCAGTGAAAATATATAGCATGTTCTTACACTTTTGAAACCTTTGTTACCCTAAGTGGGTATCTAAGCTATTTCCTTCTAATCTTCTTCTCTCCATAGGTACCAAAGGCAGCTAACCATAGGTATGTTAAATTAAAAACAATTAAAAATTATGCTAGAGATACAGGGAACAAGAGTTGGAGATAATAAAAAAGTTAAAAGACTTTAACATATATCATGTTAAGTGCTGGAAACTCTGAAAGTTAGACATCAAACCTAGAAAGTGAAATCTATAAACCTGAATTAAGAGCCTAAGGGTGGTGTTCACTGATGCTTTCCTCTAGCGGTAAAACCTGTAAGAACTTTCTGCTCCCTCGTCTCTCACAGTTATTTATTTTTAGCCTACAAAGCAGTATGCAGTTTTCTCAATCTGTTCTGATGCAGCTGTGTGCAGAGAACATTTTAAATGGGTTCACTGGATTTAAAAAAAAAAAAAAAACAGAAATAAAAAAGAGCTTTACAACAACAGCAACAGTAAAGAGGATTTTTTTTTAAACTCATGCAGATCACTTGTGATCACAGTGATCCCATTTATAATACAGCCCCACAAATTCTATCATCTGACATGACAGTGAACTATGTTTTCAGGATGTATGGTATTTTTACTTTCTGACCTGCTAGACAAAATATGTTCCTGAACCCACACCTGAGAATATGATTCAAAAGAGGCAGTTCTATGAAGGTGTAGTCTTGTAGTCATCTGTGTTATGGCATTTCATAATAATTTCATACTACATCTATTGCTGGATCACAAAGCACTGCAGATCATCTTGGAGCACAGGAGTGTATTTCTGTTCAAGTAATCAGAGCAGATGATGGGAATTTTATGCTGACTTCATACTTTTAACCAAGGTTTATGTTTGCTGTAAGTCGGTAGATGACACCTGAAGCAGCATAAAAATAGAGTGGTACAGACAGGTGATATTTTATCCAGCATAAGGCCAGCAAAGAGAAAAGTTCTTCCTTCAAAAGCTTGTAAACCAGCTTGACAAAATGGTCATGTGGCCAAAGTATTTTGATCCAGTAGTAGGCACTCTAAAACCACGTTTATTATCTCATCAAAATGTAGCATGCAATGACTTGAGTCAGCACTTAGCTCAGTAAGTCCGAAGTGTTAAATAGGGGTCTGGTGACCTTTTCACACATAGCAAGCTGTTTGCCCTTTGATAGTGAAGAGCTTTCTTAGTGTTTTCTTTATAAAAGTATATATTGGCTATATACTGTGTCACTTTGCATATTAAACTAAAGATTAAATTATTTGATTGGCAACTTGAAACTAAGTGCTCGAGTCTGTGCTGACACTAAAGTACTAAAACCCTTCAGCCATATGTTTACCTGTGGTCTTAACCAAGACACTGCTGAAGATTCCAAGTGGATTTTTTTCTGAGTGGGACAAATGGGTTACCAGTAATGCTTCATTCAACCAGAGAGAAAAACAGATGAGCATGCCATAGCCTAAAGATTAAAAAGCTTTTAGGGGGCACTTGGGAGTCCTTGTCTTTGCTCCTAACAGACTTTGTGACTTTTAGTCCAGTGATTTTTAGGAGCATTCAAAAAAGTCTTTGAATTCCCATCTTTCCTTTTCTGCAGCATGTGAATTGTGTGAACTGTGTATGCTGGTATTCTCTTTGCAGGAACTCATTCAGTGCCAGTTCACTCCAGAAATAAAAAGAAAACAAACCTAAATTCCTTGCAATCCCCAAGCAAACAAACAAAATAAAAAGGTACAAAAATTAGGCTAAATTAAATTAAACAAACAAACAAATGAAAAAATTAAAATCTAACACTATTTTTAAAATTATTATTATTATTGACATGGTCCCACCATGATTTATTACATAGTCCCTAGTAAATTACTACAGGGTAAACAGAAACAAAAAAATATCTTTTCTTAATACAAAAAAATTCCCTTTCCCAAATTATATTTGTTGTTCCTGTAGGCATGGTAAAAGTGGATAAAACCCAACATAATTCTTCTTACTGCATATTCTCTTTTACAAAACAACAGACTAGCTGAGATAATTTAGCTACAGCCAGAGGTAACTTCTTCCAGACCTCATTAGTGCCATTCATGTCTTGGAAGGGATAATCAACAGCAATACACAGTGTTTATTTCTCATATAGTTGATGCAAAGTTTATTTAAAAGGTGAAATATGGCTGTCTGGAGTCACTATCTTAGATCACTGAGGCATTTGTAATATGATATGAAAGTCCTTTATTGACAGAATCATAAAAATTTTGTTCTAGTTAAATTACGTATGTAGTCTCCACAACAGTACATGGGACTCCCTCAGCCTCAGAAAATGTTTATCTACCCATTTTCTGAAAAGGGAAATATAATTAGCCCAGTTAACAGTTTGGGAATGCATATTCAACTCTGGTTCTAGGACACTGAAATCCACAGCCTTGAATCAAGTACCTAAGCTCCCTACTATGATAATTAATTACCCAAGAATAAAATTAAACATTAATTTTGCACCTTGGACAGTAAACAGGAAGATATGCAGGAGAAGAATGGGTCAGACATGTAATAAATATTGTCTTTATCATTAATATAAACCCCAGTGATGTGATATTCCTAATAAATTAATTTATGAGTAAAGAATAGGGTAGAAACTAGCAAGAAAACTATATTTTTTTACTTGGCTTTTTTTTCTGTATAATAGGCAGGCTGGTTAATCAGCATCTGAGAATTTTTGCTTGTTCTAAATTCACTTGCTAAATTACTTCATCCCCTTAACTAAACAAGAGAATATGGAAACGGTTGAGAGTTATAATGATCAATTTAGGGCTATACTGTTCCTAAACACTAAACCTTCTTGTCTAGGGCACAGAAAATGAAATATTTCTGGGATAAAGTAGATTTCTGTATTTGAAGTTGTCACCTTATATTCTATTTGTAGTGAGAGAGAAGAAATTGGTACTTTCAAGTAACATTCATTTTATAATTACCCCACATATGTAAAGTACTTCAGGTGGTTTAGCTCTTTACTGAGTCAAAGGTGATCAGATCAGATGTAGGTGTCATGACTGCAGACATTTAAACTTAGCTGATGTGAATCACCAACAAAATAATTGAAAAAAAACCATATATTTTGTTATTTCTAATATAAATGATACTATGTTCACCTAACAGGCTCTCAAAAGAGTTACTATTCACTTAGGCTCTGAGGCAGAAAAATTAGTAAGGAAAATGCAGGAGCGCTAGAGAGAAGATGGTGTTGGAAAAATGTAATACCTGGAATTATTTTTCATAGGTAAAAAAATGAGGGCACTACTAAACACTGAATCAGCAAAAAATATTTACTTTGGGACATTTTCATTCATTTCTAATCATGATGTTGATGCAATTAATGAATCAGTCAGCACTGCTGATGTTGATAAATCACTTCCTTGGCCAAAATTCATCCTTATAAGTGCCTATGGGCTGCTGACTGGGCAAGATCCCACTGTAGAATAAGACTTGACAACTTTTTTAGTAAAGTTCCAAGAAAGTTTGGGCACCTGAGAAATATGAACATATTTCACAAAACTGAGAAAAAATCCCCAAACAGGAATTAGATTACATAATCACAGATTTAAATTAGCAATCTGAAAACAATGTAAGAAAGTAGCGAGTTGAAGACTCACCAGGGAGTTCATCTAGATAGTTTCCAGAGTCTGAACATTTCCCACCACTTGGATTTCAGAGTAGAGCCATCTCCTATAAGGTGTTTTTAACATTTCTTTCAAATGAAACCAAACAGCATTTACTACAGAAGTAGAGTGGTAGGCAGAGCTGACATTTTCCCCACATAGCAGCAGAAAAGTCAGACCATGAAAATACATGAACTTAATACCTATCTTTATCTCATTGGATTCAATCCCAATAACTCTTTGACTAGTGTACTTCTTTGAACTTCCTTTGGAATATATCTAAATAAATTGCAAGGAGGGGCTTAATTTTTGGTGCTGAGTTTAAGGGTCGCTTACCTATTTTACCTTACAAAGGCACTGATAAAATACAAACATATGAAATGAACTGGAACCCATCAGTCCTCAGATGAGCACAGCGAACATTCATTAGACCTGATGGCCAGGCTTTTATACATTGCTTTTGCTTTCAATATGCTCTTTCTTATGACATATGAGATTTTTTTTTTTTTAATGTTAGTTTTATAGTACTACCACCTTAGAATAAGACATTTGGATGTCAAACATGAAAATTTGAACTCCTGTCCACAGATATAAATTTATCTCATGTTTCTTATCTGATCACAGAATAAAATGGAAATCTCTATATCCTTCTTTTGAAAAGACAGGTTTAAATTTAAATCACAAGGGAAAAGATTTGCTTATCCTTCAAGAAATAAAGAGAAATGTTTAGTTTAAAAGAGTCTAGCAGAACTTACTTTTGATACAGTCAAGTTGCTCTCTAGTGTCAAGACCAAGTTATTTATATATGTAGAAACTTTTTCTGGAACCTAAACAACTTCGATGTGAAACTGTAACAACTTTTGCATCTACCCTATTTATAGCTATCTACATAAATAGTCTTAGCATAATATGAAATGCTTTGACATCTTAAAATCAGTAAACTGATGTAAACATACAACTGTGTGTGGTTGTATGTGGTTTCACTGCATGTTTGAGTTTTTATTGCTGCTCTCTTCCCCTATCTTCCACCCTTCTCCCAAGCCAGCTTGCTTGGGCATCTTTAGACAGGTATAAACACACTCTCTGAGTAGGATATATACAGTCTGTAATTATAAAGCAGTTGGAGCTGTTGGTTCATACACAGAAATGGGATCTAATGTGCTGTGATTCTTCATTCTGGCATGATGCTCAGTGACACCTGTACAGGCATCAGTGAGTATAGGGAAATTGCCCCAGCTCCCAGGGATATGGAGCTACCATGTTTCTCCTGTTGACAATTTCAGTGTTTTCTTCTCAACCTGGTAATTCTTGACTGCCTGACCCAGTGAGCCACTCCAGACTCTGCTAGTTAATGGTAAAAAGCACCAGGGCTAGAGACTAACAGGCAAAATCCACAAGTTTTACTTGTTAAATGCACATGAATCTCAGAAGCAGCTCCTTGATAAGGCATGGAATGAGCAGCAATAAAAACTGTGTAGTCAGACTAATTACAGTGCTAGATGTCAAGGCCAAAAGGAACATAGAGGGAGAAAATACCATGTTTGTGATGAGGTACCACTATGACTCTGTTTGCAAATGTGTGATTAATGTAACTTCTTGCTCCACCGGGAATTTTACTTATGAGCTTTTCTTGAAGAGAAATACTAGTGTAGCAGTGTCATTGCTCAGAAAGGTGAGAGATCATCACCCTGTGTGTCCAGTACAGTTATTGAAGCCGTACGTCATATGTCAGGATACAACAATGAATCTCTCACAGCCTTGCAAGGGATTTGTTAACGGACTGGAACAGCTCCCAGATTAAATGCTCTGAAACTGTATTTGCTAACAGAGTGTGAAGTCCTAGAAGGTCCAATAAAATAGTCCTCACAGTCATTCTCTCCTGTTTACACAAGACCTTTTCCCTTCCAGTGTTCACAGTTCACTTCAACTGTGACAGTGGATAGACTGAGGATGGGTGTGCTCCTCATCTCGTCCTGCAAAGAAGGTATACCTGCAGACTACAAAACTTACTTTTACCCACCTAATTTGTATGGTGCTCCATTAGTTTTTCCACAGCGCATACACTTCAGTAAGTCACTTAGACCCAGTGTGTTTCTATCCTTGAAGCTGTTGCATTTATTGGGAAATAATTCATTTCATTCCAGACAGGCACACAAATGGAAGTAAACTACACGACATGTTTGCTGCTGTGTCTTTCATCTCAGTGTATTGATTTGAAAGCTTGTACTGATTTCTCCCAAATTAACCTTTTATTTTTTTAGTTATATAAATAAATAATGTGAAGAAAAGCAAGTGAAACTGAAGAGAGAAAAATCAACAGCACAGCTATGAGATCCTGAGCAAACCACTCTGAGCTTTCTTCAAGGAAAAACACTTCTCTCATCCCATTTTGCTCTTAGATGTGTCAGTTTTACTGATTCAAATAACATTAACCTGATCAAAATTTAACACAGACAAATAGAAAAACCATATACATAATACATAAGATAAAAGTACATGCACTACTCTCTGCTGGAAATCTCTTATTTTTTATATCGTTCTCTCATATTCCTTAAGATAGCAATTTCAAATGTGAAACAGATAAAGAATTTATGATCAAAACCCTAAACCTTGCCTCATGTCTCTTCTTAAAGAACTGATTAGCAAATTTCATCTTGAAATAGTCACTGAACTGTAAACAATCTACTCAGTATTTTGTCCAGGTGATGGTGCAAATTCCAGTTAGGAAAGAAATTAAGATTACAGTCGTGAAAGTTCTATGACATGCCTACTAGACAAAAAAACCCATCAAATACTTTGGCAAAAGTAGTCTAACCTCTTATATTTAACTCAGTGGTGGATCCAAAGTTTCTGCCATTTCTTATAGAACTCCAAGATCCCTTATCTTGCCTTTTCCCATAAAAGAGCCACAGTGTCAGCTGTCGGCATCCTTTTTCTCTTTCTTTGAAGTGAGTTTTGTTACTGCAGGGCAGTGTGGTGCCTGACCTGAGATGGCCTGTATTGCCCTATGAAAACATGGCTTAGTAGAGAATTGGGTAGGCAGTTTAATAGCTGCCAGTGCATCAGCAGAAGACACTGCACTGTTTGAAAGGCAAGCTCCCTCCCACACCATCCAGCCTTGTTTTTCTTCACAAAGGCATGGAGAAAAGCTGCAACCTGAGAGGGCAGAGAGAAGAACATTTGAAAGCTTGAAGTACTTAGTGACAATTTTAAGAGGGAGCAAGAGTTCAAGAAGAAAGTGGAGGCAAAAAAAAAAAAACCTTAACTGGCCAAGAATCTTTCACTTATTATACTTTTTATACTTTTTGTTCTCCAAATTGCCTCCTTTGTTACTATTTGTTTGTATCACCTCTCAGTTTTGTCTTGTTCTGATAATTATTTCCCTGTAGAATCCTCAGCACTTTGCAGAATAGGGTTGTATAGATATTACTTTGCCCTTTGGCTAATGTTCTGAAAACTCTTCTGCTTCTGGCTCCACTTCAGGGCTTATAATCCCCATTTCCATTCTCATTTCTGGGGTCATTTCCAGACTTGCAACCACATTTTGGTTTACATGACTATACTAATTAGCCTAAGAGGGATCATGACTCCTGGAGTTTGAGAGCCGCTGTTCTAGGAAATACTGCAATTTAAAGGATAAATAACAACGAGGTGGGGAAAAAAGGAATGATAAAAAAATAATTGAGAAAAGCAAGGTCTTATCAGAATAAAGAGAAGAAAACTACCAAGGAACAGAAAAGGAAGATGGACACAGAAGAAAAAATGAGACAGAAATTACATGGAGAAAGTTACGTACATTTTTTAAGACAGTGCTTTGAAAATGTGTCTTATAGTGTAAAATCCTTTCTTATTAGCTTCCAAAACAAAGAATTGCATTTTCCCATCAATTAATGTAAAACTTCTTTAATTTTATTTACATAGAACTAAATTGTTGATTGTTCCTCTGGAAATTGCTTTGTTCCATAAGTAGAATGCCTGTAATCAATCTTATCACATTACTTTTAAGAAAAATATTTTCAGTTGAGTTCATCTTTTATTAACTGACACATATTTTGTAGACAATATGTTGCTGAATTTGACTAGCGTCAAAAATCCTCTCCAAATGTGAGCCTCCAAGTCCTCAATCACCATAAATACTGTTAAATAACAACTATAACTGGAAAAAATATTCTGTCAGGTTTCAAAAATTTTATTTGTTAGAATGCAGAGTCAAAATACTATATTAATCCAAAAATATCTGAGATACTATGGAAAAAAAAGAAGCCCATACATTATTTCTACTAGGATTTAAGTGGCTTCTTAGCAACGCACACACTAATTAAAACTGGTATATAGTCCCTGTATAGAGGAAAATAATATTAAGTAATAATAATATAAAAACATTGCTTACTCTGGTGACACAGTCAACAATAACTGAAAGAGATCTTTAAAATATTGCCTATTCAATCACTTCCTGAAAGGAAAAATTTTTTAAATTTTCTAAGATATTCTGAGAGATAATCTTGCAGAATCCTCATCTTCAACCTGTAAAAGTCTGTGCTGATTTCTTTGTCTGCTTCACATATATTTCATGCTCAGCAGTGGTTCAGCTCTAAATACTGATGTTCAGTATCTTATATTAACTTTTTCTCAGAACCTGAATGTTCAAGAACCATGAAAAAGACAAAACAGATCCCATCAACCTTGTTTAGTAGAATCTGTAAATGAACTGCAGGGACTGTCGCCTGGCAGTACTAAATAATTTCCAAAAAGTGCATATGGGTGAGATTTTAAACATCTGCTTTTTGCAAAGGAACAGCTAGCTAGGACATTATAAGGAAATGCTAGCTGAAGGAAATCTTGCTACATCTTCCAAAGTTAGTTTGTGTGATCTCATTTAAGTAGCCCTATGCTTATTTAAGCAAGGCACAAGCAAAACAGCAAGGAAGCAGAAACTGATACTATGAATAAATCCATCATTCCTACAAACAGCTACAAGCAAGTGATTTTCCATCCTCTGCTAATTTTATCAACAGCTACCAGTCAGCTCATGAGTCTGGTCCTATCCTGTATTTGACAGTCTTGTAAGGAAAATCTGCCTGCCCCTGTGGCGCATTGACCTGCAGAGTTGGATTCCAAATTCTAAGACTATTGGAGTGGAATCAAAGGGCTGAGATAGTACACAAAGATAATGAATTTTGTTTATGCTGAAAAAAAACTGGTTCTATTAAACTGGCCGCTTCAGTTAGCATAGCAATTGAGATCATGGTAAAAGTTCTGTAAAGTCTGCAAATAAGACATCTCAGATTAAGAGATGAAAAATGTCTTGGCCAAACCAAAGATGATAATTAACAATTCTAGTGAAAGTATTGCAAAAGGCATTATTTACAACATTATTGCAGGTTCCTCCACCTTCAGGCATTCAGATACTAAGTAATTAATTCTCCTGTCAATCCTTTGAACTAGATTAATATCCCCATGCTTCATACAGGGAAAGTGGCGGACAGAGAATTAGAGTTTGTTTAGCTAGACATGAAAGCCTGAGTGTTTTAGTTCAAAAATTTACTGTCACCCTTATCTCAGAAGAGAGGATTTTCATCAACCCCATTTATCTTTCATTACAAGTCATATGGTTTAGCTCTAATTCTTACATAGCAAAAATACTGAAAATGGTATTATTCACAGTGCTAATAAGCACGCCTTAACTGCAGGTTAATCATTTACATTTGAGGTAAACTAACCTCCTAAAATAGTTCTAACTGTTTAATTGATTTTGTATAGCCTATATAAGATCTTAACAGTAAAAATAAGAATTAATTCCTGCTATCCTTCCCTTTCATTTTTAGACCATTTAAGACACAAATAGTGATGTGTTTTTATAAATAATATGAGTATAAATGTAAATATATATAAATAAACCCATAACCATAAAATACATACTATAAATGTGTACACATACACATAGTCTGAATATAAAACAAACCAATTCAGAGATAAAAGCTGTTTATTTGCATGTCTATCATACACTAGGAAATTTTCCAGAAAAGCTAGGAAATTATGAGTTATGCAAGGGTATGGAGTATGCAGTATGAAATCAAAAATTACACATAATTTCTATTGCACAGTCTGTACCTCCATACTTTAAAAAGCTACTGTGTTTTAAAGCCAAGCATATACAAAGGCAATAATTTAATTCAGGGTTAAGCACTGTTGATTTGATACTGGTGATAGAATATGCTGAGTTGGAAGGGACCCATCAGGATCATCAAGTCCAACTCCTGGCCCTGCACAGGACACCCCAAGAGTCACACCCTGTGCCTAAGAGAACCATCCAAATGCTTATTGAAGTCAGGTTTGGTGGTGTGACCACTTCACTGGAGAGCCTGTTCCAGTGCCCAAACACCCTCTGGATAATAAACCTTTTCCTGATATCCAACCTAAACCTCCCCTGATTTAGCTTAATGTAATTTCCTTGAGGTCTGTCACTGGTCAAAAGAGTGAAGAGATCAGAGCCTGCCCCTGCTCTTCCCCTCACAAGAAGCTGTAACTGCAGTTAGTCTCCCCTCAGTCTCCTCCAGGCTGTAAAGACCAAGTGACCTCAGTCATTCCTCACACAGCTTCACCTTCAGACCCTTCACCATCCTTGTGTCCCTTCTTTCGATACTGTCTAATAACCTACTGTATCTTTTTATATTGTGACACCCAAAACTTCATGCAGGGCTCAAGATGAAGCTGTGCCAATGCAGAGTTTAATAAGAATACATTAAAGCACAGAGCTGAAATACCTAGTTTTGCTTATGTTAGCCTACAAGAGCAAAATCTAAGAAATTATCTCTTCTGTTATTTTGTTATAGCTTTCAAAACAAATTCCCAGACTGGTTCAGTGACTAAAGAGACCAGTGGCACTTTGGATATTACTTTGGAAAGTAGAGATAGTAAGCAAAAGTTATAGATACCTATGCCATGATCTGAATCAATACTGATCTGTATAACATCTCAGCTTTGGGTTATTAGCAACTATCACCCTGCAGATAATTTATTTTGGAATAATCTCAGAGAAGCTTGGTATTCTTGGTGTTTTGCCTAGGAGAGAATGTATTTCTCATCTGTTCTAAGAATGTTCTCAATCAGAGTAACACCACATATCTTCTTGATTATATGTCCTCTGATTCATTTGAGCAGAAGTCTGACACACTTAACCTACACTTGGCTAGACTTCAACTGCAAGCAAAGAGAAACTTAGGTATTCTTTATCCAATCCACAGGGGTAATTCAAGTCTCAGTTAGCAGATGCTAATATGTGATTTTGAGAACATTAAAAGCTAATACTCTACAGGTGAAGAAATAATGGTTAATTTTGCATAACGACATCAAATACAAGGGAATATTATGTTAAATGCATAGTTTGACCCATATATCAGCACGTTTACAAGTAATTTATTTGAAGATACAAACAGCATGTTGCAATATGCATTCACCTATGCTTATTAGTTATATACTAAAACCAAAACCAAGTAAAAAAGAAAAGCCCCAAAACCTGCAGTTGCTTGGACAAAGTCAAAATTTTATTAATAAATACACAACAGGCAATTTTTGTTGACATTTTAATATTTGAATGATTTATATTAATGGAATTATGCCTTTGTTTGTTTGTTTGTTTGTTTGTTTGTTAATTTTCTTTGAGGAAATAATACCTCATTCTCAATGTTTTAGGCATAAGAGATCAATGTTGTGCAAGAAATTTAAGAATATCTAACTCCAGCCATGGAAAAAAACATGCTGACAGTATGACTATGTAGATATGCAGAGAATGGATGTTGAAGAATATTACTGAGTGAGAAAATAAATGTTTCTTCTGTGGTCCATCACCATTTTATATGAGAACCTCACAAAATTTAATAATTTTCACATACCCTCAGATTTTAGATACGCCAGCCAGATTCTTACAACACTGTATTTAGAGAAGACCATATTGGTGTAGGGACTGCAATATGGCTGTACTGGTCCAAGCTCCAGAGCGATTACTGTTGGACTGATTTCAGCTTTGTCAATTGTCCCCACTATTAAATGACAATCCCACATTTAACTTTGCACCAGTGACTATCCACCCATTAACAGAAAAAAGAAAAAAAGAGGTTCTATCCACGAACAACTACCATTGATACATATCTTACTACCAAAGTCTTGTGATCTCTTTTTATCTACCTATAGAGTTATACCTCTTTAAGATATACCACTACAGTGCTCTTTGATACTATAATTTATACTTCTTACTGATTGGTGACTCACTAACATGTTTTGCTTTTCACTTGATGGACAAATATCACCTAAGGAAGATAGAACAAATTGTTCTAACGTTGTTGTATCAGCACTATTGCATCACAAGTAAAATTATTTATTATTTATTCCTTACTATTATTTATTCCAACGCATCCACTAAAATTGTTTAAAGGAGATGTCTATATCCTCATGCCTAGGCAGTTACCATTTTTGTTTTACGAAATTTTGTGCTATGAGTAGGTGAAAGCCTCATTAAATTTAAAATCTACCAAATGACATCCAACACATTCCAGACATTGGCAAATATAAAAAGTTTTATGGAGTAATTAATTATAGATGCTTCAGCCTCTGTAACAGTAGGTCCTGATTCTCTTTTCTCTTGTGCTGATAGTATTTAAGACAGAGTTTAATTTCAAAGGAATTTAATTTAGCAGTAATAAAATGAGAGGAGATTCCGGTAGAAGTTTCTTGGTTCCTTTTCTAGCACATATACTTTCCTCTTGACTTTAAGACACATAATATAACTTACAGTGTATTCCTGAGACCTAAGGCTACCTGGAAAACAGAAGTCTCATTTCCTGGCTGATTTTGTTGCTTGCTTTCATTTTACATCAGAACAAAATAAAGTCCTTTTGTAATTTTCTAAGAAGAAGACACAAAGAATGTAAAATGGATATGTATACAGCAGCTCAGCCAAAACAGCATTCTGAAATAATAAGGAGCCTTTCACTGAAAACACATTTTCTGAAGCAAACAGTGCGAGTTAATATCATCAGCTGGTTGAACAGTCTTTGTCTCCCCATGAACATTTAAATACTGTGCCTGTAGCTGGTTTTATTCCTTTACTATTTGCCAGCACATTTGTCAAGGAGGTCTCAGTAAGGTTTTAAACTCTTCAAACTTCCTTGATAATGAAAATAATTTAATCACATTAAAAAGACTTCAAGTAAGTATAGTGAGAGCTTGTTCCTTAGTTATCTGGTCTCTATAGAATGATGAGAAGGTGAAGGTTTATTTTGAATTACTATATTTACATATTGTATCACAGTTTTAATCTTTAAAATTTTTTTATTGCTATTCTATGTGCAAATCTTCTGATATTTTGTGGCATTTCATTCTGGTTTCTTCAGCAAATATATTCTTTGGCTGTGATGAAATATTTTGCTATGGAAAAATAATATTCGGTTGCTTCAGTTCATGAATCAGTGATATTAAAAATCTGAAAACTAATTTCATGGTGGAAAAGTATGCTATTCACAAATGACTCCTCTATCAAAGCTTTGTAGCTAAGCACATCTAGAAGACCTCTCTTTTTTCCGGGAGTCAGTGTAAAGCCAGCACAGTGTTTACATGTGTTGTTCTGGCTCCCATACTGTAGATTTGGGCAGGTTTGCTGTATGAAGTCAAGCGATGCCCCAGGCCAGAAAAAGAGAATTCAGATAAAATAGAGTCACTGTGTATTAGTTTGGCCATTACAGAATTGTAGCAATTAAACAAAAAATTATTTCAGAAACAGATCAAGTTTATTTCAGAACACTAATATTTAAAGTTGAGCAGTTAAGTTCGAGGAAGTTTACCAGGTTGAAAGATTTTTTAAGGTTTTTTATGACTACACAAGAGAAGGTCTCCACACAGGGAGGAGAGTATAGTATATAACAGTTAACAGTTACTCATCAGTCACTTACCAAATAAATTATTCACATGAAAAAATATAAGTTTCTAAACAACATGTAAGATATATAGGCTTTAAGGTCCATTAAATCCCTCACCTGCATGAACACTATTCGTTTGTGAAGTGGTTGACTTTTTATGCAAGAAATGCAAAGCATTTTAAAGAATTTGCTTATCTTTATAAACGACCATGTGACAATGAATTAATTAACTATTTTTCTGATTTTTTTTTCATGAGCACACCAGTTTTGCCTTCCACTGTGTTAAAAATTAACTAAGAAGCAAAATTTTTCCTCTTAACATATAGAAATTTTCTTTTTGAGTCTTATTCCATCTTTTGCAGCAAGACCAGAATAGTAAGAACACAGAGAAAACTGGAAGGGAAGTATTGTTTCTATGTTTTTCTTACACTTTTTAATTCACACTTAAGTTAAAGTACCGCTGGGCTCCAATGTAATATTACTACTATTTGTTTGGTAGAGAAAAAAATAAATTAAGCTTCCATTTTAAAGCCTAAACTGGAAGATTGGTATGTCTGAGCCCTCGTGTTAGAGAAAACAATGGCCTAATGGTAGATACACTCCACCTCAAATCAAATCTGAATAGTACATGTTGTAGCTCATAGACAGCCTGCAGGCCCCTAAGTGCTGTAATACACATACAGCTTTTAAAACTTGAACTTGAGATGCATAAAAGGGGAGGGACAGGGAGTGTGCAGTTTAAACCAACATACGCTGAGATGTTTGAAGCTATCCTGTAGTCCTGTTTGGGGTAAATTCAGTTATTCAGTAAATCATCTACAAAAGTACCAGTCAAACCTGCAATTCTTATGAAGTGGTAAGTGAAGAGAGAGAGGTCAAATGAAAAGAGCAGATATGTACCTGCATGATGATTTGAATCTAATCAAAATTTTCCCAGAAAAAAATGCTTACTTTTTAATGTGAGGCTATATATATATCTTTACTCATGTTTTGATAATGACTTACAAACCACAAAATTACCCAATTCGAACTCTTACCCTACAGTCAACTTTAAACCAAACACTTTGTTCAGATAATACTTTAAAAATCTTATAAACTAATTTGCTGAAGTTTATGGGTTTATCAGCTTGCTTAGATCCAAACTCTTGCAGTCTGACCTATGTTTTTTAGGGATTGAACATAATGCTTAGAGGGTAAGAATGAATGTTGGCAATTTTATTTGAAGTGCAGAATTTTTGCATTATATCAAACCCCCATCTTAATTGGTCACTTGAAATATATCCTTTCAAATAAACTGTTAGGATGCCTCTCCACACTTCAATCTAGAATAGCTTCCAGGAAAATATGGAAAGATAAACAACTACTGAAGCAATTCTATTGAATTTTTTATTGAAAAAAAGATCTGGAATAGCACAAAAATCTAAAGGGCAATCAAATCATACCAAAGTGCCTCCTGATATACTCATGGTAATTTTGCTTTGTTTTGGAAGTAAATGTGTATTTTAGGATATTTTTAAACTTCATTAGTGAGTAAACAAGCTTTCTCTGTTCCATTGACTCAGAAACAAAAGCAACCAAACAAGCACAACAAACAAGCAAATACAAATATGTAACTAAGAATCCTCGTGTTGAAAATTTAGATTTACAAAAATAATTACTGTTTCCCATTTTTCAGCTGTAGACACAACAATATTTTTATGTTCTGTGGATCTCCATGGCTACTCTTTGGCACCTCAAGTGGACATGGCAGAGGTGGTTGATCTCCCTTCCAACCATCTGCGTCCACAACCATGTGCATTTCTGGAAGAGGATAGAGATGCTTCTCCATCGTGTGACATGATCATGGTGATGTTTACATCACTCAACCTCCTCTTTTACCCTTTTGCTGCATCTGCTTATCAGTATGGCAAACTGACAAAATTGGTTTTAGGCCATCAGACAAAGAAGCATGCTGTACAAACTTTAAATTTTCTTCCAATGAGCTTGTACACACATTTAATATTAACTGCCAGTGATCCTACAGACAACTTTTCTGGCATAGTGGTAAATATTGAGCATCTCACTTATGAGAATAATCATCTGTGTTGCTCCATACATTTGTACTCGTAGTTCACAAATCATTAAATGAAGCAGAATCAAGATTGCCAGTAGATGATCTAACACTTGAAAATATGTCTCCTATCAAAATCAATATATGGAAATTATTAAGCTGTGCTTGTCTAATGCCAATTTTAATAGATCTTTTTATATGCACTATTATTAATATCTCTCTGGTATAAGCTGGAAAAGATATCTCTTGTTCATTTAAATTCAGATGAGTAGAAGTTTCCTGAAAGCCTGAAGGATTAATATGGCTCTTCAAGCTTTGATACGGGACATATTTTTCCTATATTGTTGTAATTTCAGTCATTTACATATGAACCTGAAACATCTGAGCTAGTTCAAGACCTTTAAAAATTATAATTTTATAATGGCAAAATTCCCTAAACAAATATTTATCATGTATGGTCATTCAGAACACAAAATAACAAATGACAAAAAAGTATTTCAAGCAACTGGTATAAGTTATTTTGTGTAAGTTCTAGGTGAGTAGATAAACACCTCTGCTATTATAAACTGCGTTCATAAAGGCCAAGGATTTTTAATCTAATTGTAAAATCATATCTGTGCAAGGAACTTTTTTTCCTCATATGAACCTGGACTTACAGTTCAGCACAAAAGCTACCTATACACATAAGAACCTTTATTCCAGTGTTCATACTACGGAACTTGGTGAGATTGATCATGCTTATATATCTTCATTAATGAGTAAAAATTTCTTATAATCTATCTTCAGTGTTTTTTTTCTTTATTACATCAGTATCCTAACCTAGGGGGAAGGGTGAAAATTAAAGCAAATTCTAGTAAACAATCTTGTTCCTGGCATGAGTTATATTTTTCAGTAAAAAATATCCTCAGGTACAAATCAAAGAAACAATAAAGAGCTAGATGAAAAAACAGATGCCTGTGTTTCTAAGGCTACTACTTAGGTATTTTTAATAAATGCCCTACCTATTATTCCAAAGCCTTTGAGGTTTTCTTAGGCAGTGTCTGACCTCCAGAGTGATAACATGAATGATTCTACCTTAATAAAATTTTAAATACTGAAATCTACCACTACAATTTTAACCAAGCAGTGTTTTTAATATCATTCAGCAAATCAGTGTACTGAGATGCTACTTGAAAGCAATAACAAAGGGGAAGTTAGAAATGACAAAGTTTCCATATCTCTATTAGCAAACAGAGAGGACACCAATAAAATTAGTTTTTGCATTCTGATTGTGTCAGTGTTCACTCTTATTACTGATATACATTTGCTAATAGAGGAAATGAGATAATCATTTTAACTTACCGAGAATGTATTTTTCATGGATGAAAAGTGGATATATCTTTTACTTTGTATAAAATCCTATTTCATGATTAATAATTTATCAGCTTGTCATAATTGATCTTTGTTTTCATTTTATTTTAATGAAAATCTCAACAATGTAGATCCTAATTTGCATTTCTCCATATATAAAGTTGTGAAGTGCATTGATGTTACTTATGAAATAACATTTTTGGAATATTGTTATCACAAATATTCTTAGTAAAATATATTTTACAGTGTCACTATGTCCAATATGAACCCATAAAATAGGCCTATGAAAACCAGAATTACCACTGTCCTTTCCTCATCCTTTTTGTCCCTTAGAAATGCAGAAGCTTTCTCGTTCTTTTAAAAAATTAGCATGCCAACTGTATTACTGTATGCAAATATAGCAGAAAAAAAAGAAGAAAAATAGTCAAGGTGTATGAATGTGTAGGAGGAGGAAATAATAATACCATTGAAATTGGCTTCACACTGATATCAAGTGATATGGAGAAAAGACCAGAAAGCCTAACCTCTCAACCTCTGGTGCTTGGAGATTGATGTGAAACAAGTTGTATATCTTTGCAGATCTGGGGACATCTGCTCTTTACACACCCTATTTGTCTCCCTCTCTCTCTGGAAGGGCGTTGGCTCTGGCTACAGTGCTGTGTCTTCCAGACCATATGATATTCAACAGCAGGCAAGAGTTCAAAATCACCTCATTTGACAATATTGCACAGCCATGGCACAGGAACTACAGGCACAACAAAAACTGTTTGAGAGTTTTGTGTCAGCTGAGAAATTCCTAAGAGAAAACAAAACAAAACAGAAGCCTCTCTTTATCCTGTGGAAAAAAATCATCAATACATAGTGACTGCTGCAAGAAGAGAAAAATAAAATTGAGAAGCAAAAACAATTAAAATGTGAAAATATTCCAGAACAAATAAACAACCAGACACTACATGTTGCTATTAAACAAACAAACAAGCAAAAAAACCCCCATATGTAGTGTTGAGTCCAAACAGCATCAGTTTGTCAGTGTTATCCAGTGTGAATAGGTTGAGAAATTATTTTTTACCTTTTGTTGATTTAAAGTGTTGAACTGACATTTCAAGAATTTAGCATGTTCTGGATGTAAGCACAAGTAGAACCACAGATGTTAGCATGTCAGGCATGTCTCTAGGTGCTTTATTGGATCAAAACCTCAAGTTCTGTGGCTCAGTAGAGAAATTTCAGCAGTTTCACATTCAACAGCGAATTACAGTGACAGATCTTTGTGCTGAAAGACCAATCAAAATTTTGCTTTTTGAATTATAATGAAGATGAGTTTTTTATCTGTTTATCTACATGTTCAGTTACTCACTGCATGGTTATGCTTCCTAGGCCGAGCAAACAGGGGACATGCAGCTAATTGACCTTTCTATAAAGTTCCCTTTCAGAATATGCAGTTTTAAACTAGTGGTAATTTTGTTCTTAGAAGGCCTCTGCACCAAATTATAATTTTGTATAGTAGAATCCTGTAGGCCCTCATCGCTGAAGATTATTCACAGAGGCAAATACTGACCTCTTAAGGCGAATCTCCCTGGATTTCTTCAGCTAGCAAGGGGAAAAGATATATTTTCTAGAGGACAATTCATAGTGGTTGATTTAGACACCTCCTCTGAATCACTCTTCCAAGGACCTATCCTTGTGCATGGATTACTGAGGAAGTCATGGGAAATTAGTCTCACGAGGCCAGTTAGTCTTTATGATTACTGCCTGTAGCCTTATATTTTATCTATATATCATGAATCACAGCTGAGCCGGTGTTGCCAGGTGATAAGACTTGGACCATTAGCTCAGGAGACAGTAAAATGCTTCTACTTCATATCACTTTCTTTGTAACATTTTATGAATGACTACTAAATAAACAAATGCACACTTATTAAGATAAAAATATACTGTGTTACAGGTTACACAGAAATTATAGTAATATACATTCAATGTCATATATTTGCACACCCACTCGAAGTATGCTAATAGTATACTGAAAACATACAATTTTAAATCAGAGCCACAACATGCAGGCAGTAGTCTTTACTATTACTTAAAAGAGTCAAAAGCTCCAAGTGGTTTATCATCTTTAGAATATAAGAAAAAATTTGCAAAAATGACAAGTAAAATTGTGGGTCCAAGATAAGCAATACTATAGTAGAATCACAGCAGTTATTCTGTGGTTTTAAGCCTAGCTAGATTATCAAAACTATATGTCTATTAAAGATTTAGTACTTTCCCTAAGCTTTGTCCTTATACATATATTAAAAAAAAAGGTAATTTCAAAGAGGCAATTCACAGGTTTTGAACAAAACATTATTTCTGAAACACTCTTCCCCAAAAAATGGAGTACTGAAGAAGCTCATGGATAGGAATTACACATGTAGTATATGAGCAGCATTTTCTGTTTTCAGAGGTATTTCATACAAATCTAATGAAAAATATCTATATGGAGATACTTTTGAATATAATTTATTAGACTGCATTTTCCAAAACAAAAGCACTATAATACATACAAACTATGATTTATACATACAATAACCCACCTTCTGTTGCTTAGAAAAATTAGCAATGGAAAATTCCATTTTCATGTGTATGGACCTGATTCAACAACAAATTTCTAACATCGAAGTACAAAGACATCAGAATTTTTACTACTCTTTTGTCTTACCCTGTAATGATACCTCTTCACTTTGAAATGAAACAAAGCAGAACCAATCACAAGGAAACAAATCATAACAAACAGAAATTCTTCTCTAATCTGTGTATACCTGCATTACTGTCAGCAGTACAAATTCATTGTCCAAAAACATATTGACCTTTATCTATTTTAAGTACCATTATTGTCTTGGTTACAGCTTACATTCCTGTATGGGTCAGAAAACTGATAGGAATCTTTCATCCTTGCACTGAACTGAATATTACCATGTATATCTTGGGGCTTTCCAAATAAGTTAATTTCACCTCAAATTAAGAAATATTCTGTCATTAAAAGTACATGTTATGAGAACCCCACAGTTCTGAATGAGATTGATGAGCATAAGAAATTTGCCAGAGTATCTACTTTTCATAGCAGTTTCAATCTAAGTACCTAAACATTATATTAAAAAAAAAAAAGTCTGCCATTTGCCACTAACTTGATGAAAATAAACTAATAACCTTTCTAAAATCCTACCAACCTACAGAACTAATGGAAGGAAAACCAAACTGAAAAAAAACAAACGAGCCAACAAACTCTCCTTTGGTTGCAACAAACTTTAGGAAAAGACAGATTTTTGTACCATGACAGATGATATAATATTTCATTATAGAATGTCTTTGCTTTTAGATGCTGTGTTGCAGCAACGAGGCATAAACGTGAAAAGCATTTCTCTTATTCGGATACCTGCATGTTTGGTTCAGACAACTGCTGACACAGGTGAAGCAATGTTGTCAGCCAGTCATGGTTCCCAGTCAGCTGCTCTCTTTCTTACCCATGTAAACTCAAGAAATAAGAGCTATTATACACCAAAATGTATTGTGATGGAAATAATATCTAATGAACTGTAGCTACAAGACACTGAAGAAATAAACACATCATTCACCACTAGGAATAAGTTGGGTTTTCTTCCCCCAAAGCAAACTTTGTCCTTTAATGAGAATGGCCACATTCTTCTTTGATCTGACTGTACCCCACACATCACACTGCTCCCATATTAATTTGATATCAGAAAGTATCAGCATGTTGAAAAGCTCTCTTAAAAAGACCAGAGAAAATCATGTTATCTACAGGAAAGATCAAATGTTATAGCTCATCCTTTGTATAGAAGATGTTAATGAAAAAAAAAAGACTCTTTGTTATTTCTTATTTTTATGCAAAGCAACTACAAAAAGAAAATCATGTTCTGTACAAATTGGACTAATATGAGCAAACTGGCTAGAAGTACTCTTGTAAAGAATCCAGCTAAAATTTTTCCATTGTCACATTGATTAATGTCCAACACCTGTGCCAAGCAGGCTGTAAAACTGTCTTTTGCTCAAGTCCAGTCGATATGCTGACAAACAGGATAAGAAAATAGGTGCCATCTTATTCCCTAAAGAACAGCTTTATCCATGGTCACTTGGATTGGAGTTAATTGCCTCACAGGAAGCAGAAGTTGGTAATATTATATATTACAATTCCATATGAGGCTCCACAAGTGAGAGTAGTAAACCCACTTTTTATTCAACATGATCTAATACCTTGACCTTTATTTAAGATGAAATTTACATGAAAGACCTTAGAATTTTGTAATTTCTTTTTACCCTCACAGTTTTTATAAATACCTTAAATTATAACTAATTAATTTTTTGTTTCAACCTCTTTTGTCCTAACCTGAAACTTGATAGGATAATTGATTTACTTAGCCACAAGCAAAAGGTAAACAAGGAATTAAAATAGTGTGAATTTTAAATCACAGACTATAGAGATTGTGGTTGAATTCAATGATCAGCTCTGTAAGGCATAAACCATTAAGTTGCACAACTTTGTTGCAAATTTCAGAAGTTTGTAAGCAGTTTGAAACTAAATGAAGTAGAATAAGCAATGCTAAATACAATTTTATTTTATTTATTTTATTTCTATCTTCAATTGTTAGTTGTAATTCTAACCACTAATATTCTTTGCAACTAATGTAAGCATAATATCATTCTAGCTTTAAAATTATCAGATGTATTGTCTGGTTAAATGATTAACAATTTAATATTAAATTACTAGTACCCCAAAAATATAGAAATTCCACTGATGCATGCAAAGAAAAGCACTGACTGTAAGAGAAAATTTAATTAAAAGAAGAGAATTATTTCACTTTTAAGTCCCCCTTTGCAAATAAAGACTGAATGTTCCTAGGATCTGCCAAGTACTTGTAGATATAGGTTATTTGCGTTTGAATCTTTATTAATACCAATGAGAAAAACTCGCTGAGTCATCTCCTCTTCTGTTTGCATTTGGATTTCAGCAGAACTGAATCCTGACCCTGTAAAAATTTCTAAGTTTAACAGAAGTGGCCACACTGACGTCAGTATGACCATTCTTTTCGAAAGCCAAGCATCTGCATAAACATCTGTAGATTCAAAGCTGCAAAAGGTCAAAATCAATCCCTCTATTATTTGTCAGCATTTTGCTTAGAAGACCATCAAATACCAAGACAAAACAGCATACAAAATCTGATGATGAAAAAAACAGATTGCAGAATGTTTTAAAAACCCTTAGTAAAATAAATTTATAGTCGGAACAATAGACAATTTAGGAATAAAGAATCTAGGCAGTAATATGCTTTATGAGTCAAAAAGTAACACTTTATTTAGGCATCATCATTAATTTTACAGGAGTGTTGAAGCTTCTTTTCCTGATCATATGAAGTTCTTCCTTGATGGATGATATGAATTCCTCTGTTAGCTGCTAAAAATGCATCAAATAAAAATACCTCTGAAGAGCACACCTTTTTTTCCTTTAAGTTAGATTGCACGAGAGTGAGATGTTCCTAAAAAACAGTGTGCTGTGATTTATGCGGTTTCAGTATCATTATATATTAACAGTATGTGTGGAAATAGTTCTGAGTGATGAAGTTTGGAAAATATTTTGCTTCTCATCTTGAAAACAAAATTACAAAATTTTTAATCTTAGTTGTAAGAGGACAGAATTCACTTCAGTCCTATGACCTGTTTACCTCAACTTGCATCAATAATATAAAAAAAACTCTTACCAAATATTATATTTTATTTATTTAATATATTTATGACATGCTGTGCTGCATTTTAAATGCAGTCAGACCTCAAGGGTGGAATATTAAACAAAACACAGACATTATTTTCCTTTAATGGCAATTAAATACATGATGTTGCAGGATATAGGGGTCATTAATTTCACATAACCAGTTCTGGAGTAGTTATCCCTGTACAATTAATTGTTGATTTTGTTTTCTTAAGTATTTTCAATTATACTGTCAGCTATAGGCAGCTTCACTGGGTTGTTGCACCATTCGGTATCAAGAACCAACCCCTTTATGTATAGTCCTGAGACCTCTGACACCATCCTGTGCCTGAGTTCTTGCAATGCCTCTGCTGTTTTACATGCTGGCTCCTCCACTGCAGTCTTGAGATGGTTCACTTTCACATGTATTCTTATTCTGGATTCTGATTCTAGTTCCATTCTACACTCTGGAGATTTCTAAACTTACTTTTATACGCAGCTGTAGCTCTTTCTTGACTACTTATTATTGATATGTAATTACAATACTTTTAATGGCAATAATCAAAGCTATTCACTTAAATTCATTTTATTTTCCCAGCAGCCTTTATTAAAAATAATAAAATACTGAATTCACAGTACCAGTGAATGAAATTATAATAATCCTAATGGTGTGAGCTAGCATTTTTAATGCTATACAATTAATGTCCAAAGATGCTGTCTCTCCATTCTCAAATACTTATGCTCATTTAGAGCCAAAAAAACAAATAGTACATGACAAGTCAATAACAGTTAAATCTTTACCTTTTAATGCTAAAAAAAAAAAAAATCTCTGGGAAAAAAAATAATAAAAATAGGAAATAAAACAATAGATTGATTTTATATTGATTTTATTTTAGCTACAGGATTACCCAAAAACACCCAGGATAGGCACTGGGTTATCTGATGAGTATAAGAAATTTTAAGAAATATGTGCAGTTAAATCACATAACTGAACTCAAAACTTCTGTTTCTTTTTTTTCATGTCTATATTTTTTTTCGTGACAGAAGTGACCATAAACTTCATGAGCCATTAATTTTTCTTAAAAATATGCACCAGTCCTTCTAAGGTTATGAAAGCCTACAGGTATTTGCTGAAAAAATTCTTGCTTTCTAGAAGAAGCAACCTGCAGGTCAATTCTTTTCTGAATCTTATTTTGTAGGACCACTATATACTGTAAATTACAAAATACAAACTGCTTATCATAGGTCTAGTACTACTCCCACTGAAGTAGCTAGGCATTTTCTCATCAACTCCAGTGGGAGTTCAATGAGACTTAAAATAAATTCTTTTCTATTTTCTTAATATTTCTGTCCTCCTCTTAGGTCAGATCATCTGCCCTGCATAATGAGAAATTGAAATACTTACGAAAGTGTAGGAGAGACACTATTGATATTGAGTAATTTAAATTCCACAGTCATTTAATTTTGCATTAAAACTTCAGACAAAGTCAAGTACTTCTTGAAAAGAAGCAATTTTAACTGTTTGTTTGAAAATATTGACAAACCAAAGATTTTATCATGTCTTCTGGCTGTTTCTCTGTTCTGTAAAAAATAATTCTTTTTGAGTTTCAAATTAGTTTATAATTAAGGTACTTGGAATATTTTCTGTTCACATTAATAATTTTTAATTACCATACTAATGTAGATAATACATTGGCTATCATTACCTTTAGTTCATTTATATTGATTTTGATCTCAACAAAAACCCCTGGAAATATGTGGACTTTCCATAATTCCTGTCTACCACTTTTTATATGGCACACCCCATTCTCCTTCTAGTTCTTCAGGAGTAGCCAGTCACATTTGAGTGTTGATCCTGGCTTCCATATACAGTAAGAGAGACAGTTTATGACACAACACATCTAATACCTGGATTTGGACGTGTTGGACTATACCTCAGCAATTCTGCTTTTGCTTCACTGATTACAAATGGCACTTAGGTTATCAGCTTCAGGTGTAAGTATGTACATCAATTGTAACTTAAATTTTTGATGCTAAGAACCTAGGTTCTTAGCATGTCTTTTGGGTACTTGTCAGTTTTGTTCCCCAGAGCTTACAAGAATCAACAACAAGGTCATTCGCAGACTTTGGCTATGATTATGCCCATGTATAGTAAGCTGTGAAAATTTAAAAAAACGAATGAATTTCTAGAACTTGAAAGTGTGTGAAATATAAATTCAGGTACTGTTCTTAGGAACTGAATTTAAGTATTTGAATAGTGGAACTTTACTGAAAATGAGAATTCAAAAGTTACATTTTTCATATATTGTCAAAAACACAAACTTTTAAAAAAGTTATTGAAAGTGATGACATTATTTTTTTTTTTCCAAAAGTGAAGGAAGAAAAATTCTATCTTCAGAATATTAACATTTTAAATGAACTGTCCTGTTGGAAGTATGAACTAAGTTAGTCAGAGAAATAATATTTAATCTCAGTGTGTATGTGATGGTTTAGTTAAAGAAGCAACAACAAAATTCACACTCCTTATTTCTGAATGTTGGTGCCGATTCTATTGAATCAGTCTTAGAAAAACTCATGGTTTCAATTGTTTAGCAATATTTTGAGTTTTCAGATAATTGTGTTTTGCATTGCAAAGGTTATTTCAGTTTTGAAAGATCTCTTTCTGAAAGCTGCTCATAAAGCAAATATCCGTAAAGTACTGGTGCTAGTTCTTCTACTTTCTTTCAAAAGAACACTTTCTTTACAAAGCATAAGAAAAATAGGAAAAAATCCTTTGCATTATTTTTTTTTTTTTTACAAGCATGTGGCATATCACTCTAGAAAAATTGTGTGAACTGCCTTCAAAGAAGTTTATTGAGAACCATTGCCTCTTTCTCTTTGTGACACAGTTTTTACAAGTCACACAGTTTTTTACACAAAATGCAATTAATTGCCGTGGAGCATACGTCATCATCATCATCATCTTTGTCTCTTTTTAATGATATAAACATAAATGGGTTCACACACAACTCTTCAATTGTCTCTCTTGTCCATCATACAAATGGAAGCAAAAACATTTGCATGCAAAACATATTTTATTTGAAGTGGCAAGATTATTGACAATTCAAATTTTTACCCTTAATCTCCAATTACTAATTTCTTTGGAGGCCAAACCTGACTGATAATTTCTCTATAAAGTCTCATTAGACAACTTCACAGTTTCCAGAGGATTGGGGATTGACTGTTGCTTTTGCTAACGAGCATCTTTGAACTAGGCAAACGCACACACCAATGTTCAGTTATGAGGAAAACAATGAAGTAAAAAGAACCCTTTTTCTCATTCAATAAATAGCCAGACAAGCTGAAGCCATATTTTTAAAATATGTCAAATGAGAAACAGCTGGAAAAGGCGTACATAGCACCACATCTTTTTCATGAAGAATAGAGAAAAGAAATTTTAAAACTTCATTTTGGAAACAGTAATGTTTTGGATGTATTTTCAAAATGTAGCCACCAGGCTTCTGCAACCTTCTGGTATCCTATGGAATTGTGGTAGCCTCAAATGCAGACTATACTAATTTAATATAATTGTTATTTTCCTTGCCCTTTCTATGTCTGTTGGGCTGACTAGAAAGCAAAAATTTAGTCCTTCATAGTCTCATATTCTGTTTAAATACCGTATGCATATTTATACTGCACTTGAAAATTTCAGATGGAAAAATATATTTACATAAGGAAAATGCCAGTACAGTAGAACTGTAGCAATGTCAGTACAGTAAATGTTGCTATTAATAATAACAACACATTAAAACCAGTTGTTATCTTTTCTTATAAACTCTCTAAATTATCTCAGGTTTTTGTAGGCAATATATTTTGCCAACATTATCTTGCCTAAAAATTATTATCTTATTGTAGTTTTCCATTTGATAGTTCTAATCTCATGGTTGTTATATGTTACTTTGATAGCTGACACCACATCATTCAGTGATAAGTCTAAAAATAGCTTTCTTCAAAGCTCAATGTCTTTTTAAAGAATATAGTCTCTCCTTGGTGCATACAAATATCTCCTAAAAATGTTAGCAATCTTTTATGAAGTCCTTGATAGAGAACATAATTTAAGGACACTAAATATTTCCATAGTGCGTCGATAACAATCATATCTCAAAATGCATGATTCTAACTTTATTTGCAAGGCAGCTCTAAATTTAGTGTAGTTTGACGTTAAGATTCATTAATCAACTACTGAGGGAAATATACCAGCTAATGTACTAGACTGTCTACAGAAATTATCAGCCATCTTGATTATCATCAAGTCCATCACAGCTATCTTTTATCTATATTATTAATTTCATGAAACTGGGACAGATCCTGAGCCTAGGAAAGTTTTTCTCAACATAACATATTCTTCATAAGAATACAAAGGAAAGGAAAGGGAATCTGAAATATGGTAGTGTCTCATGTTGTTTTCAATCCTTCCCAAACTGTTTGTAAGCTCAAAACTCTGATTTTAAGTTCATGAATATTAGTTCTGTTGAAGTCAGTGAGGCATATTTCTGCTTATGTAACTGCATTGAAATCAATAGAATTAAATCTGAAAAAAGGGCCAAACAGAAGCTTCAGCATGTGTCTTGGAGCAGAACATTCATCTAATGAATCACTGTTGCATCTGTGTGCCAATTTGACCCAAATGTTATTTCATGAATATACGTATGCATATGAGGGAAAAATTTGGAATTGCAATTATAATTCATTTAGTATTGAAATACATGATTCAGCAGATTCTATGTACTTAGTTTCCCAGGTGGAAATACATGTGCATCAATAAGGAGCATAAAAATCAGAGAAAATTACTTTATATGAAGATCATTGCTAAGTCCTCAGTGGTATATTTCACTTCCACATACCCTGAGCAACTCACTTTGTTGAATATCTGTCTTCATTTCTTGAAGATTTTTTCTTTTTTAACTGAGTTTTTCTCATGCTCTTTGCAATGTTCTTTCTCCTATCCCTAAAACAGAAATTCCATTTTAACATTATATGAAAAAACACATCCTAAATACTGCAGGTAGCTTAGGAGAATTCCTTTGGAGGATCCAGAATGTTCCTGTGCATAGCTGTTTGTGTGTGGTTGAAAGGAGTCTGAAACTGGACTGGTTCTGTAAACCTTGTGACCACAAGACTCAGCAATTAGGCAGCCCTGGCATCCAGAGGCCAGTCACTCACATATTCCAATTCTAAGGAATTTTTATGCATCAAACTTTAAAAGAGATGCTGCAACTTTTGCATCTTAATATAAGCACTTTTAATTAATATAGGTTATTTCTTCTTCAGAATTATATGTATTATGTATAACATAAAGTATATGAAGAAAATTACTTTTCCTGGTTTTTCCTATAAGTAACAATTTTAAGTTGATTTCAAAATTCTAAACATCCTGTAGTTATTTACATCAATAAAACCAGAAAGTGATGTGGTTTTTACATGGTGGTAAATTAGAACAGCAGCAGTCTCCACTTACTTTTCACAGCAGATGCAAAAAAATTCTCTCTTCATAATTTGTTTAATATTTATCAATCCAATTTACCATTTATAGTAGTAATACCAAGCAGTTTATTTAGCTGTTGTAGCCTAATAGTTGCTACAAAAGAGACCTCTAGCAGTATCTGTAAATATTCATGCATGGAGTATGCTCTTGGGTTTGATGTCCACCAGTATAGCTCAAGTCAGTCATGGATATTTGCTTCTGAAATAACATATTGTTTCACCAGTGTTTATAGCACTCTTGTAGTGAAAACAGGAATTTTACTGAACAAACATGTATTGATGTTGGGAGGCGAGAACACTCTTCCTTTGAATCACTCCATAAAATATTCCAGGAAAGCAAGAGAAAGGTAAAAACCACATTCTTGAAATCTAATGTATTTGGATAATAGCCAATCTGTTAATACATTTGTAATTCTACTGCAAGTTTGATGATATAAAGAGTTTATGTAGTTCCAGTACAGTCTAAGAGAAGGAGAAAACCATGCTGTGATAGTTGCTTAAATTATAGGTTCGTCTTCCAATATAGTATTTCTTGCATCCCTACTCAGTATCTGCAGAGTATCAGCTTTTAGACCTAACAGGTATGAAGTTGTGAAAAACCATTATAACTTCTCACAGCATTCCAGAAATATTAAGAAGCATAAAGTGTCTCTGGCAGTGAGGGCTTACTAAGCAAGGATACTGGTCACACACGCTTTAATGACAAAAGTTTTTCCTGGCCAGATAAGGTGTGCTGATAGCAAGAACAAATAAACACCTCAGGTTCCCACTGTTTGTTTTCAGGAGAACAGTAGGAAAATATATTCAGCTTAAGACAGTTCAGGAAAATTCTGATTTCTTCCCAATCCTGGAAACACTTGATTAAAAGACTATGTACCTTGACAACATTACTTACTGCAAAAAATCAGTTTTATGGTTCTTGATAAATAATGAACATTTAGGAAGAACCATTTATTTTATTAAAATGTCTAAAAATTAAAACAGCTGCTTCCTCAATTATATATTTTTTTATCTTTTCCATTGTAATATCTGGGTTTTCCTGTGAGACACACAAAGCCCTTAGCTCACAGATCTGTCCTGTGCCCTCTTACATTCTATTAACTCTGCAGGTCTCTACCTATTTTTACAAGAATTGCAGAACTACAGAACTACAGCTTTCATGGGCTCTTACCCACATTCCTCATCCCACTGTGCTGCTACAGGGGTGGGAAGAGCTAGAAGAGTGAATGGAGGAGTGAAGTTGAGCCTGGAGAAAGGAAGGCTGGGGGAAAGGAAGGGACAGGTTCTATGGTTGATCAGGCACAGTCCCTTCCCCTTCAAGGCAGTGCAGCCCATGAAGAACCCACACAAGAGAAGAAGAACAGAACATGAACAATGGAGCACCCTTATGTCCTGGCTGTAGCCTCACTATCTGCTGCCTCACTGAAAGCACTTGAGTGCAACCTGCAGCAAGAAGAAGCAGTTAGAGGGTGGTGTCTGGCTGAAGCTGAGCCTGGGAAAGGAGGAGGAAAAACTATTTACCCTTAGGGTGTAAATTGTTGATTCTGGGGTTTTTTCATTTTGTTTTATTTCCCACTACTTGAATCAGTAATTAAATATTTATTTTAATTGGCAATAAGTTAAGTAAATTGTTCCAAGTCAAACCTGGTTTGCCTGCAACAATGTCTGTAATCTCCTGAGTCTCCCCTTCTTTATCTTGCTCCCATTCTTCCTTTTTTCTCCTCCTGTCCTGATGAGGGGGAAGTAAGCAAGCAGCTGGATGGGCCTTTGGCTGCCAACCAGTGCCAACACACCACTGAGTAAAATTTTATTTTAGAGTAACTGTCATTTAAAAAGAAAATGTGAAAAACTTTCTATTTTCACCCTTGCTGAAACAAATTCAGCTATAAAACACAAAGAAAATGGGACTGACTGGGGAGAAAGTATCTTTCCTGGCTACTTATACTGATCAAAGTCTTCTTAATGGTAAAGAATAGAAATAAATGAACCCATCTAATAAGGCTTTACATGATGGAGGAGAAGTTATACAAAACACAAATGAAATTTACTGAGATCCAGCTTCTCATGAGTAAACAGCTACTAGACTGCACAAAAAATTTATGAAGCCCCAGTATTTTTTACATGGACTGTGAAAATCCTTCAGGTTCAATAACATACTAACGAGATATAGGAAATAATGAGAACAGGAAGCACTGTTAGTATATCACCAGTTACTAATTTAATTATGAGCAGTTGGAAGATGGGTGTTACCCACAAGTAACAGCAACATAAACTTTGCATATATATATATATATATGAGTACATATATATATATATATATGTATGTCTACCAGTGACACAGACAAAGTACAGCATTTCACTGCCCAGCTGAAGCCTCCTGTCTGTCTCCACTGCTTCAAGTAAAAACATCCGGGTTTCGCTATGAAGAATGTTACCATTGTCCACATCTCTTTTTTGAACAATTCTTATCATAAATAAGTCTTTCATGTTGTATCACTCTCTGAGGACCTGGCTGACTCAAGCTATAAGAGTCTTTCATCAGAAAATCCAAAAGAATAGCTCATAAGATCAGTGAAAATGCTGATGTTATGCATTTTCCTTCATTATTCGAAGCTGAGCATCATAATTTTTATTAGTACAGTAGACCAGCAGAGTTTTGTGCAGTGTTTTATTCTCATTGTATCTTTACTGGATGGTGATTTTTTTTTTTTTAGTAAGGATGATGAAACAGTGGAACAGGTTTCTTAGAGAGGAGGTAGATGCCACATCCCTGGTCACATTCAAGGTCAGGCTGGACAGGGCTCTGACCAACCTGACTGAGTTAAAGATGCTGCTGCTCATTGCAGGGGAATTAAGATTAGATGAAATTTAAACACCATTTCTAACCCAAACAATTCTATAACTGCATGAAATAGCTCACAAAATTCTCACTTTCTCTCAATATATTGATTCTACTTACTGTGTGTTCACTGTTCTACTCCCTATATTGTAGCTTATGTTCACAGTATTGTAATACAGACTCAATATGAGAACTAGTTCTCCAAGTTAAAAGGGTGTATATAACCCCCTTTGACTGAAAGACAGCCTTCACACATTGAGATTCTGAGGACAAAGACAGGGTATACAGATGATCTTGTAGAAAATATCTCCACTGTTGCTTTTCCAAGATGCCAAACAGCAAGTTATAAATGCTAGGAAATTATGAAACATATTCCTAGACCCTAATCCTGCCAGGAGTTCTGTATTAACCGAGTGCTGAAATTGTGAGAAGTCCTATGCATTGATGGATACCTTTTTTAGCAGAACCAAGACCTTATGTTCTTCTGCCTACATTATTTTCATGCAGTACTTTCCCTCCAATAATTATCCCATTTTAAAATATTTACCATCCACCATTTGTCTAAACTAAGAATTAGTCTGATTGCATTTTTACATTACATCCATTTGCACCAACAGGCCTATTGCCAGCAGCTAAAGTGATCATTAAAGATAAGGTTTGTGGAAGATAAGGTCTTTAAGGTTATTATTTTTTCTCAATACAGAAATCAAATTGTCCTCCCACTTAATATTCTTTTTAATATCCCAATGAGAGAATTACTATTAATTATGAGATGCAGTGATAGAAACAGTGTAAAATGTACATGTGTAATACAAATCATTGTTATACATAAGTCAAACCCTTAGTCAAGATTTATGTTAATCAATATATTACTTTATATAGTACTTCCCAGGGTAAAATTGAGCATATTACAATATATCACGCTCTTTGCTAATTACAGGTTTTAAAGTTTTCTTCTAAGGAGTTAATCTCCACAAAATGCTGTCTTTATCACTTTGGTATCCATTAGTGCTGCCATTTCCCATGTGTCATGATACTGTCCTAAGCCAAAATTCTTTGCAACAATTATGAGTCAGATAGACAAAATCAGTTCAAGTTAAAACCTATCACCAGACATTTGGCTCTAAGGTTTTCTATCGTCCTTGTTGATTTTTGCTCAAATTGTATTAAAACATAAAATTTAAGAACCAATCCTGGTTGCATTTTCCTTATCATTGTATGTAAGTTTCAACTTGCATTTTAAAACATAGGAAATAATTAACTCCCTTCTTCAATGTGAAAATGACAGGTATAAAACATGGTATATTCTTAGACTTTTTTGCTAACATCAGCATAAAGGGTCTGTTACTTGGAGATTTTTCCTTTTTGTCTTCTCTAGGATTGGACTTTGGTGGTAAACAGAAAACACCTGTCACTGGGAGCTTGTCAAGCAGACTTAACTGTCTCTATAGACAACTAAAAGGAGATGATGATATGAAAGGAATATAGCAAAAGTCTACCAACCTGTGAGGGGCATTGTGGGCATGGAGGAACATTCAGCTGTTTATTCTCTGTTCCATTTTTCAGACTTTGACCTTAATTTGAAGCTACTAGAATACAGATTTGTATAAATCAAGTGCAACTGATTCTCCACATCACAGCAAGCAGAGCAGTAGTACTCCTTGACAAAGAATGCTGTAGATTGAAAAACTATGTAAGTTTAAGGGGAGACTGAACAAGTGTTTGAGATAAACAGAAGCCAAGTTTAGGACTTTGTTGCTGTACATTTTCTAAATTTATGAAGCAAACACAATGCAAAGTCAATTGTCTTGGTTTAAGTGCATTTCAAATAAATGTTCATTATATCAGAACTTCATTACCAATATCTGTTGTTGTATCATTTAAACATAGTATTTATTAGTTGTTTCACTCTGAAACATCATAAGTACATACATATGACCCTTAAAAATATTAATGGTCTCAGACTGTGCCAGATGGCTTATCTTAAAAAAAAATTATAATCTCCATGTTTAGTATACTAACAATATTACCATAATTTGCAGTTGACTACTTTCCCATTGAAACCTGTGACTGATTTACTCTTTAATAGTTCTAAGTGAAACTCTTATCAAAGGTTAAAATTTATGACCTTTCAAATTTGTAATTTTAAGGTTTTGTTTCCAAAGGTGAATCATTTCCGCATCATCATCTTTTGAATAATTTCCAGCTGTAAAAATATTCATTTGGTTGTCCTAACTGATTTGGAGGTCTAATTTGTTTTCCATTTCCGCCTTCCACTTTTCTACTATCCATCAATAGTGTTAACTGTAAATTTCATTATTTTCTGCATTGTGATTTCTGAAATGCATAAATATAACACTCTAATTTTTTTTTAAATTTAGTAATACATACTTGAAAGGTATTTATGTTAATTAATTCAGATTCATTACTCCGGTTCCTTAAATTTTTCACTTCTCATTGTTAATTCCCTTTGGTCTACTTCCTTGTCAACAGTTTTTATCCTGCCTTTTCTTGTTATAGTATTCTGTAGAATAGCCAGATAAAACTTTTTGAACTGTTGAACCAAGAGCTCTTTTTGCCACATCTGAGCTTTTTTGACTCAGAATAGGGCTAGCCCATGCAATTATATAACCAGCACAAAATAAGTGAACCCTATAGCCTCACCCCAAGTCTATTTTACTTTACTTTTTATATACCTGTGACCTAGTTCATAGCTTTTCTGTTACCTCTTTGCTATAAGATTATTCTCTGTTCCACATCCAATTCGCACACTAATGATTTCCTTCTGTTTCTAAGCATCTAAAATATTGTGTCCTGGGTTTCCTTTTTCCTCTGGATTCCATAAGCTCTTTGTTTTGTAAAATTCTTAACAACACCATGAAAAGGAAAGATATGACAAATGTCATAGTAATATTATTCCTGACACTTTTTATTCATGATTACTGAGGCATAATTAACACAGTGTCATGAAATTATCAAGGTAGCTATGATCAGAATGAGCTGGGTGTTTAATACATCCGAAATATAATCCTCAGGTGCTTGAAACAGTAAGAATTAGGGCTTTTGATCAGCCAAGGGACAGATTTCCTGCTATTATATATAAATCCTAGCCTGCATTAGAATATGAAAGTGGACTAAAGGATTATATGCTTGCTATCCACTGAAGTATTCTTATCACGAGCAATTTACACTATATTGTTCTCCAAATCATTTAATGAGTGGCACTTTCTGAGCTCAGAAACGTTGTTATTGTATTTCATGGCCAGATTTTGATTTGTAGAAGAATGTAGTTCATCAAATAGCGTCAAATGTGTAAAAAAATTTATTTCCTGGAATTTTAGAAGGGTAGAGAGACCTACCTGTGTTCTGTTAAATTCTACAGTTTCTGTCTGAGAGGCTGGAAAATATGAGATGTGAATAAGATATAGCAAAAGCCACTAATTACAGTCAGTTGACATTTCACAAGAGGATTATGCAGTAAAGGGGGTAAAATTGTAGAATAGATGATTGTTGGTCTCAGATTAAGGAAAAATAATTGGGTGACACACTCATAGGGAAAGAATCAATGAAGATACAGATATAAATCCTAAGTTTTGGTGCACTCAGGGTACTGAACCAAATTTAAAAATTATTGGGGAAAATATGGTCTCTATACATCTTTCAATATTATACTTGACATTGTTGCAATAAGGCATTGGGGATGCATTTTGACAGATTAAAAAAAAAAAGGTAGATGGTAATTTATTAGCTCAGGCTAGCTATACACAAAAAACTATACACAATCCCCAGAACAATAGTTGTTAAATAAGCAGAAAATTCTTCTACTGAGAGGAAAAATCCCTATTTATTTACTTAATTATTTATTTATTAACAATTTTACTTATACACTTTCAGAATTTCTTCTGATACTGACAGAGAATATCTAGACTCTGTCTTCATTGATAACTGATGCATGATTACAGAAATTACATAGGATTTTCACCTATGTGAAATATTGATAATGATATTTCAGTCTTCTAGGAATTGTTACCTCTTCAATCCCTGGGAAAATGTCAATATCAATGTCACTATTCTGAAACTGATAGAGGCACTGTGTCCTCCCTGCAGCATAGATTCACATTTGTCTGTGTCAAATCCTTCTGTTAGTGTTGAGAATACATCATTTTATGGATGATCCATTCCCAGTAACTACTTCCATACAGCTCCAAATTTCTTCTGAGAATACTTTGCAGCTGCTTTCAACTGCTGTGTTTGCACCAAACTGCCAACCCTTGCTTTCCATGTAGGCACTAAGGTAAGATAAAATATATGTGTTCTCCTGTGCTCTGAGCTCTTTTTAGAAAGCCAGAGTGAAACAGTGATATAGATATCAAAGCATTATAACTAATCTATTGATGTATCAGATTAGTATAGTTTCATATTACATATGTATATAACCTCATATTATATTCCAGAATGCCATTAAACTAACAACTGAAATTTCTGCATGTGTGTCATCTATAATTCATTGCAAAGAAAGTATCTGTCACAAACTTACTAAGATAAAAGGATGAAAAATAGAATCTAGTCACACAGACTGGACAGTCTATTTATCTGAACTATTTTTAGCTGCTAAAATTTTCTGAGCAATGGAAGGGACCACATTTGCAGACACTGACAAAGATTACCCCTTTTCACTGGCAGCTCTTTCTCAGCAACACCTTTTTCTCTATAGGTATTAGGGGTAAATAGCAAACCATTCCAATCAAAATATTTTATATATGCCATGAAACTCTGTATGATACATCAGTCTGTCTCTTTCTTTATGTGCACTACAGTAGACTTCAAACTATAGAATTTCTACAAAAAACCTAAGGATGTGCTTCTAATTAAGCAGTTTTAAGAGGGTTCTAAGCAGTTAATATGTCCTGGACATGATTCTGATCTATTTTTCTCCCCAGTTCTGGAGTGACATGAGACAGAGAGGAACATAAATTGAAATAAAAATCAGAACAACTGGCAATATCCTTTTCCCTATGATCATTGTGTACACTATATAATGTAGTGTAGCTGACAAGTAACTCTTACATTACACTAGCGCAGGTAGACATCTGGGCTTTAACTGGAAAAAAGGTTCATGGCTTAAAAAGATTCATGATGCTGTTTCTAATAAAAGAAATCAATTTGTTAAGCAAAGCTTCACTACAATGAAGCATGGAGCTTCAAGTGTACATATATATATACACATACATATAATCCCACAAAACAGGTTTGTCCAAAAGCATCAGTAATATATCAGCTCATCCACCCCATTAGTATGGAAAGATTGGCTAGACTATTCCTATTTTCTTTAAAAATATATTGTAGTCGATAGAGTGACTCACTTCCCTTGTAGGAGACAAGTAAAAATATGTTTATTGATATAAAAAGTGATTTAACAAAGTGTGATAGGAAATGAAACAGTGGTTTATCAAGATTCAATGGCAAGGTACACTTGATTATTTACCTCATAGAGGAGAGGGTAAGACAAAACTGTCAGAGAAACATCCCACACACACTGAGTCATGAGATTCAGAAATGTCCCTCTGTATACTCTAAATTCCAAATCAGAGAAGAGTTTACATGCGGCTTAGTCCCAGGCATGGTCAACATTTATGTCTAAAAGAACACATTCACCATCTCCCACATCGCTCACCGCAACTTCAAACTTTAGTGTGCTATTAGTCACTTGCTGTTGCAGCAAGAAATGTCTCAGTCTTGAGGAGCAGTTTCGAGAGGTGTGTCTGCTCAAGACGAGATCCTGGTGGGCAGGAAAGCTCAACGAGCCCTGTGTCCACTGTTTATAACGATGGTAGTGCCTTTTTTTAGGTACTGGACTGGATTGCCCAGAGAAGTTGTGGATGCCCCATTCCTGCATTCAAGGCCAGTTTGGATGGGGCAAACTGGTCTTGTTGGAGGTGTCAGTAGCTATGACAGGGGATTGGAATTAGATGAACTTTAAGGTCCCTTCCATCTCAAATCACTCTGTTTCTATGATTCTGTGATTGAATTATAGCCATATTTGACACAAGAGATCTGCGTTCCCTATTCCACACAGCTCTTGGCTACCACGTTGTCGCGTTGTCATTCATCTCCTAAAATACGTTGATAATTCATCTTCCAAAGTCTGGCATAACCTGGATGCAACATCTCAGCTCCCACTCCTAGTATGGCTGAAGTGAGGAGAGAGGCAAGCAGCCGCATGATGCCAAAATGCTTGCAGTGATAGGTCATGCAGTTTCTCTGGCAAATGTGTTCTAATGCTTAACTATTTTTATAGTTAAAAAAAATTCCTGACATAAGTAGTGCTCACTTCTTACCCAATTTACAGGTGACTTGGAGAAAACAGCTTATTACCTTACTCTTGGTGAGTATATTCTATATATAAAGGCTATTATTTGATCTTTCTTTCTCCTTTTGTCTAGATAAAATAACCCAATTTCTTCAAAAACTTAGCCAATTATTCTCTGTCCTCACTTCATACAGCTGATTATTTCCACCTCGCAAATGTCCTTGTAGAATGACATCTTTTTTTCTGAAAGTTTCTCCATTTTCTCAAAATTATTCTGAATCACTTCACTAATGTAACTTCTTCAGATTGCACTGAAGTTGTTGAATCAATTTGTTTAAGTCTCATTTGGGATGGGGCAGGGAGGAAAAGGGTAAGACAAATATTAGAATTCTTTACCTTATGGTTTAATAATTCTATTTTGTGCAGTAAGTGACTAACCAAGCAAACAGTAGATACTATTTCACACAAATGGGGATTTATTTAGTATACTTTACAAGAAAAGAGATAATTGAAACATTACATTCAGATTTATGCCAAAAGGTCATGCTTCATAAAACAATAAATCTTAATACTTGATAAGAAAAATGTCATTCATCAAATTTTCAAAGATTTTTCAACAAATTTTACCACTGTAGGAAGAAAATTTGTGTGGCCAGAGCATGATTAGAGTTCAAGTTAGGCAGCAAAGTGAGGAACAACAAAAAGGGCTTTTTAAAAATATGTTAACAACAAAAGATCAAAAATTAAATAGATCTGTTATTTTGTGAGGTCCGTTACCTCACAAAAAAGGACCTAGATAAAGTAGAGAAGTTTCATTTCTTCTTCACCTCTGTATTAGCACCAGTGATTGTCCCTGGGACTCTGAAAGCCTGGTGTTGAAAGACCATGACTGAGGGGAAAAGGAACTCAGTCAATTCTGAAATTGTTTGAGATTTGCTATTCCAGTTGGATGCATATAAATCTATGGGGCCCAATGGGATTCATCCCAGGGTTCCAAAAGGGCTGGCTGATGTCATCGTGGGACCTCTTGTCATTGTTTTTCTATAGTCTTGGGAATCTGGAGCAGTCCCCAGTTGACTGGAAGCTGGGAAATGGTGTCCCAGTTCTAAGAAGGAAGACTATGGTAATTACAGGCCTATCAGTCTCACTTCAGTCTCTGGTAAAATTATGGAGGAGGTCATTCCGTGAATTAAAAACCACTTGAGAAACAACACAGCAATTGGTCACAGACTGCTTAACCTACTTAATTTCCTTTTAGGATAAAGTTAACCAAAGGAAACCAGTAGATGTATTCGAGGAGGGAGGGTTATTTGTTTTAACATAGCTTTTGATGTTGTCTCTCAAAATATGCTTCTGGGCAAAATGTCCAGCTCATCATTAAACAAACCTGTAGCGTGTTGGGTGAGAAATTGGCTGATGGGTCAGGCTCAAAGGGTTATAGTAAATTACGTTGGATCAGGCAGGCAACCAGTTACCAAAGTGGTTCCCCAGGGGTAAGTTTTAGGGCTAGTGCCCTTTGAAGTTTTTTGTAAGTCACGTGGAGACAGGGATTGAATATACAGTACATAAGCCTGCTGATGAAACTACGTTTGGGGGAGCTGTGGAATCCCTCATGGATTGAGTGGGGTTAAGTGAGGTCTTAGAGGGAGATCTGCGTAGACTAGAGAGATAAGCCTCCAGTAAACATATGAAATTTAACAAGAACAAGAGATTTTCCACCTGGGATGAGGTAATTCTAATTATATGTGCAAATTTTAGTATTAGAGGCTGAAGAACAGCTTTGCAGAAAAAAAAAATTTGGGGTTTTCAATGGATGGCAAGTTCAGTAGTGGCCAGCTCTATGCCCTGCCACCCAAAAAAGGCCAACCATATCCAGGAATGCATAAAGCACAGCATCTCCAGCTAGTTGAGGGAGGTGATTGTTCCACTCTGTGTAGAACAGGACCCCTTCACACATAACAGTGACTTGGGAAGACAAACACCATCATTCCAAATGTCCTCTTTTCCTTTCCCTTCCCTTCCTCCTCCTTCCCCTCTTTACATACTGAGCATGATTTCACGGGGTCTGGAATATCTTTTTGGTCAGTTTGGGTCACCTGTCCTGCCTGCGCCTCCTCCCAAACTCCTGTGTACCCCCAGCCTCCTCATCTGCATGGCAGTTGGAGAAGCAGAAAAGGCCTTGACTATGTTTAAACCCTGCTCAGCAATAACAAAACATCTCTGTATTACCAACCTTGTGTTTAGTGATAATACAAAGCTTAGCCCCATACAAGCTATTGGGGGAAAAAATTAACTATGTGCAGGGAAGCTAGGGGTGGGGGGGGGGGGAAGTGTTATTGCCTGCTTTATAGTAAAAAATGGACATTTATTTGGTAAACCCCTCAGAGACCCTCACTAGATTTCAGACCAGAACCAGCCTCTGACTACAGACACAGGGAAAGGATTAACGGAAGAGGTGAAGACCTCTGCACTGTTCTGTGGCAAGTAACAGAATGTCTAAAAAATGCAGTAGTTGTGAGTCGTGAAGGATAGTACCCTTTAAATTTTCTGCATGACATTGCATTATAACCTAAATTAGGTTAAAATAAGAAAGTTAAGAAAGTTGAATTATTTCAAATTATCAATCACTTCATTTTTCATTAAGGAGGAAAATAGTTACATCATCATTCTCAGTAAAACTTGAGTTTTGATCAGTATAATTCTTGATAGTTTTCTTCTATAGAGAATTTTTATGAACCAGGGTTTTCTGGAATATTTTTTTTAATATTCAACCAGGTTACAAAACCTTTCTGAATGATAGCAAAGCTATCTTCTAGATTAACATGGGAAAAAAATAAATCAAAGTCTTACTTTCCCATTTTCTTGAATAACACTACTGCAGCCTTAGTAGCATAAATCATGTCCATCTATTGATAATTCAAGATCTTACTGCCACTTAGTTGTTTTTTTTGTTGTTGTTTGTTTGTTTTGGGGGTTTTTTGTTTGTTTGTTTTGGGTTTTTTTTGTTGTTGTTGTTTTGTTGTGGGCGCTTTTTTGTTTGTTTTCTTTTTTTTTGTTGCCATCAGCCCCTTCTAACAATATATTTCTTACTATCATAAGAAAACACATAGACTTATGAAGTCTGAGACACTGAGTGCCTGAGACTTCATATGTGCTAAACTCTTTGCAAACAGCAAACATTAATGTGATTGTTAAACCTAGTGAACCTCTTCAGGCATTCTGACATGCTCTAAAATTAAAGATATGGAGAAGATAATGAAAGACGGAGAACTATAATGACTGGAATAGGCTGTGATGAAAAGCATTTTGCAAACAGGCTGACTTGGTCAAAAAACTCTGATTATATAGGATTATTCATTGCGAGCCAAAGTATCATAATGTGTTCAAAAATAATACACTTCATTTAAAAGTAACATTTTTCACTCTTCATAGCTAAATATAGAGGATAGTTTGTGGATAGTAAATCATAAAGGACTAATTTAATCATGTTTTACAGGAATCCATTTGAGGCACTGAATGTGCTCTTTAAGATGCTCTTTAGAAACCACTACAAAAAAATTAAAAGTCTAGGGTCACAAGGGATCCTATTCACTCTTTTCACACTAGTCAAAATGCGCCATTGTCTATGCATCACTGCAATTTCACTATTACAGTAAATTCACGAATACAAGCCGCACTGAGTATAAGCCGCATCACTGGGTGTTGGTAAACATTTTGCTTTTTGTCCATAAATAAGCCGCACTGAGTATAAGCCTCATCACTGGGTGTTGGCAAACATTTTGCTTTTTGTCCATAAATAAGCCGCACCTGAGTATAAGCCGCTCTGTCGTTCACAGCGAGGACCCGTGTGCAACAAAGTTGCCAAATAGTAACAGAACCGTGGCAGGGCAGGGTTTATTGGCTCAGCTCGGGCTGTGCAGGCTCGGCCCGCTCAGGGCTGCCGACGGGGCCAGGTAGCCCAGCCCGGCGCTGCCGCTCGGCACAGCCGCTCGTGGCCGGCCACCACCGCCTCTGGGCTCGCTCACCCTGGCCCGGAGTTGCCCTGTGGTGGCAGGCAGGGACGGAGCCCCCCCCCACTTCCGCGGCGGCGGAGGCGGGTGGGGACGGAGCCCCCCGCTGCCTCCCCGAGCCGCGGCAATGGCAGCGCGGGGCCCCCCGTCTCTCCCCTGGGCTGCGGCAGAGGGAAGGAGAGAGCTCTCCTGCCTCTCTCCCCGCCCCTCGTGCTGCCTGCAGGCAGCCAGGCTCCACCCGCAGTGCAACAGAGTAACAATTTGTAACAATCGCCAGCTTTTGCTAACAGGTGCTCAGCTCGGCGCCCTGGCTGGCGCTTCTGAGGTTGTAAATGTCAGAAAATTATTCATATATTAGCCACTCCTGAGTATTAGCCGCATTTCCAGTGCGGGAGCAAAATTTTAGTCAAAATGGTGCGGCTTATATTCGTGAAACTACTGTACTATATACATGACTGAAAACTATCTCAAATTAAAGTGTGCCCTATACTTTATACAGATATTTGATATTACCAAAGCTAAATGCTCTTTTTCTGTTCAGTAATTCCTAACTTTAAAAAAAAATAAAAATAGGAAACAAAATAGTAAAAAAAAGGTATTAACTTGCCTGCCATTTTAAAAAAAATAGTATTTTAATACATGTATTTATATTTGCCACTGTCTGATGCTACCTAGGTTCCAGTTTTAATATAAATTTATTAGATTAAAAAAACTTATTACATGAAATCTATTTCACACATTTGCAGAATCATAGAATCCCTGAGATTGCAAGGAACCTCTGGAGATTCTCTAGTCCAAAAACAGTGCTTAAACAATTAGCTCCAACAGGTTACCCAGGGCTGTGTATCATCACGGTCTTAAGTGTAGACACTGCAAATTCTCTGGGTGGTTGGTCCCAGAGTTTGGCTACTCCTACAATTAAAAAAAAAAAAAAAAAAAAAAAAAAAAAAAAAAGAGTATTTTCCTGTCTTTAGACTGAATTCCATGTATTTTAATTTTGCCCATTGATGAAATCCTCTCAAGCCTTCTCCAGGCTGAGCATTTCCAGCTTCCTCAGCCTATATTCAACTAAAAAATGCTTCAGTCACTTCATAACTTTAGTATCTTTTCCATGACCTTATTACAGTCATTACATGAGTCTCTTACACTTGGGAGACCAGACATGGACTAAGACCTCCAGATGTGTCTTAACAATGCTGAGCAGAGGAGGATGAGTACAACTTTCAGCCTTCAGGCACAGTTTACCCTTATGCAACCCACCATGCTTTTGACCTCCTTTGCCATGAAAGGCACATTGCTGGCTCATGGTCAGCTGGTTGTTTACCAAGACTCCCAAGTTCTTTTCTGCAGAGCTGCTTTCTAGCCAGTTAGTCTCTGATCTGCATTAGTGCCTTGGGTTATCCCTCTGCAGGATTAAGAGTTTTCCTTTGTTGAATTTCGTGAGATTACTGGCAGCCCAATCGCCCAGCCTGTCCAGACTGATCTGTCTGGTACATCAATTGTATTTCCCAATTTTGTATCATCTGCAAACCTGCTGAGGATGCACTAGATCCAAACTTCTTGGTCATTCAGCAAGATGTATTGCAGTCAGTATCGACGCATGGAGTACACCACTGGTGACTGGCCTCCAGATGGAGTTTGTGTGACTAATCACAACCCTCTGGACCAAGCTAGTTTTCAGGGTCAAAAGCCTTGCTAAAATTTATTTTAAAAAAATAGATTATCCTGTAGATCTTGGATATGTTAAAACCTGTGATTATAAATATAAATATGTTAGGCAATCATGTCATCCAAAGTCATACTGAAAAGGGAAAAAAGAAAAACCATCAGGATATGTTTAAACCAGCTTTAAATAGCTTCTTTGACAAACTCTTTAAAAACAATCCTAAAAAAAGGTTAGAGAAAGCTAAATTATGTCCCATTTACATGAATTAGAAGTGATTGATAAGCACTGGTACTCACTAGGCAGTGATAATCACTCTTCTGAGCTTATTTTACAACCTGTAAGATAATATCTTCTAATATCTCAGTCAAAACAAAAATGTTCTATGATATGTTCTTTTTAAAATTCAGAAAATTAGATTTAGAACGTTTGTAATGTACATATCTGGGGGAAATACTTGCACCTGATATTCCATATTATTACCAAATCAGATTTTGTTATAGATCTTCTTTAAATTCTGTAAGCTGTACTCCATTTCAGTGTGCCAGAAAGCTACAAAAATGAAATTTTTGGGACATGTTCTTTTCTCAGACACCATCTGTCAGTGAAGCGATTCATTCAGTATGAATGTTTTGGGTCTTTTGAGGGGTTCTTATGGTTTCTTTTGTAATTGTTATTCCAGTGTGCTTTGAATTAAATAATTCATTTTAAAATAAATGTTTGGTTCATCTGAATTTTTCATAACCATGTATCATGGAATGCACAGATTTTGGGATTCAATATTACTTCTCCTTTAGCAGTCATTGTTTGCAAGGGGGTATATTTTCAGCATTTTTATAAAAACATAACTTCCACAATTTTTGAGCAGGGATGCCTTGAAGCATGTTGTCTTGCGAAATAATTAAGTTTTTGTTGGAAGCTAAGATGGGAATTTTAGTGAAGAACAAGCATTAAGAAAAGAGAACTTTAGACACAATCTGCTTAACTTCTGATGATTTAAACATTTAGTCTTATAGAACAGTAATCAGAAACAGGCCGTTTTTTACAGATATGTATTTATATATGTGAATAGGCTGAGCATGTGTATATTTGGGTTGGTATCTGTTGTGGAATACCCCAGTAGGGCACCTAAGTGTCACACAGCCACTTTCTCACCTCCACTTCTCAGGGGGGAAGAGGAAGAGAATTGGAACGGTAAAAGTGCAAAACCCCTTGGGTTGAGATTAATACAGTTTAACCGGGAAAGCAAAAGTCATGCATGTAAGCAAAGGCAAATAAGGAATTAATTCACCCCTTCCCACGGGCAGACAGGTGTTCATCTATCTCCAGGAAAGCAGGGTTTCATGGCATGTAACAGTGACTTGAGAAGACAAACACCATCATCACAAATGTCCCCCTTCCTGCTTCTTTTGACCAGCCTTTATTACCATGTATGACATTATATGACATGGAATACCCCTTTGGTCAGTTTAGGCTACCTGTCAAGATGGGTTGCCTCCTAAATTCTTTTAGTTGCTTGCTTTTGGGTTCATGTGAGGAACAGAAAAACCTCGGTGATGTACAACAGCTGCTAAAACATCCCTGTGTTATCAACACTATTTTAGTCACAAATATAAAACAGCATTTTAATAACTACAATGAAGAAAATTAACTCTATTCCAGCAAAACCAGTACAGCATTCTAAATTACATTTGTTTTGTAGCTCATTATTTGCTTTCTATAGTCAATATTTAACAATCACAGGAGATGCAACTGTTTTGAATCTGTAGTATTAGCAACATGGAAGTACACATTATCTAAATTCTTCAATTTCTAAAAGCAGAAGTGCTTCCTGACATTCTATGAGCTGTGTTAATCTGATAATTCTAATCCTTATTAATAATTATAAGACAATCTACTGTAACAAATATTATGAAGCAAAAATCTTCCCCTTCAATAATTGAAAAACCCTGAAAAACATCGAGACAGTTCTTTTCAAAAACAGTTTATTGAAGTCATGGTTTCTCCATGTGCAGCATATGCAAAGAAGCCCATGCCGGAGCAGATTTTCTGGCAGAAACTGTTTCATGGAAAAGACCCATATTGAAGCAGTTCATGAAGGACAGCATCCTGTGGGAGGAACCTGACACTGGAGCAGAGGAAGGGTGCAAGAAGGAAGGAGTGACAGACAGAAAGCATTATGAACCAACTACAGTTCCATTTTCTCTCCCCCTTGCATGCATGATCAGGGGGAGGTAGAATAGTCAAGAGTGAAGCTGAACCTGGCAAAAACAAGAGTAGAGGTGGGAGGGGAGAGGGAGGTTGTTTTTATTTCTCACTGTCTAATTCTAGTACAAATAGCTGCCAGTAAATTAAACTTTTTCCCCTGAGTCTAATTTGTTTTGCCCATGACAGTAACTGGCAAATGATCTCCCTGTCTTTATCTCAGCTCATGAGGTCTTTCATCATATTTCCTCCCTGTGTCCCATTGAAGGGTGTGAGAGTGAGAAAGCAGCTTGGTGGGGCACCTGGTAGCCAGCTAAGGTCAACCCACCACACACACTGAGGATCTATGCAGATCTTGTAATTGATGAGCAGCACGGACATTTACCAAGATAAAGAGATAAAAATAAAACAATGTTGTTAATGTGTGCTAAATCAAAGGCCTTACCAAGTACAACTAGAAGGATGAAAAGTGAAGATGTAGAGCAGTCTGCCATAATTTACTTTATTTATACAGCTGTTCTGAATTTGAATGCAACGTTCACTAACCATATTAAAGGTTTTCTTAATTATCACATACAGAAATTCTGACAGATAACAGTAAGATGGAACCTTTCTCCACACTGGTATTTTCTGTCTCCCAAATATATATGTAGCAGTGTTAAACACACCATCTTCTGTTAAAACAGATGGTGTCCCCATTAATGATAAGTGTAAAACTATATTTATGTCAGACAGCAAATTAAACCTAATTTAGCTTAATTCACTACTATGTTCACACTGCTCACTCTGAACCTACAGCATGGTTTTCTTTTGTTTAATTTCTTCAAAGATTTATCTCCTGTTTTCCTCAAGACCTACCAGAAGGAATACTTAATGAAGAAACTCCAGATAAATTTTGTGAAGAATTTTATTCTTCTGGTTCAAGAAGAAAATACTCCCCTTCTTCCATTGTCAGGAGTGATAACATGTCCAGAAAGATTGTCTCCTCAGTTATGTGCAAATGTTTTGTTCCTGGTACAAGAATTATGCAAACATTTAATAACTGGATGAAAGTAATACCTTTAGTGATATATTTAAGTGAAAAACACTGAATCATGCCAATTTTATCTCTTTGGGTTTCAGAAATCTCAGTAATGCCTTAAGCCATCAAGAGTGTTAAGCAAAAAAGCAAAACTGATTTGTTTTCAATATATATTATCAATGATACTTAAAATTTAACAAAGAAAATTAAAAAAAACCCCAAAACTAAACACAAAGAACAAAACTTTGAAGGAGCCAGAAAGTCAATGCTTTTAAACTTGTGCAAAATTAGGCATATCACAAAAAAAAAATAAAAAATAGTCAAGATGGAAAAGATGTACTAGATTTACCTTAGATATCAATTGCACAGTGAAGGACAGACATTTTCTCATAGGAGTAAAGTCGCATACTGAGTTTTACTGGGTACTACTTCTAAGTATAATTCATTATTTTTAATGGGAAAGTCTATTTCGGTTTTTGAAGATAGATTCTTTGTCTTCATCTCTGATGGTTTTCAGTCAACCTGTACATTCCATAAAATCTGATTAATGCTAGGAATGTAGTTTCTTTTTATTTTAGTTCATTTGAAAATTAAATCAACCCCAAGAATACAAAAAACAAGCAAAAGCAGATACATGTGAGAAGCCTACTGATAAACCTGGATAGTAGAACTAGTAATAAGACAAAAGCAGAATGCATACTGGCTGAATATCTCCACAAACGGTAAACCTTTTCTGAATTTTTATTTTCACTTGAGGAAATAGGACATATTGGATAAATGCCTGTTGTTATTGTTTTTGTCAGCTTCTCATCTGGTACCTCATTCTGGTCTCAGAGCCCTGTTCTTGCCTCTGCTCCACTGAGTATCCAGTACAGCACACTAGAGTCACTATCTACAGCTAGCAGATAGGCAGGTAGCCATCAGATGCTCTCTCTGCTCAGATGGCCATCTGGTTTCTCCATTTCCAGATTCTGAAAAACACTTAATCTTATATTTTCCAGCAGAAAACAAACATTTGGGATTGTTTGAACTGGGAGCTATATTTCTCAAGAAGATGATATGGAGAATACATAAGAACAAAAACAGATGCACAAGACAAAAGGGAGCAAAATATTAAAGGTTAAAGTACTGCCCAAATAGGCATGGGGTCCAAGATCTTGTGGGAATGACATGATGTTTCTTTACATTGGTTTCTTAAGAACAATTTTAATGCAGATATCAGTCAAGATTTCAGACATAAAAGTAACTAGGATTTTTATATAACACATGCAAAACATCTGAAAGATAACAATGCCCACAGGCAGAGCAGGCAGCAGAAAGGATGAAGAAAAAAAATAACAAACGCTTTTGCTGTCCAATACTGGGTTCTTTGTTTCTGTATGAGCTACAGTGATTCACTGCTGTCTCTGCCCAATTTCATGGTTCATTGTCCTTGCTAAAAGAAGACTGGTTTCAACTTCATTGTCCTATACAAAAGAACAGTCCATCCTTCCAAAGATAACAAATGGCCATTAGGCCTTACTGTGAGTACCAACACTACAGGCACTGGCAGGTGCACTGTTGTGGAGCGATTCAAATCTGTTACAGTCGTCCTCCAAAGGGGTAGTCTTTAAATGTATATTTAGCATCACTGTCAATCCTAGCTTTCTCCAACAGATGATGAGCAGACTTAGTCCAAAAGCAAGACTTTTTTTATAGTTTCTCCTCTCTCTGTATTCTACCATTACATCTGCTATACAGTATATATTTTTTGATAGAGTAATGGTTGGTTTAAAAAGAAAGTGAACATTTGGTTGGTTGAGATTGGGTCACCAAGGCATGACCATTATTACCATCATAAAACAGAAGAGAGACGAGAACAGAGTGTTTGAAAGAGTTCCAGATGTACCAGGAAAAACTGATAATCTTGGATTATTTTAAGAAATAAAACAAAATGGACAGAATGCTGTAGCCTGGAAAGCCCCTTTTCCTCTTTCATTTGCTAAAAAAAAACCCAAAAAACCATATAAACAGGACTAGAGAATTGAAGCATAGTTGGAAAGAAGAAATTAGAGCAGAACCTGCAATGTTCCTGTATGAGAGGTACATCAACCTGTCTCCAACTAATTGTGTTCTTTCGATGAATAATCTGTTCCTTTCTGTGAAATTTGCATAGGACTTTACAACGTGACTAATCCCCTTTTGGAAGATATTCTGGTAGTTTCCTGTATCCTCAAAAAATTGTCAGGCTGTAGAGCATAGCATCATGTCTCCCACCTTCTCATCTGTAATCTAATATAAATAAATAAATTTAAATAAAATAAGTATCATAATTTAACACGAACAGTAGAAAAATAAAAAGAAAGCAGAAGAATAATGTTGCAGTTGCTTTTCTGAAGAGAGAAAAAATAAAGTTCTCATCAGTAAAAATGGAACAGTTTTTCTGTATCAGATTCTTACACTGAGGTATCATTTTTTGTCTTTGCACTCTATATATTGGTATCAATTCTTTGGTGTGGTAAGGATTACAAAAAGTTACTCCACCCTAAAAATATATAGAAAATATAGACTGCTTTTTCTTGACTTCTACAGTAAACAAAATTACAGTGTTTTTAAACTCAGTAATGCTAGACATTATTGCCTGGCAACAGCTTTACATGGAAAATGCATTGTGTTTCACAGAATTCTAATTTAAAAAAAAAAAAGATTCCTGATTCTGTCATTCTTGGCAGGTATTTCTTTCTGAAAAAGAAAGTGGATCCAGTCTATGGCACACCAAACTTGAATCTCTGGTTTCAAGAATGAATAAACAAACACACAAAAAGATTTAGTTGCTTATTGTGTAAACAATGAAAAGAAAGACAATGACTTCACAGAACATTTTAAAATCACCAGTTGAGAGACATATTCTGTATTTCAGTACAGTATTTACTCCATTGCATGTTTTATAATACCAGTAATACCAGAAGACTTTCATTCTTCTTCTGGGGAGATCTAATAACCATCTAGTGGAATTTGAGGTAGAACTCCTCAGACAAGTGAATTTATTTGCTTGGGAAATGGAATGTGACCTCAGTCAAATGTTCTCATGAAAAGTTAATGAAAGACTTGACCAGGGATAGAGAAAGAATTGTGTTCATGCACCTCTGTATTGTGTGTGATTAAGTAAGTTTTAGTAAGGCTTCAGAGGTAAAATAGGAGAAGGAAATGTACATACCTTTCAGAGGAACTTAGATGTCCCTGGAAAAATATGGGTACTTCTTTTAGGAAGCATCTTTGAGGTATATCCTGTAGTTCGGGCATGTGGGGAAGAAAGGGAGATGGGATAAAATATGCTCTCACAAACACTGCTAAGACTATATTCTGACCCACAAACCCAGAAACAACTTGATGATTAAGATTCAGCCTTGTCCCAAGTCTTTGCACTGCTTAACTAATTAAGATGAAACACTGTCTTTTTAAAATGTGCTCATGTAACACCAGAACAGATGATCTGAATCAAAAATAATAATGCAACACTGAGATTATTTTTTAAAATCTCATTTTAAGCAAGTAAAATACTTCAAGCAGGAAGATAGGCATAATAAAGGAGATAAAGGGAAAAGATAAATGAACCACAGCACAGATGTCTCAGAGTTAACAATCTAAAAAAACCTTGTATGATATTTCAAAAAATCAAATATTTATTTTTTTCTCATCTCTAAGATATATCAGCAAAATTATTCTAAACAGTGAGGTGCATAATGCACTGACTTGTTACTGTATAGTACTGAACCTCATATATATTATCTCTAAAAGCAAGATCTGCTCCTAAACAAATGAAATAGAGTTTAAAAGAATCCAGCCCATGTGAGGTGTTTTTGGTATCATGAGATAAGTGGAAGTTTCAGAAAAGCCCTACCTTAGCCTCAGGTTTTTGGCAACAGTTTAAATTTCAGGAATTTCAGAGATCCATAGGTTCTAATAATGACAGATCATGTCAGTTTATAAAAATAATTACTTCTTAAACAGACAAGAGGCAAAAGGTGAAAGATCTTAATCAGAACTACTTACTACTCAGTATAGAACTAAAGAACTTCTAGTGGATTGCAACATAACATAAAACAGTGCAGTATATCAAGGGATATAGCTATATTAAAGCCAGTAAAAGAAATGGTATTGATTAGGAGTCAAATGTAATTTACCACTGAAATGATGATAATGTGCACAGATTTCTTCACTAAATCCCTGGGAGTAATGGTGAAGCATCCCTACTCATGGGAGAAACTCCACACATTTCCAGGAAAATGTACAGGTTTCTGCTTTGTGAAAGTTTGATGTGAATTATATAGTTATAAATTGAGGTGTCTGTCAGCCAGAAATCTGGCTTATCTTCCCAGATCTCACTTCAACATTAAGATGTTCATTGGCAGATGAGAGATAGGAGAAGTCAGACCAGCGTTAACCCCATGGCACCAAAGTAACTCACTACAAGACAGCTTGTCCTGCTTGAGTTATCTGATGGGTTAAGTAACAAAAGATAAACTCTTGTGGGGAGTGAGATTCCCTGCTACATCCAGTCCCTGAACAGATTCAGATCTTATCTAGCAACAGAAATTAAGAATGTGTAAGGAATTCTAGAAAGACAATCTGATTCAGTTGAGGAATATCCAATACAAGGAAAAGGAGCAGGTGATACAGCAATTGGGAAAGTACTGAAAAAATTCAGAGAAATGCTGTAATATGATAACCACTTTGAATTTGTAATTGAACTACTTATTCTGACTTTGTCCTCTTTTATGTTAATTCTTTCACAAATACTTAAAGAAGACATAATTTTCTCCATATACTTAGTTAAACAGTCCTTCATTATCAAATTTACACTACTCTTTATTACAGTGTATCAATTACTTGTCTTAGAATCATTAATATATTATTATGCCATTAATAAAATAACACCTAAAATTTCAATTATTTTCAGCTTTGATTTCCATTTTTTGGTCTAAAAAAGCAAAGAAATATTCCAACATATAGGCTGGAGTGGTCAAGAAGAAAATATATTAATAAAGTTGTTCTGTTGCTGTTATTTTCATAATGTGTACGTCCCTACTGAAACAATCACATCATTAAAAGAAATGAGGTGTAGATATTTCTTCAGTCTATTAACATTTTGACATCATATATCTATGTTCAAATAAAAGATCAACTTCTAAAGAGATAAAAATCTGTCTAAGTTTAAAGTTTCTAGATTGGGTAGTAGTGCACATTAAGTTCAGCTTTCAGAGGCAGTGACACAAGCTTGCAATTGGACACGAAGTACAGAGACCTGCACAAGAGGAAAAAATTATTCACTTATCTGTGGGCAAGGCAAAGGATAATTTAATCTACCTTATAGACAGTTTTCACTTTCTGTAAAATACTAGCCATCGGTCACAGCTGGCATGAGTTCAGAAGGGGAAAGTCCTTCTTGAAAAACTCAATTTCATTTGCTACCAGTTCAAAATACAATACAATAGAAGAGCACAGAGCAGCATTCAGTACTGATGTACTGGATTGCTTAATATCTAAATTTAAGAATACTTCTTTTTTTAAATAAAATTTCTGTCCTAAGCTTGCTAAACTTTATTTTAAATTAATGAAGATAATTTGCTTGTACTTGCATACTGCAGAATACTGCTTTGTCCTCTTCTATTATATTTCCTTGACTGTAAAGGACACAGGGCAACCCACTGTTTTTCCAAACAACATATGTAATACTGAGTCTTATACTTCATGAGATATGTTTGTTAAAAAATAACTATCTCTGTTCAGTCTTGATATTCATATTGAAGTTTTGGTTGCACTAAAGCCTAGTGACATTACACCATCCACACTCAATTTTTAACTTTTTCCTGATCAAGAAGAAGACACAAAATAAAGTTCCTTCTGGATAAGTGAAATATGAGCAACCAACATTAAAATGATGCAATACAGTCTTATGGCTCTATACATTTTACTGTGTTTCAGTAACACAAAACTTACTTTGTGTCTATGATGTACCAAAGCTCAATTTTAAATAGGAGCTATGTCATATAATCTTTAAGTATAAGCCATTAATGTTATTCAGCAAGTATCACAGTTTAGTGCTCAACACAATGTCTGTAGAATGCTATCATCTAATGAATATAAAGCCAATATTGACTTACAGCTCATTGAGCTCGTTGGTATTTGTCCATGGGTCGTTGACGGTAAAACATTTTACATCTACTATGATTGTGTTTGGATACACATTTATGCCCAACAGTTTATTGTTACAATTATACAGAAGATTTAAAATTACCCTGAGTTTAAAGCACCCATATTAAGGGAATTCAGCTTAAGGATAAAGTGGCATCCTCATAAAAATCTTACAAGGGAAACTTGTTATTATCCAATTAATGCATTGCTCCACAAAACAGGAAATCCAACTTTTAATCAATACTTTTTTTATTGACTAAGCAAACCTTAAAACTGATTGGACTGCTGTTAAAACCCTTGGATGGTGGAGCATACTTTGCTGGACCAACCTTTCACATATATTAAAGCAACTCCACAAGTGGCTATAAGTCTTCTGGTTATCATTTCTTTTTCAAAGCCCTTTTATAAGCCAAATTAATGCACTTGAATATTAGCATTGGTGCTATATTTCTAGTTGGAAAAGACATCTCTGTAGAGGAAAATTTTAATATTCATTTATTTATTTATTTGATAGGATTTTGTATCACTACCAAACTTCAATAAGGTACAGAAAAAGAAAAAGCCTATCTTCAAAAGCCAATTCAAAGAAAATGTAATGGCCTCAGGAATTGAAAATCACTTAGATATGTAGAAAGAAATAATAAGGTAATTTCAATGGTGAAAATACTTTTCTTTTGTTTCATTATCTGTTTTATGAATCAGCAATACCCTGCTTTAGAGAGAGAGGTAGTCTAGCCTATCAATTGCCAAATGACGATGAAAAATGCTTTCATCTCAAAAGCTGTGTTTTCAAACTTTGGAAGGGTAACAATAGGTAAAGCTTTAGTAGTGAAAGGCCTCACTTTGTTACGATAAAGTGACTAATTCAGTACAAATGGAATTGGAAGGAGAAAATTGGTCAATCCATTTAACTCCACAAAAAAAAAAAAAAAAAAAAAACAAAAAAAACCAAAAAAAACCCCACAAAACAAAAAGAGAGACTGCTATTTATGAAACAGCCTCACAATTCTTACCATAGAATTAAACCAGAAAAGTTTGTTGCTTGAAATAAATTTAAAAATGCCTGTTCTTTCTCTAGCTGAATAGTGTTATTGTGAAAGTTACATATCCTCATAATTTAAAAATACAGGAACTGAATTCAATTCTCCTAAATTTAATTGTTCCACTTAGACATTTAATTAAAATCCCTAATCTTAGCTGGTTTAAATATAAATTTGGTATACATTCTTGTGCATCTTGTTCCTTCTCCTGAGATTTAGATAAAAGTAAGGTCAACATTCTTCACAGAAGCCCTCTTTTATACTACAGTTAAAATAGCACTAAGCTAAAACTTGGCTCACAGGTTTTCAGTCCAGATAGGAATTGTTTCTTAGAATCTAAGTCATCACTACTGTGGGTTTTTTTCAGCCTTGAAAGAAAAGACTAAGAGGGGATCTCATCATCATTCATAAATATCTCCAAGGCAGGTGTCAAGAGGATGTTGCCAGACCCTTTTCAGTGGCACCCAGTGATAAGATGATAAACTGAAACACAAGAGGACTCAACTCAACATGAGGAAGAACTTCTTTGCATTGAGGGGGGCAGAGTGCTGAACAGGCTGCCCAGGGAGACAGAGGAATTTTCCCTCTCTGGAGACATTCAAAACCCTCCTGGAGGTGTTCCTGTGTCACCTGCTTTAGGTGACCCTGCCCTGGACGATCTACAGAGGTCTCTTCTGACCCTAACAGTTCTGTGATTCTGTGACTGTATAGTCAAAGTGATTTTTTAATTTTCTTAATGCTTAAAATCCACATAAGAGAAAGTTGTTTCAATAAACGCTCTATATGAAAAGCCTCGTTCTATACTGTTGCATTTTTAGTGTTATAAAATCAATTCTAACAATGATAATAACCTAACATTGTCATAGTGGCCAGTAAGTATATGTCACTGATCACCAGTTAAGAATTCTTTTTCTTCCATCTATTTGAAAGTGTCATTACATTTTCTCTGAATACAAGTAAACATTGAAATTAATGTTGAAACTGCATTAAAAAATCTTCATATTTTATCAGAAATTGTCTCCATAGTGATATTTATATTTCCATCCCTAAAGTTTTTAAGTCTAACATTTAAACATATTTTATATTTATCTTCTTTAAGATTGATATAATTAGAAAAAATATTATCATGTCTTCTATACAGTAAACTAGATTATATACATAAAGAAAATAATGACGGTTTGTACATATTTAAAGTTATAAATTGATTTATATTAGCCTGGTTTTGACCACAGGTTTCAAAATCGAACACTGGATTGCACAATCCTAACAAAAGATTGAGGTAAGCAAGAAACATTTTTTGCCTAATGAGTAATTGGAAACAAGAAACGTGAGTGTGTGATTATATGATAGAGTGATAATCTCCAAACTAACACCATATTCACCATTTCTTCTTAATAAAATAACTGACGATTTTCTTACTAAATTGTTGAATGGTATAATTTGCCTACAACTTGTCATTTCTGCTTCGGTTTGGTTTATAACAGGCAGAAACAGCTTAATACAAGTAAAGCATTTTTAATGATTATAATAAAAAGTTTAGTTTGGTTTTTTTTTTATTTAGATGTAATAAAAGAAGAAAGGAATCATATTATCTAAGTAAATCTAATACTTTTAAAGTAACATGGTGTGTCATGAAGTTCTTAGATTTAGACCTCCTCAAAATTAGGAAACTTTCATTAATGGTAATTTATAAATAGAGTGACACAAAGTGAAGGAACTCATGAGAAAATGCACTCCAAATATAGAATTTGCACTCCCACTCCTACTTATGGTATCCCAGGAGACTTGTACTAAATAATATCAAAATATCCAGTCAGCAAGATTATTTTAATATGATTGAAATGGCAATGATAAATGTATTTAAATAATGATGGGCAGCTAACTTTAAACTCAAAAGTCAGATCACTGAAATCAACAGAAAAGAAGTGCAGGTGTGTTTTGCTGTTCAGGCATCACGGCAAGGATATAAGATATGCAAAACCAATGAGTGTTTGACTTTTTTTGTTTCTCCTTGGGTGGGGGCGTTTTTCCTTTCTTTTTTTCACATTAACTTCAGTGTCAGTTGTAGAACGCGATAATGTATGGAATAGTGGTGGAACAACTGAAATCAAGACTTTCTGATTTTTTTTCTGCAGGACATGGTTTTGCATTGGTATAGCAATTCTTGACACAGTAACATAACAGTTGAGGTTCCTCTCCCATATATTCTTTTTTATTGTACTCTCTCATTATGATCGTTTTCATTTGGATTGTATCAGCATTGGAACTAACCAAGTACCAGTTTTCTGACTTCTAATTATCTTCTCCATCTTTCTGATGTTACTGGTAAACAATTTTTTCTCTTTCCCACTGTCATGTTTATGGCCTTCAATTACATGCCAGTCTTGCTTCATCCATTATACAGAGCTTCCACAGTGGTATAATAATGTCAGAACGTGTATGTACCTTTCCAAACAAAACTAAGATTTCTAAACTTTAGCATATAGAGGGGGGTTGTTTCTTTGTTGTTCTTTTTTTTTTTTTTTTTGTTCTTATATATTCTCACTGTGATACAGAAAGAATAACTAATGTAACTGAAATAATCTGTGGTGAGTCTGAGCTATTTTATGAACTGACTCAGAGCAAGTAAATGTAAACTTAATTTATCCATAAAGACAAGGTCAGGAGTTGGCACTGAATTCAAGGATATCCAGATTAGTCTTTACAAAGCAGAATGGAATTTTCCATTAATCTGCAAACTAAGGTGTTTCTGTTAAACACTGTGGCCCTATAGCACTTCATAAAACTATTTTGCTGTTCCTAAAAATGAAAGGTTATGTGCAGAGAGGTATTGAGGTAAAGCAGAAGAAGAGGAAATTAAATAAACATAATATTAATATATTATTAGTATTTTATTTGCAATATTCTTGCTGTTAGGAGTACCTAGAGATCTTAACAAATTGTACTACATTCACATGTTATATTTGAAAAGTGTGAAATGAAAATATGCAGAATGTTGGTATTTTTAATGTCTGGATTAAAAATATGTACTTGAAGATAAAAGAAAAACAAAGTACTAGTAATGACACATCAAATCTAGCAGTCCTTACCAAAATAAAAGTCACTCTTGTTAAAAAAAAGAAGTTGCAATCTGATCTATCAGTGTTGCAGTGGACAGCTTGTCATTCCGTGGGTCTGACAGTTTGTCATTTCATGAGTCTGACTGATAACTGTTGAAGTCTGCATTGGCGACAAAAGTATTGAACTATTGAATTGTTTTTTATTAATTAACACTCATAGAAGTACAGATTGAAATTTCTGTGCCAGTCTAAGAGAGAAGAAAGACCTTTACAATAATACAAATTCTTTTTCTGGACATTTTTATCCAGAAAGAAGCAAATATTACTCCAAAGAATTTAGAAGTCTTCAATTAGGCAGTTTTCTGTTACCAATGAGCATGTCATTTCAACAGTCAAGATAATAAACAGGATCTTTTTTAACTCTTGGTATATATTTTATTTTATAATATGTAAAATATGTAATATTAAAAAAAATTATTAAAGACAAGGATGGATGCCAGAAAACACATAAATTGGGGATGAACTCATCTGTGATGACTTGGCAGCCCACACACAGTTGTCTAATCACATTCAAAATACCCAAAACACTGTCTGGCTTTCAGGTTCTGCTTCACAAGGGAAGAGCTCTCCCATCAATTCCAAGTCACATTTGTTAGATTTCCTTACATCTCTAATATCCTATAATATTCAGAATGCCTATTAACATTGATGTTTGGGTTACTGAGTCAAGCTTGTTTTGTAGTCTGCATAGAAATTCTTGGGCAGAGTGCTAAATGAACTTTTGACTTCCTGTTAGCGTTATGTGACCATTGTGCATCAGTAACATAAGTCATATGGCTGTTTTTCCCTCATGTGCTCAATTGTCCTAAGAGAGATGCCATCTGTATGTCTTCTTATCAATGGGTGTAAATATGTGATGGGAGGAGGTAAAAAAGACGTATCCAGAGTTGTTCAGTGATAGGACAACACACAATGGTCACATATATAGAAATACAGGTAATTCCATTTAAGCATAGGAAAAACAAAATACTGTGAGGAGGATCAAACATGAGATCAGATTGCCCAAACAGGTTGTGGAGGCTTTATCAATGGAGACATAGTCCTGAGCAACCTACAGTAGTTGACCATCACTGAACAGGGATGTTAAACTGGATCGTACCCAGGGATTCTTCCCAAACTTAGAAGTTCTGTGATTTTTCTTCCATTAATCATCAGTCTCTGTCAAACTTGTTGAACTTTTAACTGATACAGTTTCCTAGAGTAAAGACAAGGTTGACAACCCATTGCTTGAAAGACTGTGTCCTTCTGTTTCAATCCAGTCTCCTCCTGACTTGTTCTAACGTACCTTCAATCTTGTATTGGAAAAAATAATGGAAAATTAATCCCTATCCTCCTTGCCCATAATCTCCACACCATTCCTGACCCTATAAACCTCTGTCAGGTTCTCCTTTGCACATATTTTACTCATAATAAAGAGTCCAAATTTATTTAATTGTGACTTAGTCATTTCTCCTCAGACCAATTTCATGCAATGTCTTTATTACTGTTTTTCTGAAGCTTTCCCTTTAAGTACACATTTTTTTTAAATTTAGAAGTCTAGTATATGCATTCATATTGTGACCTTATTCTTTACAGTCTAGTATAGTAGTTGTCTATTACTTTCAAACAATTCTTAAGAGTATGATCATCTGCTTGTTATCTGCTGCAACTAAATACTGAGCAGATGTTCCTATGAAAAAATTAACCTTAAGCCCCAGATTTCAGATGGAGTCACAATGATCAGCTCAGAACACATAATTTTTATGCCATGTGATATGTTTATTTATTTACATGTTTTAGTTTAATGGATTTATTGCCCACCAGTATTGTAAGAGTTTTTCATGATTATTCATAGACTATCTTTGTACTTGCTAAAATGAATAATACAATAGCATCAGAAAATTTGTAATTTCACTGTTGTCAAAGGTCACATCAGCATATCTGGCACGGTATTTTGGGAATCTCCCTTGTGAACTCTGACCATTATGAAAATTGATAATTTATCTTTAAATTTTATCTCTTAATCATACAAGAACTTTTATTTGCATCTCAAGTTTTTCTATTTCCCTGTCAAAAGACTTTTTGTTAATCAGTGGGATTGACCCCTATTCACAAACTTGTTGACTGTTTGACAAGGTATATAAGGCAAGAAATAATTTTCCAAAAGCCATGCTGATTTCTTCCACTATTCTGTATTTGCACACAGAATAACTACTTCTGTTCTTCGTCTGCCAAGTTGCCTAGTACATATTAGTTTTACAGAACTGTACGTCATTTCATGTCTTATCAAACTTCTTCTCACAGGAATTGCACTTGTATTTGTATAGTATGTTTCCTGCACGTAAAGAAAGAGATACTTTTAATACCACAACTGCAGCAGGCAAACTGCAAAAGAGCTAGAATTAAACAAAGTTTAATACATAGCATGAAGCAGAACCTTGATGGACCCTTCAGGAGCCTCAGTGCAGAAACATAATTTGAATGGTTAGAAAGACTCCAAGTTACATTTGAAAGATTTTATTTTCTAGTGGACAATTTTTTCACAGATATTTCAAATATGCAATATGCAATATTAATCTAAAGATAAATGAATCATCACTAGTACACTTAAAAATGCACATTTTCTTCTCTGATGTCAAAGTAAATCCCAGACCACAACCCTGGATCAGTTTTGCCCTAGTCTTTTAGAGGGCAAAGTCAACTTAATCTGTACTCTACCAGCATAAGAAGGAAAAAAAAGAGACCGGTCTTGATACATAGGGTAGCATATGTTAAGTGTCCTCTGACAGTTAGAAAGAAATACAGTCTCCAGGAGGTTTTCAGCTATGAATGTAATTAAGTCTTGGCAGGTTCAATTTTATACAAAATGACAGAACAAGAATTCACCTGTCTGGTGTGTTGTTGAATTTCTTGGTAATAGAAACTTACATTTTGAAGATGAAATTTTGGGTGGGCTATGTGGTCATTCAAAATCTAAACTTTGTTAATATTCTTTTACATTTGGTTAATCACTCTTGGAACTGTTGTGTGCTAAGGTCCTTATCAAGATTGAAACCTGATTCTTCCATGTATTATGTTAATATGCAACTAAATGCACTTTATCTCAAACAGGTGGTCATATAAAGATGAAAGACAGTATAGAGATGGGAAACTGAATCTTAAAGAAGTGAAGAGAAGCTTTTAATTTCTCTCTCTTTAGCTAGATACAAACCAAGCACCTATATGCAATACATTCCACTTGGCTTTAGTGTCACTGAAGTCATCTAAAGTAGCTGCCCAGAATCCATGTGATGCCCCTGAAGAAAGTTAAACTTACTATCTGCACTGTTGTTTGCCTCTGACTGCTACTTACCTGGTTATTTATTTTGAGGTAGGCTGGATATACCAGAACAGCCTTTCCATCAGGTTTTTCCTTTCATAGGAACTGAGGTTTGCCCATATAACAGAAGCAGGTGAAATGGAATTTATGAATTCCAATTGCAGGGTCAGAACATGATTAGATCCAGACATGAATGCAGAATACTTTTAGATTTAGCTAGATAATATTCTAGATTCCAACAGTTTATAGACTACCACTGCAAATTTAATTTATTTATTATTGGAGTTCCGTGATTTGTCCTAAAAACTCCATCTTACCTGTCCATAGCTTCCTGAAGTTGCTCTTTCTGATAAGACAAATTCTTACCACAAATTTTCTGATTATATTCTGGTTTGGTTTGTGGGTTTTTGGTTTTGGTTGTTTTTTTGTTTGATATGTTCATTTGGTTTGGTTATTGATTGTTTATTTGTTTGTTTGTTTGTTTTGCTTTTGTTCTTGTTTTTATTTTCTTGATCAACCTAAGGATAAGATTACTTCCTGTTAGTTTGCTTGTTAGCCATTCAAAGTATCAAGTGACCTCTGGAAACAGGTGCAATAGTTGACATTTTCGGTTTGATAGAAGAACTGAAATAAATACACCATGTTATCCACTAATGGAAAGACAAAATTAAAGTATTATTTCCATGAAATGTAAATTTCATTTAATTTGGGGAGTATTTAAAAAATATCTGTTTTATTAGTTAGGCCATTTTAAAAAGAAAATGTAAAATTAAATTCAAAGGTATCTAAATGTTTTGGCACTTCTTGAATGAAGTTCTCATTTGACTTAAAAAAAAAAAAGCCCAGGTAAGTACTCATAAAGTAGGCCTATCCTCAGAAATAATATCTTGCACATCATACTAGAGCTATTGACTAGAATGATCATATGTGAAGAAAGTCAAATATATTTCTCTATGCCCGAGGAAAAAAATTACATTTCAGTTCACTATGAAGCTGGAGCAATTCAATTGACAGTAGATCGGAATTTGGCACTTAGTTTGGGCACTTTGAAACCCAAGTGGCATTTTTTATTTTTCATTACAATTCTGATGAAAAATTTAATTTGGTAAAGTAATTAATTTGCTTGTTCCCTTGCCATCTCAGTCTGTAATGGTTCAACATATTCATCACAAGGGGTCAAGCATGGGTAATGAAGCAGTTACGAGCTCACTGGCAACTACTACACCAGCATTGTTACTGAAATGTAGCCCAGTCCTCTCATTACAGTTGTCCATATTAGGGCACTGAATTTTTTCCAAGCCTCTGTCTTATCATCATCATCATTCCCAATACTACTGCGAAGTTTTTTGCTCGAGTTATGAAACTTTACGTTACTTACATGTCAATAGATGGTCTTTACCTCAAAAAGCACAGAGGTAAAGGACAGAATGAAAAATAGTTAATCTACTGATGGCATACTGAGGCATATTCAGCTTCAACTTCCTGTCATTGCAGAACCACTCCATCTCTTAATAATCAAAATAATTTGCAGATTATTTTCACTTGTCTCCCTCAATAAATTAGTTAAAGGAGACTTTTATTCTGCAAAAATGTCAAACAGAGAAAGACAAAAGCAGGAGATATTTGTCTTTTAGTTTGAGATTGTAAGATAAAGATTTAACGATTATCACCGCTGACATGAGGACAGTACAATACCAGTAAAAATCTTATTCCCTAATCCTAGTACTCTTCTGAATGTTGTTTTCTTGTTGTAAATGCTTAAAAGTATTGAGGGAGGCAATATATTTACAGAGATTTTGTAGTTTAATGTTTATAAATACTATATATGTAGCTGTATTACAGCACTTACTAAGATTCAAAATTGCATTAGATCTTCCATCCTCCCCAAATTGCCAGATTTTAAAATTAAGATCTTCCATCCTCCTGTATTACTATCTTTGAGGAGGAAAGACTGTTTGAAAGACAGGGGTCATATTTAGTGCCCCATCTGATTTGGCATCTGACTTAGCAGTTTTACTTATCCTTTTGAGAATAGCAAAATATTCATTATGTAAGTGCTACAATGTGACAATTCTACATCAATGGTAGTTGTAATAATAATAATGGTTTTATTTCATTATTTGTTTATCTAGGTAAAAGTTGTTTTAATTTCATATTATGTATGTGGTGATGTGTCTTAATTTGGTTATAACTAGTATTCTACTAAGGTGATCAAAATGCTTAGAGGGCTTTTTTTTAGTGGTTTATCTTTATTATCTTTTTGTCCTTGCATAATATGAATAAAATATGCCTCAGAAAATAAATAATTATCTAATATAGTTTTTCACTGAGTTCACTGACAAGTTATTTTCATTTCATGAAGGCAAAAGGTGTAAAGCATTGTCTTTTGTTAAATTTTATGTATCTCCTGCTTCAAAATCTTATTTACTACAGTCTAATACTGTCAGGGACTGAAACATTGTATTTTATGACTAAAACATTTTTATGAAGGCTCTCTAAAATTGTATTTGCAAAAGCTGCAGAGATCACCATACCCTGGATAGGCCTCCTGCCTGAGGCCTTACACCATTTGCTGATGAGGATAAGATAAAGTAACAACTCAGGGCTGGGGACATTCACAAAGGACAAGTTTAGCACCTTCAGAGAGATGACAGCCCCAGGGCTGCCAGGCTAGCACAGACCCTCGCACCAAAGGGTGGAGAGAGGTTTTGGGTGTGTGTTGGAAAAATCTCTGGTGAGAGACTCATGAATGCCTGTCCTCCACTGTACAGAGAAGCCCAGCTGAGGGGCTCTGTACCCTGGGAAAAGCTTATCCACAGCAGAGGGGGTGTCACAGACCATCAGAGTCCCCAAAGGGGTCGCCAGACCCTGCACCAGAGCACTGTAGATGATGGGACAATTCTTCAGTGTTTCAAGGGACAGTGTCAAACAGGCCCTCTGCAAGGGAGGTGGGAATACCTGCCCAAAATGTGTTAATTCCAGGAAAGTCTGTACTCTGCGGTGTGGTGTGGCGCAGTGTGGTGCTGCAAGGCAGCGATGGGGGACCCTCACAATCAGGAAAAGCAGGTGGAGGGGAGCAACGAGACATCACTGGGACCCTTGGATGGGTGATGTGCTTCCACCTAGCCCTCTCACTTTCCCCTGTCCCCTCATCCCCCATACACACTCCTTTCTCTATTTCTTTCTTTTTCTTTGTCTCATTTACTATTAAATATATCAGATTTTTGACATCAGCATGTAGTGTTGTTTTGTTTTAATCGCATCTTTTGTGTATATTTTGAATCTTCAGAGTTCTTTCTGTTTTATACACAGAGACTTAATTTTCTTTGCTGTTTAAACCCGATCGTAACAGCAACCCTCCAACAAAAGCACTTTGGTTAGGAATTATGGTTATCAGGCATGACAGTGTAGTATTTCCCTGCTCTTGATGAATATTCCCTTTTTCCCCTGGTGTTTTGACTACACTACTAGCTTCCTCAGACGACTGAAACAACTAGTCTCCTTCAATGAAGGATTCCTAAAGGAGACAGAATGTGTGTTTCTCTTCTTCTGGGGAACTGATTTTATAATGCTGAAGGTGTCAGACATAATTAAGATGAATGATTGTGTACCCAACTAAATGAATCTTATTGTTGTAAATTTGACATTTTTCCTATACTGTTCATGAGCCTAATAGGAACAAACCAAATGCACATCATCTTAGCAGGAGTCAGAGACAGGATAAAGTACCCAACACTGTTAAATAACTGCTGAAATTGCAGAAGTCTGGAGTCCTCCTTCGGACATAATCCTTTCAGTATTTTCAACACAAAGGTTGAAGGAGGAAATTTTATGTTTTAAGATTTCCTCATTCAGTGAAGGTAGTAAAAATAGTACATAGGTTCTCAGTCACGATATTGTACTGAGTCTCTCATGAGATATTTGAATCATTTTAGAGATTGAATAAGAATCAATCATAGCGAATAAGTGAATAAATGAATAAGACAAAAATAATGTCCACTACTATTCTTAATCTTGTCTTTCTACCACCTTGTCCCAACAATCTTTAAACTCTTCCCATGGTTGGTCTGTTTTTTGTTTAACTTTTCTTTAAAGAATAGCAGCTAATCCAGGAATTACAACAACTTCCTCAGTAAGTTAGTTTCCAAATTAATTTCAGATTCTGGTGAGGATGATCACCTATTTATTCTTTCAGAGAACAAACCAAACCAAATCAAACCAAACCAAACCAAACCAAAAGCTTTACTGCATGCCATCAGTTAGCTTGCTATCAATTATGTACAAACACTACAAAATTTAATTTATGTCTCAATCTACTGTAAAAAGGGAAGACATCCAAATGTCTTGCCAAATTTACTGGCAAAATCTTTATTTATATCATCTATGGTTATGACTACTTCATATTAAGAAGTGAGCAGCAGTTATCAGTCCACAACATTCAGTGGTCCAAGACAAGATAATGTGATAATTTTTGATAATCTGATTTTTGGTTAAAAAAAAAACCTGTTACAGAGAGAAGAAAGACAGCAAAGAACAAATACCCAATGCATTTAAAGAACACACACAGTAAATTCAGATATTATATCAAATTGCAAGCCAACAAAGAAAATAACAAATAAACAAATTCTACTATTGAAAAAGTATAAAAATTATCACATTGTAATTGAAATTACAGTAATTTCACGAATACAAGCCGCACCAATTTGACCAAAATTTTGGTGGAAACCCGGAAGTGCGGCTAATATTCCGGGGTGGCTAATCTATTAACAAAATTCTAAAAGCTGCCAACACGGAAGTGAGAGCCCGCGGCAGCCCCAAGCCAAGCTGGAGCCCGGCCGGCCCCGGCAGAGGTGGGAAAGCCTGGCAGAGGCGGGGCCAGCAGTGTGGGGGCGGGCGGCAGAGCCTGAGCCAGCAGGGCGGGGCAGGGAGGGCGGCAGAGCCTGAGCCAGCATGGCGGGGGAGCCCGGGAGAACTGGGGCTAGCAGTGCAGGGGAGCATGGCAGAAGCAGGAAGGCCGGTGGGTGGGGCTGCCTGGCAGCGGGGGAAGCCCAGCAGAATCGGGGCCAGCAGCGTGGGGGAGCCCGGCGGTGCGGGGGCCTGCAGTGCCGGCCAGGGCGAGGAAACGCGGCGGCGGTGCAGACGGGAGGGGGTGGCCGGCGAGCCTGGTGGCGGCGGCGGCAGCCCTGCCGGCGGGGCGAGCGAAAGCGGCGCTCGCGAAGCGCCGCCGCCGCTCGCGAAGCGCCGCCGCTCGCGAAAACGCCGCCGCTCACGGAAGCGCCGCCGCTCGCGAAGCGCCGCCGCCGCTCGCGAAAGCGCCGCGGGGCGGGCGCGGCGCTCACGAGGCGCGGCGCTCGCGAGGCGCGGCGCAGGGCGAGCGAAAGCGGCAGCGGGGCGGTGCTGACGGGAGAGGGGGGCCAGCGAGCCCGGCGGCGGCGGCAGCACCAGCCGGCCAGCCCCGCCGAGCCGTGGCGCTGAGCTGGGCCACCCGGCCCCGTCGGCAACCATGAGCGGGCCGAGCCTTCCTGGCCCCGCCCCGAGCCAGTAAAGCCCGCTATGCCACGATCCTGTTACTAATTGGCCAATTTGTGAAAGCTGCGCACGGATTCTCGCGACGAACGAAAGTGCGGCTAATATTCGGGGTGCGGCTTATCTATTGACAAAGACAGCAACATTGTCCAGGCACCGGGGGTGCGGCTTATAATCCGTGCGGCTTGTATTCGTGAAACTACTGTACTAAGAAATCATTATCTTAAGTATAAGATTCGTCCTGCGTAAGAGCTTGAGATGGTAATTTGCTGTGCCTGTCTTCTTCCTGAAGAAAATTCTTCTCATCAAGCCTAGGATCCAAGGGTAGCCCATATGTGACCAGTATTCCCCTGCTCCCCACCTCTGGTAATGTGGTTAGTGTAATTTACACTAGTTTATAAAGCAAGCAGCCATTCTCTGTGACCAATTGTGTCAGTCTTCATTTCCTGTCCTGTTACTATTAGGGCTGAAGATCCTATAAACCAATTAAAAAAAATAAAGTAAAACAAAACATATTCCTACTTCTACGTGGTACTAGTCTCAAGATTCCTGTTTGACACACCAATTACTCCCTTCCCTACCAGCCTTGAAGGTCCTAGGCACGTGACCAAACAGGTGATGTTGATGACCCCATCAAATAGCGAAGAAGCATAATAACACACTCTCTATCAAATCCAGCAGCAACTGCTTAGTCCTAAGTGGTGATCTTGGATGGATAAGAGGACATCGTGGACATACCATTCATGAAATTATAGGCTTTTCAGTTCTCAGAGAACTGAGGAGGGGAGTCAGCATAACTGCCACCTTGGACTTCTGAGGGGCAATCTTTGGCTTGTTTAGGAGCCTGGCCAACAGAGCCCCTGGAAGACAGTCCTGGAGGGCAAAGGAGTGCAGGAAAGCTGGACATTCTTCAAGAAGAAAATCCTGAAGGTGGAAGAATAGGTCACTACCACGTCCTGATAGATATGGTAGACATGGTCCTAATAGTCAGTGGGACACACCAGCCTAGCTGAGCAGAGAGCTTTGGCTGGAACTCAGTGGGGAAAAAGAGAGTTTATGATCTTTTGAAGAAGGAGCAGGCAGCTCAGAAGGATGTTGTGAGGTTATACAGGGAGAAAATAATTAGAAACACCAATGCCCACGTAGAATTTAATCTGGCTCTGCCATAAAAGACAATAAAAATGTTTCTGTAAATACAACAGCAAGAAAAGGAGGGTTAAGGAGAAACTCCACCCTTTACTGGATGCAGAGGGAGACAGAATGACAAAGGATGTCAGAAGCACTTCATGTTTTTTATGCCTCAGTCTATAATAATAAGACCAGTTTTCTAGGTCGGCCCTTAAACTGGAAAACAGGGATGAAGAACAGAATGAATCCCCCACATCAGAAGGCAAAAGGTCAGTGAGCTGCTACTTAGACACAAATAAGTCTATGGGGTCAGATGGGATCCACCCAAGGGTACTGAGGGAGCTGGTAGAAGTGCTCAACAAGCCAGTTTGAAATGCTTATTAGCTCCTGACTGAGATGGTAAATCCAAGTTGACTGGAGGTTACCAAATACAATGTCCATCCTCATAAAGGATTGGAAGGAGGATCTGGGGAACTACAGGCTACAGGTGGTCACCTACCTTCAGTGCCAGGGAAAGTTATAGAAAAGATCACCCTGACTGTAGACACATGGTGTGTGTGATCATATACATTTCTTGTCGTGTTTGGACTGAAACCCTTGTCTTTTAGACAAATGTTAAAATTTTAATATAACAAATGACAATATGTCTAGCCTTCCTGTGATCTCTGATAGGGCTCTGATGTCCTGGAAGCATTTTTCTTAAAGTATGACAATGGATTTCCAGCATATAATTGGGAAGCATAACAATTAATTAGGATGCAATTTGCAATGCAATACAATGGAATAAAAAAAGTCAGTTATACAAACTTATACAATTAAAGTTATAATAGGAACAACATAGGAAAAAAGAACATGCTGTTGTGGTCCTCTTCTCTGAAGAGTAATATAGCACAAGACATGAACATATAAAAACAGGGTAAAAATTAGAAAAAGAATACTTTTATCAGCTGCTCAGTAACTATTAGAATCTACACTGTTAGAGGCAGAGGCAAAATTTATAAAAGGCTAGTGTCTTTAGAAAGTGTGGAATTCCAGGGTACCTTTTCTGCAATTAAAAATTATCTTTAAAATGGTCTTTAAAATTATGATGTACTGAAGTGTGACCAACAATACTCAAGCATGAAGAAGTGGAGAAGTGGATCTCCGCAATCAGTACCTGAATTCCACTCTTTAAAGGGATGTCATTCTTCCCCTGTACTCAGCACTGGTGAGGCCACACCTTGAGTGCTGTGCCCAATTCTGGGCCCCTCAGTTCAGGGAGGATGTGGAGACCCTTAAGCGCATCCAGAGGAGGTAAAAAGGCTGGGGAGGGGCTACCCTGTGAGGAACGGCTGAGGGAGCTGGGCTTGTTCAGCCTGGAGAAAAGGAGACTCAGGGATGACCTTATCACACTCTACAGCTCCCTGAAAGGTGACTGTGGTCAGGTGGGGTTGGTCTCTTTCTCCAGGCAGCACTGACAGAACCAGAGGACACAGTCTCAAGCTGCACCAAGGAAGATATAGGTTGTATATTAGGAAAAAGTTTTTTATGGAAAAAATGATCAAGTACTGGAATTGTCTGCCCAAGGAGGTGGTGGAGTCACCATCACTGTGTTTAAAAAAAGGCTGGATATGGCACCTGGTGCTGTGGTTTAGTTGAGGTGTTAGGGCATGGGTTGGACTCAATAATCTTGGAGGTCTCTTCCAACCTAATGTTTCTGGATTCTGTGGTTTTAAATGCCAAAATCTTTATTTTGCCTAATTAAATCCAAGTAGAATTTCTTCAAAAAATAATGACAAAAGTTAGAGGAGAATAATGAGTCAGCATTTAACCAGATGACCTGTTTTACATGCACAAGTGTTCAGTCTTGGCCTGTGGTCTCAGGGGAGTTACTGAAGTAAGCCTTTGTTCCAGTGTAAGATTCCATTACTCCAATGTTTTGCATTGGATCATTATTTGATATAGGTCATTACATGATACCAACTCCTGTCTGGACCAAAGAATTTATTCCTTTGATTTTTTCAGGATCTATTATTAGGTTGAAACAGTCCTGCCAACATAATTTTAGGTTTTGTCCAGTGATCAGGAAGAGAAGATATGTACAGAGATTTCCAAATGTAATAATGCTTTCTAGTGGATATAACTCAGAATGTGACACAGTAACAGCCTTTTCTGTTAAATTCAAAGGCTCTAGTTTCACTTCCCGCTCAAGATCCAGCTAGGATCAGTGTTGTATTCATAAAAGTGCCTCAGAATTAGCATACTGCTCAATATTGAGAGCTTTTACAGCTAAAAAACATTGGTAGATGACAATATAAAATATTCATAATCAGCTGTCATCTTGATTTCAGTGGGACAACTCACATCAAATAGATCTTGTAAGTGTTTAGGATCTGCCCCAGGCTCTGTCTCTAAACTTTTGTTAGGCATAATCAGTGTCTCACACACAGAAACATTAAGAGGTTTTTCAACTGCTGTAATGTGTGCAGTAGCATACATTATTTTAAAATCTTGTTTCCAAGAATTATATATATAAAAAAATAAGGAAATGTTGAAAATCTAAAGTTTAAATAAGCACTGAACAGATTGCTCAAGGTGGTTATGGGATCTCCATAACTGAGGGATATTAAGAGTAGAAAACACAAACAATTTTATTCTGGAGTAGGAGGACAGATTACATAACTTCTTGAGGTTCTTTCAAGACAAAATCATGATGATTGTGACACGTCTATCCAGAGAAGCAAAGTACTTCTTCCTTCCCTGATAGTGCTGCAAACCATCCGTCTGTGGGTCATTGAGGAAAACAATGTCTCTTGGTCATCAAATTGTCATAAAAAGCAAATAACTATCAGCTGGAGTTCAATTGCAGGATTCTTCCTCCCTACAGCAGGAAAGAAACACAAAATTATTGAAATTCTAAATGAAAACAAATCCAATAGCCCAGTCCTGAACTCTGGACATGTCCTTATTCTTGAAAGAAATGTTCATGTCTCAATCTATCCCCTAGGAAGAGTATAAGGGGATTGAGGATACACTATATAATGGTTCTATAAGGCCTTATAAAGGATCAGAGTAGATATTTCGCTATCACTGAAATCATATTTATGGAGATGGATGATTAGGAATTAGGATATGTACAGAGTGTGTCAAATATGGTTATTATAAGGTGAAACGGCTTCTAAAATTGATTGGGCCATGACCAAATAGCATATGTCCAAAAGGGTTAAGGAAATAAGCTGAGAAATTGAAGAAGCTTTGGCAGACATTTTTATGTACTTCTGCTCTTCAAAATAGATCAAGTGAAATCTGAGATGACTGGAGAGCAGTCAGCATAATGCCATTATTTTAAATGGCCTAAGGAGAGACAAGGGAGGTAAAGACTCACTAAGCCATTGGAATTCTCAGAGGATATGGCTGTCAATCTACACAAAGGAGATATGCACATCACATGAACTTTCAGAAAGAGCTCAGCAAAATTCTGTGTTGTAGATAGTCTCAGTTGCAAAGTCAAGAAACTAATTAATAACAGTCGTATTAGATTGAATGGAGTAAATCAGCTATAATAAATGCATGCTGAAAGCAGAAAATAAAGTTAATGAGGACATTTTTGATCAAGTCAGCTGCTTAAATAACAGATGTATAAATGAGATGTGACACAGTTAGACTGCTAACTGCACTCCTCCTTCCAGAGTCTTTCCAAAGGAGGCATCTTGCTTGAGATTGACTCATTAATGTAGGTCCTTAGAAGTATGACATGGTTATAATATTATTGTACTACCCTCTGCTGTCAGACCTTCCTCCAGCCTACTGCCCTTCTTCACTTTAACACAGGTGAATTTTCATGTTCATGAAAACCTTTTCCTGTTATCCTCAAAAAAAAATTATTCTTATATGCACTGAGTTCCCACACTGTCCTGTGGGATGGAGGGGAAAAAACATCAAGTCTGTGTCTATACCATTCAGTCCATGACAACTTTATTGATATTACTAGCAATGGAACAATCTTATATGTGAGGGCTGTGCCACGGGCTGAGATCACAAGTGTAACAAATAAGCATATTCCATTGAATTGTTACACAGTCACAACCTTTGGTAGCAAATCAAGATAGATTTCTATTTGTAGGAAAGCAAGAACTGGCTTGAATCCTGATTAGTAATTCCCTGAGCCATCCAATCCTATGATTGTTATTTATGTTTCTATACTGCTTTTAAATATGGAAGAAAAAAACTGCACAGGGTTTTATCAAAAGCTTTTATAGCTTGAGTTGGCATCACCAGTCTTCTGGATGTTATTTATTCAATGTTTTCCATAACATTGATGAATTATTGTATTAAGTATTCCTTATCAGTTTCGATATTAACATGGGAATGAGTTGGGGATATTTTATGAGGTTAATACAGTCCAAAAGGAGTAAGACATATTTATAAATAATTAGGATTTTTTTTTTTAAGTTTTATTTTCATGAGTAAGTGGAGGCTATCATCAGCAGTGTCTTCTTTCCCACAGACATTTTATTTTTCTAAGTTATTTTAAATATTTAGCTGGATTTGTGGTTTAAGATGGCTTTATTCTGGAAACATCCTTCTTGAGAGTGAGGAAACTACTTAGAGAATCATGTATTAGTGCAGGTCTCCTTAAACAGGGAAAAGATTATATTATAACTTCAAATGTACTATCAACAATTTAGTGATTTTTAACATTGTCCTTATATCAAAACTCTTAAAAATCAAGCAACTATATGATATATATTAATTCCCTTTTTAAAGATAATTTATATGTTTTCCTGTTCCATTTGAAGAAACAATATTACTGGCATCAGATCTGCTCATCTGCAGAGATCGTAGAATCATGGAGTCAAAGAATTATTTGGGCTGAAAGGGACCTTGAAGATCAGAGGATGTCCTCAAGTTGCAACAGGTGAGGTTTAGATTAATTATTAGGAAGAAAAGCATTCAAAAGGTATATGACTGCAGCACTTGGGCATATTGGTTTAGTGGTCAACAGCAACAGTGGTGCTAGGCTAATAGCTGGACTCAATGATCTAGAGGTCTTTTTCAACATTAAAAATTGTATGATTCTATGCTGTAGTTCCAAGCCCCCCTGTCATCACCAGGGACATGCTTAATTAGATTTGGTTGCTCAAAGCCCCATCCAACCTGACCTTGATCCTTTCTGCTACTCTGGGCAACCTGTTTTAGTGCATCATCTACTTCACAGTAAAGAATTTTTAACTAGCATATTTAATAATTCAGCTATTCATTTGGCACCCAAAAAAAGCAAGTCTCTATACTAAAATTTTGTCTAAGGTCCATGTTGTGGAACTTAAAATTGAGTTCTGAGCTTCTGAAACTGATTAATAATCTCCTTAAAAGGACCGTTTATAATATATAGTACTAGTAATATTCAAATAAAGAAAAGAAAAGAAAATACACATCTAAACTGAATATGAAAAATCACCTATGTGCGAAATAAGTGTATTGACCAGAATTTCTAAATTAGGTTGAATCAGTTCAGTGGGGCTTTGCATGTGCTATACCCAAGGAAGTTCTATGGTCATTAAAAGTGTCCTCCACAAAATTGGCCTGTCTCCTACATTTTTAAGTATTCTATCTCTCAGAAATTTTTGTTCTTTAAAACATTTTTATCTATCTTTAACCATCAAGATATTGTGATATATGGGACATAGTTGGCCAGCTGCTGGCAGAAGGGACTGCAGAGGGGCCCTCTGAGGAGATGCCAGGGCTGCCCTGTGCTGGACACAGACGGTTCAAGCCAGATCCAACCCACCCACCTCAAGGCACAGCTGACCTGGGGACACCTCAGGGAAAACGTATTTAAGAAAAGGTTTAAAACATTTAACAGAGGGAGGATGGAAAAAAGAAAAGGGTTAAAAACAACCCTGCACACACCAAGGTCAGAGAAGTAAGAGAATAAGGGGTCACCTGCAGCCTGTAGGGAAGTCCATGGTGGAGTAGATATCCACAAACATGGAGCACCCTACACCAGAGAAGTTACATACTCCTGAACGGAGTGATCTTCCTATCCTTATCCCAAGTTTTTGCATCTTATTTTCTCCCCAGCACTCTATAAGACAGCAGCTGGATGTAGTCAAGGTTGGCCTACAACATACCTATGTAGCTTAAAAGAATCTTCCTTTACCTAAAGAAGCAACTCTAGCTACATAAATAGGCAGAAGAAATGACTGAAACATTTCTATCTCTTTTCATTGTCTCTAGATGGAGCTAAGATTAAACAATCAATTTATCAAGTCTAAGATTAGGTGAGACGAATTCTGTTGTGGACGGCAAAACAAAAGTTAGAAAGGAAACAAATTGCTAAAAATAAAGTGTTTCACATTTACCTGATTAGATATGGTGCTATTTTCCTATATCTGACAAACATCATCAGATTAAGTTAATTAAGAAAAGTGTGATAGGTATTGAACTGAGACATGTTAAAAGTAATAAACCATCAGATAAGACATCTTCAGTCAGAGAACATATGCAACATACAAGACTTTTGTGAATCTGGGTCAGCACCTAAAAGCTAACAGGCAGCAAGCAACTGCTTTGAAATAAGAGCAGCTTCTGCTGTTTCCACTGGAGAGATGTCAAATACTGGAAATCATGTGGCAGTAAAACTGGGGATTCAGTTTAAAATAGAAAATGCAAGTGCACATCTATTTCTGTCTGTCTTTGTCATTAACTTGTCTCACTAAACACCTGTATTTTAGGAGTCTTGTGGCACTACCCGTGTAGTGATTTATGTATTGTCCATCAGTGTTCCAACAGACAAATCTAAATGAGAAAGACCATAAAGAAAGTTATGTTATTTTACTTTTTAGCCCATCATTCCATTAAAAGGCTTCCTCAGGGGATCATTTGTAATAAGTTCTGATCTGCAGGTATGATATCTACCTCCTTCATTCTAATAACAGACATGGCCCTGTCTTTTGTATCCAGTACTCCCCTGAAGATCAATTCCTCAGCCGTGAACTTTACTAATAGAAAATCCTTACTCAGTACTATCACAGTACAAAAATAAATACATTGAAAGAAATGAAGATGACTTTCAAAGAAACCATTTTCCACAGTGTACTTCATCACTGATGCCCACAGCTTCGAGGGTCCGACTACTAAAAAACACATTTCTATTGAAAGGTATTTGAGGTATTTAGCCCCAAAGAGCTAGAATAACAGCAACTTCCTTCTTTTCATTTTTTCTTCAATGTACTAATAATATCTGTTTAAAACTCATTCATAAACATGAACTGTGCATACAGAAAAAAAGGAGCCCCAAAAACCCAAACAAATGCAGCAAGGGAAACCTTCTTTTCAGCCATATATATATATGCATATATATATATGTAGTAAATCATTAATACCCAAATGGTACTGTTTCATTGCTTGATGCTTGAAAATGTGTCTGAACTTCACGTACATGTACTCTACAGAATTATTGCCCGTGGGAAAATTGTACTGACTTTTAATTTTGATAAGATATTGAATATTAAAATCTAAGTAATGGCCTAATGATATCATCTTTATTGAAAGGAAGTAGTGGTCTGAAATAAGGAATTAGAAGAAAGTAAGTACCACAGGAATTTATGTCAGGTATTCATTTTATTTTGATTTCAGCTGTGAAAGAAAAAATAGGTAAAATACTGTGTTGTTGAAATACTTAAGAAGAACCAGTAAAGGGACTTATTAGAAGATAAAACAACATTGCAAATTTTTAATAACTTATAAATTGTATTGAGATATATTAAAATAAAAGCACTTTTAAGTATTACTGTCAGCAGTTCAATATGCGACAATTCTTTTTTTTTGGTCTGTTTTGTTTTGCATTGTCCTTATTATTAATGGATAGTAATCTTAGATTTTAAAGGATGCAGAAGATACCTAGATTCAAGACTGGTGGGGGTGTTTTCTCTTTCCTTTTTCAAGTAGAATTTGAAAGCTGCACCTCAAGGTTATTTCTCACTTAGCCTTTTCCTAATATGAAAACAGGAAGAATTTTAATGTTCCCATTTATTTTCTTTGAAGAATATTGATGAACACTAGCACAGATTTGCCAAAAATTCTCCAGCCAGAACAATTAGAGAGACTCCTGAATAAAGATAAGCTTTTAACAGCAATTTTTTCAACTCCTTTTCAGTCTTAAAGTGCAGACTTCTTTTAGCCTCACTGTGTCCCAGAATGTTTTCAGTTGGAGTTTTACTTTCTTGGGTTTTTTTCAATGGCAGGTATAAGGATCATTCTACACCAAAGTAAATGTCCATGTGCACCGTAAAGAAGTTCTGTATCCTATTATCTTCCATGAAGAGTTAGAACACCCCATGAGGCAATTAGGATATCCAGGTAGGTCAGCAGCTGGCTGAGCATTATGTTTCTGGGGATGTTTTTTATTCAGGAATTATTGGAAAATAAATTGATCTAATCCTTGTTTCAGGAAGCAACTAAAGACCTATGGCACTCACATTGAAAACAAAACTCAAAAAGCCTATAAGATGTTCTACAAACCATTAAATATTTTTATTAATCTTGTCTCTAGAGAAGCCATGAACCAATTCCTTCTTTATTTACACACAAGAAAATAAATTCAAAGCTCTAAAAGTTAGCCTCAAAAGATTGGACTACAGGAAGACCATGTAACAACACACAGAATGTAATTTATGTATAAAATCCATTGTTGCACTTTTTAAAATGTCTAATAATAGTGGTGATGTCCTATGTTAAAAGTACATTGATATTCATAATATTCTTACAAAATAAGCACTTCCTACATAACAATAAAGTACAAAAAAAAAAAAGGAAATAACTTTCCTAAAACCCAAACAGTCATAAGTATTTATAGCCCATGTATAGGTAGACTTAATTTTGTTCCAAGACCTTGTTTAGTCTCTAATAACTGAGTTTTATACAGCTAAAAGTGTTCCTGCAGTCATTTCACTAAAGTATGATTTTTTCCAAAAATTTATTTTTTCTTCTTACTGCTTCTATTGCTGTTATCACCTCTCTTATGGACTTTCATAAATATTATCTTCAGCATGCCTTTGAACTCTGCTTAAGTAACCCTGAAGAACATGTACATGGCCAGCTCATCATCTCAATGTGAAGCTGAATATCCCAGAGTGAATATTTTACATGTCAGATGTGAATGACAGAGGAAGCTGCAGATAGAACTGTTGTCTGTTTCAAGCCTTTCTACTCATGCTCTAATTGAGCAGCTCAAAAATTTGGCTCGTCATCTCCTAGTCACACTTGGCTTCTCCAAACTGCATCTGCCTCTTCAAAATGTTCACACACCTTGAAAGAAGACTCACTCTTTATTTAAACAAACTACAAATAAAAGTACTGGCATGCAAGTAATTAAATGGAAAGATAAAGAGTTCAGTCACCAAGCAGCTTGAATCTAAAGATTACTTTCAGTGGTTTTCCTTATATATAATTAATGCCATACATATCTTCTTAGATGAGATTTTTACCACAAATTTTAGTATTTATCATCTGTCTTCCACCATCTTTCTGCAGTTAATATCTGGGAAACTCCTTACCCTTATCATAATTTGTTGTTTTTAAGATTCTATTTGCAAGCACCTGGTTGGTTGAATGGATGAGCTGTTAAAGGAATTCACTGTATTTGTCAGTCCTGGCCTAGCAGCATAAAGACCTCATGTTTCACAGACTGCTACAGAACAACATTTAATTCTTTTTTTTTTTTTTTAACCTTGACAAAAATTTAAAGCATGTTTCTTGTCTTCCAAGCACAAGTTTCTGTAACACTGATATCATACTAACATACCCTTTAAAATACACCTGTTCTACATTAGGAACATTTTATGTAACTACATCAAAACAAACACTTAATTCATATTGTTATGAGTGCTCTTTTATTTTGTGAGCACAGCTATCCAACAGCATTCTAAAGCCAAATAAGCTTTATCAAGTTAAAACATTCATGCTCACTTAAGGACAGCAATACAGGACAAGATGATTGATCTAACTAGCAAATAAAAAAAGAGAAAGGAATGCCACCATAATGTGGTTGCTTAAAATAGGAGACATGGGCAGACACAAAATACACAATAGTATGGAACAGAGAGAAATCTATCTGGAAAACTCTGGGAAAAGCTGGAGAAATTTCCCTGTTAAGCTTAATAAGTTGCTTGTAAATTTAATCTTCCTTTAATTTAAGCTTCAAATTGAGAAATATTTTCAATAATTGCCCAGATATTCTCAGCAAAAAAAGTTTACACATTCCTTCAGTAAATCAAAGGAACAAAAAAAACCAACTGTCTTTATTTTAGGGGCAGTACAGAGTTGAAAGGCTAATAATTGAAAATAAACTTTTATTAAGAATACAGACAAATTAAAATAAACAGAAGCCAAATCCAAAATGTTCAAACTTAAAAGATAAAATGTAAATAAAAATCTTGGAGGGTGTGGTTCTGCTCTCTAGTTGTATTCCCACAACACTTCTTGAGTTTTCAGGGATGCCTGGAGTTTCCTGAAGACAAATGTTATAATATTAGCAAGGGTTTGTATTGCAGAAGGACGGATGGGTTTTTCTTATTTCTTTTTCATCAGTTTCTATGTCCCATGATTTTAAAAGTGGAAGCTACTAGACAAAGTGAAGCTCTTCAGAGGCAAGGAGAGATTGATTCTGCTGGAAAAAAAAACATGTCCCAGGGGAAAAAATTACGCAAACTAGCAAGATACTGCTAAGGGAAAGGATTACACCAATAGCAAAAGCAAGTCACTTGCAAACACAGAGATTGCTAAGAGGAGCAGAGAAAGGGCACTAAAGTCATAAAGGTGATAGAAAACTGGAATTTAAGTCTTAATAGCAGATGATTTTCACAATTTCATGATCTTGGGAAGGTGTCATTAGATGGAGACCCTGAAAACTTTGTAGCTTCTCTTTCAATCAAGAAAATTATGAAATGAGCCATTAGATGTCTGTATGTTAGATCTTAGTAAGAATTAAACTCCTGGACTGTTAAGAAGACTTTGAAGAAGAGGTTAATACACAGTGGAATACAGAAATCGAGAAAATGTGTAACTCAAGTTTGAAAATGTGAATTATGACTTTAATATAACACCATTCTTCCATAAAGTCATTGTTATATGGGGTGTGGGGGGGAAAAGCAGGTGATCAACCAAACCCACCTGAATTTCAGAATGAAATTGAACTGGCAGTGTGCCCTTGTGGCCAGGAGAGTCAATGGTTTTGTGAGGTGCATCAGGAAGAGTGTGGCCAGCAGGTCAAGGGAGGTGATCTTCTCCTTTTAATTGGACCTAGTGAGGCCACATCTGGAGGTCGTATCAATTTCAGTCTTCACAGTTGAACAAAAACAAGGAGCTATTGCAGAGTGTCCACTGGAGCACCATAAAGGTGACAACAAGTCTGGAGCATCTTTCTCATGGGGAAATATTTTGGGTCCTGGACCTATTTAGTCTGGAAGACTGAAAGCAGATTTCATCAATACATACAAATATCTCAAAAGCAGGTGCCAAGAGGAAGGTGCCAAACTCTTTTAAGTGGTGCCCAGCAACAGGGTAGGAATTCTAGGCCATAAAGCAAATACAAGAAATTCCACCTCAACATGAGGAAGAACTTTACTTTTACACCTACTTTACAGGGTGGCACAGCACTGAACAGGCTGCCCAGGGAGGTTGTGGAGTCTGGAAATGTTAAAAAAGCACTGGAGGTGTCATCTGCTCTAGGTGACTCTGCTTTGGCAGGGGTGCTGGACCAGATGATCTCCATAGATCCCTTCCATCCCTAACAGTTCTGTGATTTGGTGATTCAGTCAAGAGTTTAATGTGGTAGAACACTGGAAATATTACAAGGGGGAAATCCAGGGATAATCAGAGGAATTATAAGGTGAATAAACAGCTTGCAACAGAGAGGATGCAAATAGGAAAAATAAAACAGAGAAGTATCAGACTGGCTACCAAAAAGTCAAAGATCAGAGATCACTGTTATTTAATAATTTCATTAGCAATATTGGCATGGACATTAGAAACATAGTAACAAAGTATGCTGGAAACGTCATCAAGTAATGTTTAGAAATAATATAGAAAGAACCTGATGACCTTGAGAATCACAGTCATAGAAATTAAATTAAATATGGGTAGTACAGATATAAAGTCACACACTGTGTGATTAAAACACAAAACTTTTTGTCAGTAGAATTGTCAACTGAAAATTGAAGAGTACAAGAGTTTTAATATGGGATGTCTAGAGCTGCCAGCGTTTTTTATCTGTGAAAGAGAATACAGGTGTAAGGTGCATCAGTTGATAAATTTTTCAGTGTAATTCAGGAAATATTACTTCTATCAAGTGTATTCATCAGGATACAGTCTTGGTAAACCAGGTTGGAGAGAAAAGAAGTCAAAAGGAATCAAGCAGAGGAAAGACAATGTAATCATGAGGTGAATGTAAGTAGAAGATCAGAAATGCACAGGTTTTTACCAAATCTCTAAAATTAATTCCAGTCAAACCAGGTGTATTAAATAAGCTTCAATTGAATGAGCTTTTTAGAATTTATTCTGTAAACACCTCCAAGTTTTCACTTAGAAAAGCACCTTTTTCATTTACTTCATTTTGCTTTATATTTACTATGAAAAGAAAGCTGAAGAGGTATGTCAATAAGATAGGTAATGAGTTTATGATTTTATGAGCAGAGCCATAAAGAAGATCTGTTGGGAAAAACTGATCTCAAGTAAGTTTATAGTGCTTAAATTATTCCTCTGCTAAAATTATTCAAAATGTTAAGCAATGCATTATTAACTGCATTCTGCTGGGTGCTACATAAAAACATTCTTCTAGTAGAAATATTGTTAGCCACAACACACCAACCTGTAAATTGCAACCAGCTTTGTGAATAGTTAAATGATTGGGGAAACATGAATCCATGTTGCAATGAGTGAGTTATAATTTTCTTGTCCTGGATTTGCTAAAAAACTACTGCATTAAAAATAAAGGCAGAAATAACTTGAGTCGGGAATAGCTTAATCTGATGGGATCATCAAGGCATCAAAAAACCCAAAAAACCTTATGGGAGAAGAACACAAATACAGAATTAAGTATTTTGCTAAATCTTCCAAATGCTAGAAAAAGTCAGCTAGTCTCAGTGCAGGTTTTATTGGATAACCAGGTAGATTAAAGTGATAGTCTCCTGATTGAACGTATGGAGCACATCCAGCTTACTTAGGTGCTGTTTTCTCTCTTTAGATTCTTAAAACAAGGGAAAACTGTTGAGGCAATAAGGTATTCCAGTGGGAAATTTATTTCTATTTAGTTCCATTTTGTCAAAATAGCTCTATATCAGCTTCCAGAATCAGGACCTTTGGTCTATCCTTCTGGCCTAAACAGAATGAGAGCATGGAACAAAGTATTCAAGCTAAAGCTGAATGTATATTAAAGGAAATAGGCTGGAATTGGAAAAAAAAAAATGATACAGTTGTCTTGAGGTCCCCAAGCATATATGTTACCAAGGAGATTATTTTAAACATATTAAAAAACAAACAAACAAATAAAAAAAAAAAATTTAAAAAATCAAAAAAACAGGAAGAAGAATGTGCATAGTATTCTGTTGATTTGACCCTTTGTTTTATGTCTTCTCTATCTTTTGAGTTATATAATAGACATAGATTTGTTTTGAAAACACTAATACACATTTTTAACACATAATTTTAATGAATAAAGCAGATGATAAGAACAGTACTTTGACCAATAAATAAGACGTGGCCTGAGGGAGTTCAGTGTAAGGTAAAATCTGGGACATGGAAGCTCCTTCGGGGACATGGAAGCTCCTCTACCAGGGATTTCTACGACTGAGCTTGAGTTGTTTGGAAGTGGAATAACAGAAGAGGAGGAATAAGCATGTTAGAGGTTTTTTTAATAGTCTTACTGCCCAAGATGAAATCATATCCAGTAGTTAAGATTCTGCACTTACATGTAGTAACACATGCATTTTTAATGTCTGTCTGATTTAAAGTACAGTAGTTTCACGAATACAAGCCGCACGGATTATAAGCCGCACTCCCGGTGCCTCGACAATGTTGCTGTCTTTGTCAATAGATAAGCCGCACCCCGAATATTAGCCGCACTTTCGTTCGTCGCGAGAATCCGTGCGCAGCTTTCACAAATTGGCCAATTAGTAACAGGATCGCGGCATAGCGGGCTTTACTGGCTCGGGGCGGGGCCAGGAAGGCTCGGCCCGCTCATGGTTGCCGACGGGGCCGGGTGGCCCAGCTCAGCGCCACGGCTCGGCGGGGCTGGCCGGCTGGTGCTGCCGCCGCCGCCGGGCTCGCTGGCCCCCCTCTCCCGTCAGCACCGCCCCGCTGCCGCGTTCGCTCGCCCGGCTGGCAGGGCTGCCGCCACCGGGCTCGCCGCCCGCCCCGCTGCCGCTTTCGCTCGCCCTGCGCCGCGCCTCGCGAGCGCCGCGCCTCGCGAGCGCCGCGTTCGCGAGCGCCGCGCCGCTTTCGCGAGCGCCGCGCCCGCCCCGCGCCCGCCCCGCGCCGCTTTCGCGAGCGCTGCTTTCGCGAGCGCCGCTTTCGCTCGCCGAGCGCCGTTTTCGCGAGCGCCGCTTTCGCTCGCCGAGCGCCGCTTTCGCGAGCGCCGCCGGCAGGGCTGCCGCCGCCGCCACCAGGCTCGCCGGCCGCCCCCTCCCGTCTGCACCGCCGCCGCGTTTCCTCGCCCTGGCCGGCACTGCAGGCCCCCGCACCGCCGGGCTCCCCCACGCTGCTGGCCCCGATTCTGCTGGGCTTCCCCCGCTGCCAGGCAGCCCCACCCGCCGGCCTTCCTGCTTCTGCCATGCTCCCCTGCACTGCTAGCCCCAGTTCTCCCGGGCTCCCCCGCCCTGCTGGCCCGGGCTCTGCCGCCCCCCCTGCCCCGCCCTGCTGGCTCAGGCTCAGCCGTCCGCCCCCACACTGCTGGCCCCGCCTCTGCCAGGCTTTCCCACCTCTGCGGGGGCTGGCCGGGCTCCAGCTTGGCTTGGGGCTGCCGCGGGCTCTCACTTCCGTGTTGGCAGCTTTTAGAATTTTGTTAATGTATTAGCCGCCCCGGAATATTGGCCGCACTTGCGGGTTTCCACCAAAATTTTGGTCAAATTGGTGCGGCTTGTATTCGTGAAATTACTGTACATGGTTCATCTCTGTAATAATCAGGGTAGTCTCCCTTCTGTACATATAGAGATATTTCTACCTGAAAGCAGAGACCTAAATTGTATAAATCCAATTGTAAAATAAGTTATTTTTTCTTGACTACAAAAGGACTATAGGGTGCTGGAGTCCAATATAAGTTATTTATATTTAGCCATATCAGTTCCACTGCTGTGGACCAGTGTGTTCAAATATTAAGAATTTAAATTCAAATTTTTATTCAATCATATTTCTCAGTTAATACTGTGAAGAGTTTCACTCTTAAATCTAAGAATTCCAGCTCTTTATATAAAACAGTATAATTGACATTTTATTTAGTAATTCTGGTGTGGCAATATTTTTAATATGTGCCAATATTGGAATAGATTCAGCAATGCAATGGTTATAACCTTGGAATAAGCATATGCCTGTTGTTCCACTTAACATATTTATTTGTATGCATATAAATAGAAGCAGTAACTAAGCTTACACATTTTTATAATACGTTGATGATTTATGTATTTAAGACACTACAGAAAGTTGAAAAATATTTCTATGCATTTTTCTTTTTTTCCATTATTTCAATATGATACACACTGGTTTTTCTTGTAGTATCACTTACTTGAAACAGCTCATGATATTTTTTTTTATCCTTTTGCTTTTTCACCTGAAACACTGCTGGTGCCAGTATTGCTTCAAGCTCTTTAAAACTAGTGGTTAAGGGCCAGAAGTGCAAAGACAAGGACAAAACACCGTTGCTTCAGGGCTCTATTCAATTCTCTTTAATCAGGCAGAGTTGCCATTGAAATCAGTGACAGCTCTGCTTGAATAAGAAGAGCTGGATAGGGATTTCAGTACTATGAGCATGTAACTTAACAATCTGCCCTACATGGCAGGAAAGGACTAGCAAAGGAAGAACAAACAGTCACTAAGTTAAAAAACACTGTATTCCTTTTCTGTGGAATTGGAATAAAGTTTGTTAATGTTTTTGAGAAGCACATTCTTTTCTCTCTTACTCCTCTGTAAACATATAAACAACTTAGCCAAAATCCCTCATCCCTATCCCTGTACATCTCTTCCAGTATCATGCCCACTTTTGTATAAGTGAGCTTTCCCATCAAAGAAACTTTATCATGGTCAAAAGAGAATAAGGAAGAACCTAAATGCACTAACAACATGACCTAATGTTACCTAAGTACTCTGATAAAGTTTAAAAATCTTTAAAAATCTTTCTTCTTAGCAGAAAAGTAAAAAAAGTCTACAACATATTTTGAAATCAGAGGATATTCCCCAGCAGACTTCTTTGAGAGCCACTGTCATGACTTAAGTCACTTCTTTAGAACAGTCATAATTAGTACCATGGGAATAAAATGTCAATGATTTATTGCCAGAAAATAAAGATAAATGGTAACTTGCTGCTCTCCTGACTTTAAAATATACATTTTTACATCCTTTTATTTTTTCAGATATAGTAAGCTTTGGTAAAAAATATGGTAACTATAAAACATTGAAAAACAGCCTCAAGTGTGAATTTCCATGCTACTAAATATATTGTCCTCATTTTCTGACATGAAGAGTCACTTGGCAGTCTCTGGTGCAATAGAATTATAGATTATGCAATTCTTAATCAGCTGTGTAATGCACAAGCCTTCCTCACCCAATTGTACCAGTTCAATTTAGGTCATTAAAACTGCCACAAGGCAGCTTTCCTCCTCTGGCATTTACTGTCTGGAAAGACATGATTTTCCAGCAGTACAAGTCAGCAGTCACCTGCTGAGAGAGCTGGTGTGGCTTTTAAAAGCTGGTTCAGCACAAGAAGAAAAAGAGAGCTGACACTAACTATAGTTGTCAGAAACTCAAGTACTGGGCTTTTAAATATCTGAGAACAAACTGGAATGGAGAAGAAAAAAAATAATACAGAAGAATTAAACCAGTTAAACAAATGGAAAATTAAGCCTAGCAAAGATAACAAAAGGGAGAAAAATTAAAAGAACACAAATACAAAAGAAAGGTCAAACATTAACTCCATATAGGAAGATATTGAAAACCAAACCAACGAAAAAATCTGCTCATACTTAAAAAAGAGTTCCAAAGTTTAAAGTAATGACTAATACTTCTCAATTAAAATGGGTATTTTAGGTTTGAAACTGTATGGAATTGATCTCTCTCCTCTGAAATCATATTAATTTCTCTGTTAACCTCAGTCTATATCAGGTATAGTCTCAAAAATGCATAGAACCAGAATAGTTCGATCGAAAAGAAAACCAAATCCCCACCCCCCCCCCAGAACAACAGATTAGTAAATTTAGTAAATTTATTAGTAAATAAATATTAATTATTTATATATCCTTAGATGAATTTTCCAAGGATGCATCTATCCTTTTTACCTACAGTTGTGTGGTGGCAAAAAGTAACTTAACACTTTACAAATAGATAGAACCTATTTTACCAAAGAACCTACATAACGTGCTAGTATTTTGCTTGAAAGCACATCTGCAGAACCAAAGTACATGATGATATCCATGAGTACTGGTTATTAATTCGAGCTGACATTTGTTTGCCTTTCCAGGCTAAAAATATTAGTAAATATGAACAGTTTATTTGGGATGAAACAAGGAGGAACTGGTTGCCATGGAGGGTGGGTGCAGGGAGAGGAAGAAAGATTTATGTTTCAAAATTCAGCCTCTGAATCTAAAGCAAAACTCCTACGTATTAAAGGTAGTGGATGAATTCATAATTAGTCTGGATTGTTACTAATTATTTAATAATAAGCTCTAGAAAATCTTGCAAATCAATCTACTAGAATTATATTTTTAAAACAGGAAGTAGGTCAGATGGATGGTTTGTGGGACATTGGTTTTCCATGAGCAAGTTGTCCTGCCTCAAGGCTGGTATATTAATTGCATCTGAGCATTGTAGTAGTTTTCCAAGGTGGAAAGAATATGCAGCTCTTGAGATCTCCTCTGAAACACAACAAACTAGAATAATGTTAATTAGTAAAGGTAAAATGGATCTAAAGAGAGAATTATTTTTTTTAATCTGATGCTGAAGATTTGTGTGAAAAAGAAATAGGCAAAGATGGAATGAAGGTAGCAAAATTTAAATTATTAGATCTAGTGAAAGCTGTTTTAGAGGAAGTGGGAAAAATTAAGGTGGATTCTTAGTTTCTGGGTCATTCTCATGTACAGGCTTGAATATAAAAATAATTGCTTATTCAATACTCTGTGTTTAGCACAAGGGCATTCAGAAGAAGCATACTATGGGTATAGAGAAAAATAGCCAAGAAAAAAACATTGAATTTTTAAGTAGGTTTACATTTGAAGTCAGAAATATAATGAGAGGCTTAGAGTTCAAGGAGGAAAATATATCAAAGATAAATTGGTGATGGTATAATTTCTGCTGATGAGACAAATATGACAAGATGAAGAATATTTCAATATTCCACAATTTAAAATGTACCGAATTCTAAGGATTCTACATGGTTTTCTTTTTCTCCCAGTCTAAATAATTTGGACTTTTGGTTTGGATGAGTAAAGCAAAGCAGTTCTGTCACCAAGATGCAATTTATCTCTTTCAGATTGTGAAAGTTCCTCTCTCAATTGACCCATATTTGAACTTTGTTTTAGTCTTGGCCCACACGTACTTCTATCAGCAGATTTTTAGAGGATGGTGGCTAGTTACTGAAAAGTGTTTATGTCCCAGAGTCAAGTTTCATTATCCAAAGGGAAACTCTAGTTAGAGCAGCTGTACTGTGTCAGAACAAAGACCCATCTTGACACCGTCTTTTGTACTGGCTGATACTAATTGCCGCACTAGGAATGGTCTCTTCTTGCCACACATTGGCTTTCCTATATTTACCATCTCCAGTAGTACAACACTCAATCTCTTCCTTTTTTTTTTCATTTACTGTCCCTTAAGATGATTTTGTTTCTCTCAACTCTATGTTCTTCATTTGGGAACAGAAGATATTTAAATATTTTCAGTAAGATTATTTTGTGTTGCTGATTGGCATGAGTAAGAACTCTGGTCATTGTAGTCAGACTGTCCAGGGTCTCTGCCTAATCCCCCATATATAACCTGCTTTTTGACAGAGGAATGACAGCTTACTTTTGTCCTCCTGTACTCATTGTTTGCTCAGCCCAAAGGGGAAAACCAACAGGAACAATGGTAGATAAAGCTGTCTAAGTGAATAAAACAACTCTGCAACAAAGAAGTCTGCTCTGGTCCTGTTCTGTTTCCTTAAGCTATTTGTGGCTCACCACCAAGATATCCACAATTATGATTAATATCTTTATCAGACTTCTATCACCTTTCAAAAGTTTAGAGACTGTCTCCATCCAATGTTTATGGAGGAAAACTTCCAAAAATCTGCAGTAGGTTTTTCGTTCAAGAATACTGAAGGCCAACATGCAAGCAAAACTGTAAAGTTACAATTCCCTAATCATCCAGCAGACTTGGAAATGTACAGCACCTCTTTGATGTTTGCAGACAATGTGCTAAACTGAAGAGAATGGACTGAGTTACCCAAAGGAATTCAGTGTATTTATAGAGTGTTTTCTTCACTCTCCTATTTGTAATTCATCCTGCTTCATCTAGGGAATCAGTAAACATAGATCTGCTTCAATGGCCTAAAGAGAATAGAAGCTTCCCAAAGACGAGACCTTTTATTTAAAAAAAAGTGCAAATGTAAGATCTATGTACTGTCACATCTCACAGAATCACCATAACAGCATTTTGATTGAAATAGGGAGAAAAAACCACAACTGATTACAATGTGGAAAATACTATACCCAAACTTTGGTAAGTAACAGTGTTTAATGCAAGGAGATTCTCAGGTGATGCTATTTCTCAATACATTCAAATATTTCAAGTTGAATTTTTCTTGAACAAGACTTTTTCTTGACAATTAGGTATTAGCAATACATATATACAGAAAAATTTATCCATAGAACAATGCAGCAGTACCTTATGTAACTAGCAGATTCCACTAAAGTCTATATATTTCAAATTTGCCTCATAAAAGAGCAATTAACATTTATTGTAGCCAAATTTATTTTTTCACAAAATGATCTGAAGTTTGCTTATTAACAATCATATCAATAGCAAGAGCTTATCAGGTGAAGTCATGAAGTCCTCACCAGTTGTGGGTGATGACATAAGGAGAAATTTGGAATGAAAGGAATTCTTTGGGATTCTAAAAAACATTAAGCTTTCATGTTCATGAGGTAAAAATATTTAGCTTGATGTCATGGTTTAATCCATTTGGCACCTAGACACCACCCAGCTGCTTGTTCACTCTCCCATAGGATGATGGGGAAGAAAATTAGAAGGGTAAAATGAGGAAACTGAGACAAAGACACTGTAGTAGGGAAAGTACAAGCTGTATGCCCAAAGCAAAGCCAAACAAGGAATTCATTCACCACATCCCATGGACAGGCAGGTAGATGTTCAGCCATCTCCAGGGAAGCAGGGCTCCATCACACACAATCATGAATTTGGCAGACAAATGACATCACTGCAAGGGTTCATCTCTCTTTGAGCATGATCCCACATGGTGTGGAATGTCCCTTTGGTCGGCTGGGTTCATCTGTCCCTGCTGTGTCCCCTTTGTGTGCACTCTAAGGGCTGGCACCCTACACAACACATGATTAAGGCAAACTGGCACAAGACAGGTTTCTGATTGTAAGCCATATGATTCTCTCTGATTATACCAAAGAGTATAAAAAGCAAAAAGCAACCAGCAAACCAAGAGAAGCAGTCAGGACTGCAGTACAGACAAAAATGGCATTGATTCAATGGCCACAAGGAATAATTGCTTTGTTTTATTTTAACTACACAAAAATATTTGAACTTAAACTTTCTAAAGTTTAAAGCACAACTTTATATATGCAATATAGAATGTTAAAACTTGCTGACAGTTGGATGAGCTCATTAGGAATTGTAAATCAGCAGCACTACTTTCAAAAACAGAAAAATGTTAATATGCATACTTCAGCTGAAGGAATAAATCAAATAAATCAAATATTTAGCTTGATACATGTAGTCATTTTTCTATCTATGCAGTATATTTTCAGATCACAGTTCTTTGGATTTATTAATTATTCCAATATATTCCCCAAATGCCTTATGAAATTGTATATTATATGAAATACAAATAAAAAATCCGAAACCAGGCATATCTGGTTCATAGCTTCTCTATGCGTCTGAAATCTTTTGTCAAGAGAGCTGTCCCAACTCATTAATTCAAAAAGAGGTTAATAGGGAAACCAGCATCAATAAGCCAGCAAAATCCTTTTTACATTTTACTAGAAATGATCAACACCTCTGAACAATGCAATTCATTGTGGACAAAGATTGTCATCCTACTGATATCAAAGGCTAGGCTAAGAGAGGAAAATACCCACAAAACAACCAATGGATTAGAAACATTATATTAATATCTGAGCACATGGAAATAATCCAGTGAAACATATTTAATGCTTTGTATTTAAATTATCCTATTGAAAATAATATAATTTAGAATAATATTAGAGACATTGCAGCTGGGAAGGTAACAAAGTTAGGACTCCTATCTGTGTAATTTACTTGCATTTACAAAGCTCTCAGTCTGCACTTTACTTATAATTGGTCACTCACATTTGCTATCTAGGACACTTTCCTTGTGCTTCCTGTAAAATTATCTGCTGATAGGTCAAGCATTCAGAAGCTTAATGCTGTGACAGCCAGGCTTGTATTTTCAGTTTTGCATAAGGCATTGTGAACTCCTGTGTTCAGAGATTTCTCACCTTTGAGGAAACCAGAATTAAAAATGAAGTAATTTGAAATTGTGTATTAATCCACCTTTAATCCATGGGTAAATTTAACCTGGTAACTACTCTGAGCTATAAAGCAATAGCTTGTTGTCCCATCATGATACACATTTTGAAGCAGGATTATCTGTAAAGTTATTTCATTCGGATGTTCTGTGAAAAAATAAGCACTGTCAAACATTTCAATGTGGTCTCAGCAGGGAAGTTTGAGATTGTTGCATTAAGTGTCTGTAATGTAATTCCATTATTTCCTTGCAAAATGACTAATGCTAATTAATTAAGGAATGTGCTGCATCCTCCCTTCTGCACCTTGCTTCTCCCCGTGTAACTCCAGTATGATGAGTAAAACTGCTGTAGCAAGGTTAGGTTTTATGATGGATCAAGATCTTGCACAGAAATCAGATTCTTCAGCTGTAAAGATTCATATCACCCCCTACACAAGTTGATCTATTGTGACTCCTTTTCTTATTAGTAATCTACAATTAAGTAATTCTTAACACTTGGAAAAATGTAAAATTGCCCTGTTAAGAAAGGGAGAACAGAGACCAAATCTGGTCTGGATTAGAAACAAAAGATCTCTCCTACTTGCAATGCTTTGATAAATGTTTGTACTTACAGGAATTAGTCTAATCTTTAATAATCTCCTGTTTCCTTTTACTAAAGAAAAATTTAATTACTGTGTTCTACCTACTTGTCAAATACAGATTTAATGTTCTAACAGTTAAGAGGAAATAAGAAAATGTTGAACAATTGCATATAATTTTTAATTTCATAACGCTAATTTACTACAAGAACATTATCCTTACCAGATATTAGTACAAATATAAAGACACTTTTAGGTTACATTAAAATTTTAAGTGTTTATCTATTCCATTGGTAAGAGAGAAAGCTGTTTATGAACAGACTGCATTGCACTAATTAAGACACTTCTAGATAATACAGAAAACACTTCCTCTTTGGAAAAAGAAATTGTCTACTTAAAATATATGGTCTATTTACTGAAAAACAAAACAAAACAAAACTTATTTAAAAGGAACAAAACCAGCATTTCTCTTCACAGACATTGTAGGGTAGCAAGTACAAACCATAACAAAAACATATTTTGTAGAGATGTTCTTGTTGGTGCACTGAAACAAATCAAAAGGAGCCTAAAAATACTTACTAAATGGATAGTTTTTATATAATGAAACACTGACAATTAGAATACAGATTAAGCAAAAGAAATGAGCTGTAACACTTGCAAAATGATCCCCAGGTGAATATTCTTCAGGACAAACTCTGTAGCCATCCTATAATCTGGGGAGGACCCTTGATTCAGAAAAATTACTTTGAAAATGGAGAATGTTGGGGATGAGACATCTAATGAGACAGCAGGTCTACATTTAAAATACTTTCAAGTTTCATTTAACTACAGTTGTGACAGGCTATCCTGGAGTAAAAAATACAGGTCTGGAAACAAAGACTTCCTTTCTAGCACTAAGGCAGTCAGAAACTGAAAAAAACTACAGATTGCACAGCTAATCAGTGATTTGGAAGCAGTCTGAGAACATCCTGTGCCAAGCACTCCTGGAACTATTTTAGAAGGAAATAGTAACCCCTTCTGTGCTCATGGACATATTTGAGTCATCCGAGATGTATTTTGTGATACATCATGAACTACATTTTGTCAGAAGCGTTAAGTTTGAAAACACCTATGAAAGAGAAACCTCTTTCACAGACCATAACCATGAGTCTTAGCTGTCTTGGTTTTGTTCCCTGACTGCATGTCTTTGAACCTGTAACAGCATTTCTGTTACACTCTACAGAAGCTCCAGCAGTAGAGTTGAAGATGGTAGATCCATGAGAAGACAGTTGCACTGAAATCAGGTATCTGCACATGGTTGGTATGTTGTCAGAACTGTTCAGTGGGTAAACAAACACATGCGAAAATAATGAATTCTATTTGATTATGCAAATAATTGTGCCTGATTTCTACTCTGTTGTTTCATCTAAATGAGATCCTCCTGGGTTTTGTGATCATTACATTTTCAAACTGAAATGCATATCTGTGTTTAAATGACAAAGTTAGCATTTGAAAAGATTTACCAACATTAAATTACAAATGTGCACAGCACTGCAATGCAGCAAGTTTGAGCAAGTAAAAAAATAGACACTGGTTCTGAATTAAAATATATTTATGTAAGAAAAAATACTGCTTCATAGTACCTTAGCTTTACTTAAAAAAATAGTTTGTTATTTGTCTTAAATTTCAGACTTCTAAAATAATTTATCATTTCATCCTTTTTTTTAAAATTATTTTTAAAACCTCCACAGAACAGTTACAGTAAGAGAGCTTTGCAAGCAGTTCTTCTTCAGTTCCTATTAAAAATATATGTGAGATCAGAAACCCTCAGATACTATCAGCTTTATATCCTGGAATCAAATGAGCCTCCACTAATTTTTTATGAAGGAACTTCTTCTGTGATGCCAAGTCCCTTATGATTTCAGGAGCTTCTGAAACACATGGTAGTAGTCCAAAAGGCATCACAGGCACAAAGCTAAAAACAAGGACCTTAAGACCTCCCTTGGGAGTCTCAGCCTTATAGACTGTATTATGTGGATCAAGAGGCTTCTCTAGGACCCATGAATTTCCCTGGTGGTTTTATGATGTCTTAGGCCAAAACCTTTAAACTGATTCTTTTGCACTTAACAATTACAAAAGTTTGATAAAAAGAAAAACCCTACAATGTTTAGAAAGTTAGTGAGAAAAAAACATGTGTCTCCTGTTCCCTATGGGTTGGACAAGACCCAAACTAAGTTGTTATAGAGATAAATTGGTTTCTTATAAAAACATCAATATACCCACTAAAATCCTTCAACATTGTACTCATTACATTCTTGTGGGGTATAAACCTCAGCCGTACTTTCATGATTGTTAAAAGATTGTTAATCCCAAATATGCATGTTTAAGAAACAATCCAGGACTGCAACATGAAGTTCAATAGCCACTCATTATTTGGTAAAATGTAATTGATTGCAATAATGAAGAACCAGAAGTCCAAAAATATTTTTATCTTTATGATTCTTTTTCATCTCTATTCTTCCATTTCTTGCCTTTTTATTGTTTATTTGTTTCCTGTGACTTGTGAAAATTAGATTAATCCTTCCAAGATGCAAACTAATCACTGGACAGCAAATAACTTTATTTTACCTTCCAAATTGAGATGATGTCATTTTTGGAGGTTATTTTCTGTGTTAGAGATAACAAAAACATCATTAATGCCTTCAGCATGCTGTTTATCTGTGAAAGATTTTGGGAATTAATTTTTATTTAATGGCTTGATCCCTCAATCACAACAGTATATTACACACATATTTGGTTCACATGTGAGACTGGACAATGGACAAAGGCCTGTGCAGCTGGCAGCTAAATTAAACCTCTGCATAGAAATGGAGTAAAAACACCCAAGGTATGGTTGCAACATCAAACATTTCTCTCACCAAGCCTTACTGTCTCATATTCTTTCCTTCTATGCAGTTACAAAGTGATCTCTTCTATTCGTAGGACTCATGATGGACCCCAGTCCTTTGGCACTAGTAATTGCTTCTGAAGACTAAAAACAGATTAATTACATTGTCCTTTTGAGGAAAAAAAATCACAACCAAAACAACAACAACAAAAAGCAACAACAGGACCCCCCAAAACCAAAATCCTTGCAAACTTAGTGCTCCCTAGAGTAATACAGTAATTTCACTAATGCAAGCCGCACCATTTTGACTAAGATTTTTCTCCCAAACCAGAAATGCGGCTTATACTCAGAAGTGGCTAATATGTGAATAATTTTCTGACATTTACAACGTCAGAGGTGCCAGCCAGAGTGCCGAGCCGAGCAGCTGCCAGTAAAAGCCGGCATTTCATGATTGTTGCAAATTGTTACTCTGTTGCACCGCGGGTGGAGCCTGGATCCCTGCAGGCAGCACGGGGGGCGGGGAGAGAGGCGGGAGAGCTCTCTCCTTCCCTCCTCTGCCGCAGCCCGGGGGAGAGACGGGGGCCCTGTGCCGCCATTGCTGTGGCTCAGGAAGGCGGCGGGGTGCTCCATCCCCACCCGCCGCCGCCGCTGCGGGAGCGGGGGAGGCTCCGTCCCTGCCTGCCACAATGGGGCAGCGCCGGGCCGTGGTGACCGAGCCCAGTGGCAGCGGCAGCCGGCCCCGAGCAGCAGCGCCGGGCTGGGCCACCTGACCCCGTTGGCAGCCCCGAGCGGGCCGAGCCTGCATAGCCTGAGCCGAGCCAGTAAACCCGCCCTGCCGCCGTTCTGTTACTATTTGGCAACTTTGTTGCACGCGGGTCCTCGCTGTGAACGACAGAGTGGCTTATACTCGGGTGCAGTTTATTTATGGACAAAGAACGAAATATTTGCCAACACCCAGAGATGCGGCTTATACTCAGTGCAGCTTGTATTCGTGAATTTACTGTAATTGCAATTAAACATGTACACCAAAACAGCAATGCAACTTTGGAAAGAAAGGCTTCCATTTCCTTATTGATTTTTACTTACGTTAGCAGAAAGTTACAAAAAGCCTTAGAATAGCAAATGCATTCTACAAAATTGAAAGTATAGTTACAATGAACTGCAATAGTTGAAAAATTCTTGCCATCACGTGAATTTGTTCCCTAACAAACTCTACAAGCAACAACTGCATGATTAAAGGAAATGCAAAAGTTTCAAACAAGCGCAAAAGGGTCAGATTAGCAAAATCTGGTGTTAAGTGCTTAAAAACTTGTGTGGATCTGAGTCTTAACTTTTTTACATCACATTCTACATATTCAGAAAGCATACCTCAGAATTTTCAGATAATTAATCCATAAAATACCTGTATTATTCCCACTTGATACAGACCACAAAAAATTGCTCACACAGTAGGTAACAGGTGGAGAATTAGTACTCAAGACCTATTTATGCTTCACCAAGCCTATATTGTCCCACATACCCAAATTTCCTGCAATTGAAAGATAAAATGATAAAAAGTTACAAGCAAAATGAAAATATCATCACTTCAAAATACCATCAGTTCAACCAATATTTAAACACAACAGACTTCCACATTAACATATTTCATAATGTGTCTAAAGAAACTTATGAGCAAGAAGACATATTAGATGTTTTATTTCTAAGTGGATTACCTTTGTGGGTTTTTTTGTTTGTTTTATTTTGCTTATCTGGTACTCAGCATTAAAATTCTCTCTTTGTGTTTTTTTTTTTTTTTTTATTTTGTGTGTGTGATTATAATTTCAGCCAGGTTTTGTTATCTGAGGTTTTATATTTTATATTCTGTATTGCAATTCAATTTACAGTTCCTAACAGCATGGGGTGAGTTTTCTCAGTGACTAGGTAAAGAAGTAGATATGATTTCTTCTGAAGAGAAGAAGTGATTCTGGGTGTACAGCTCTATTTTTTTTCTGAACAAGAGAACTTATGATAAAGAAAGTTCAGCAGATGAACTATAATTGTGAATAAAGTAGTTTTGATCATATTTATGAAGATTTTTCTCCAAGACTTAGAGCACCAACAGAGAGAAACTCATAAAACAGGAAGCCAAGTTAATTGCAACAAAGAGAATAAGTCTTCCTTGCACAACAAACACTAGGAACTGACAGTGGCATTTCCAGACACCAAGAGATTTACCTTACCTAGTTCAGAGCAGAAAGGCAGTAGACTACCCAGCACAGATATCAGGATAACTACAGCTGTAACTGAACTGAGGTCAGTAAAGGTGGCAAAACCTGGCTGCATAGTGAGTAGATCATGCCCAGTCCCCTAATGCTGTATGCATAATTTTAGAGGTTACCAAGACATGTGGCTTCAGTTCAGCACTGTTAAGTTGGTGTTACATTGATTCTATTACCCTCACTGCAGTAAGAGTATGCATGACCATTTTTGTCATATAAATATCTTTCTTTTTGTGATAGTTGGGTTACTGAGTTCAAACTATGCATCATTAAAGGGTTGAGCAAAAATCTTACTGAGAAAATACCAGCCATTAAAGGGCTGAGCAAAAACTTACTGAGAAAATATCAGCCAATCATCCACATTAGTAGATCCTTCTGAATATTGCATCAATTAGGCTGAAAATTTAGAATTGCAGTATTTTGTTTTATTTTTTTTACAACCATGACAACAGTGCTGATCTAAAGAAGGATAAAGGGTGATCTTTGCATGATCACTTATTGCCCAATTGCACTTCGTAAAGAGAGCTTGTTTTTCTTTGAAGTGGTAGAACTAACAATTACAGGGCAAATTGCAGATTTCTTGATAGAGCTTTGTCTATAATAAGAGATTACTTTGGTTAGATCACACACTAGTGTCTTGCACTGTATTTCTAGTAAAGGGCAGCCCAACAACAGCAGAGTGCTATAAGGGGGAAAGGGTCAGAACAGGAGAAAAAATTGTTTTCGGTCATGCAATGTACTATTTCACTGTTTAGACAAACTGTAATCTTTGAAATTTATATTTCAGTATATTTAGAAGGTTACAGAAGTAATTCAATAGTTTTCTTAAGTGGATTAAAGGTAATTTATGTACTTCCTCAATGCCAAAGAGTGTGTTTACCCGAAGTCTTCTTTCTGGAAGTGACCAGTAACAGATGCCATGGGGAGAAAATGATGGAGCACAAGTACAAAAATTCCCTCATTTTTCACATACCAATCATAACATCCTGTGGTTAGAAATGCCATTAAATAATTAAATTTTGAACTACAAAACTCTTTGAGCAACTAGTCTATCTATGTAATAATCTTACATTATCAGACTGGTCATGTAGTCATCTGGTGCTTACCTAACTTCTTATAGTTCAGATATAACACTGTGAAACAGACAAGGTGTCCCAACCCCAAGGGCCAACAATTTGTAACATAATCTTAGTTTATATCAAACTCACTCCAGTAGGCAGAAGCAACTCATAGAGGAAGTTTTTCTAGGCATGGTTTTTGAAAGCACATTGCCTGTAAAGTCACCAAGGCTTTTGGACCTAACAAAGGACAAACTTTGCAATAATTGCGTAGTGTATTTTGAAGTTTCAAGAGATTTAAGAGCTGCAGTATTTTTCCTCATCACAAATATGCACACACAGGATTTTAACTTGGCAACTAAGTAAACCAAGTCAAATAACACATTTATTACATGACAATAATGGGAATGGTGTGTCTTTCTATGTTAATTATAATTCAAACACACATTGATGCTAGAACATTGATCAGCATATGCCTGTGATACATTAAGTTCATCCTTTATAGTTTTACCAAGTTCTGTTCCAATTGCTGTAAGTCCAAGACGCTGAATAGTTGTGTAATGTGTATGTCTACCCATCTGCAATCTACCAGTGAAGAGAAAATCTCTATCTTATTTCATAATCTTCTGCAAAATATTTACTAAATTAGGGAGCATATATTTTTTTGTCACTAAGATTCTTTACTTTTAAAAATTAATGTCTTTAGTGCTACTTTTTTCATATTTTAGTCAGAAAATAAAATAAAACATTATATGCTCAGTATAAGCTGTATGTTGTAAATCAACACCTATTATGCAATAATCATACAGGAATGATTAGAGCAAAGAAGTAAAAATGTTTCAATAAGGCAATCTTTCAGTCATTTGAATTACCATCCTTTTGCCACAAAAGCTAGCATTTCTTGCATTGGAAATTAATGGAGGGAGCAGATGATCAACCCACCTCTATTCATGAGTACTGCAGTTTAGAAAGAACCCAGTGTTCCCTGGGGCAAATTAGTTGTTGTTGGCAATATGTCCTGCAGCTGTTGGTACAAAGGGCAAGGTAATACAGTAATATTTTACTAGTGTCAGATGGTGCTGTGCAGTAAGAGGCTAGGGCAATTTAATGCAATGCCATTTATTTATAATGGAAGCCTGAATCTCCATCCACTGAGCTATAAACTTGCATTTTGTTGGATATAGTCTATTTCCCTAGATCACTGAAGCTATTAAAATCAGAAGACTAAGTTATTGATATGGAAACCTGTTGCAGAGCTGTTTGGATCGATCTCATTTTCTAGCACATATATTTTGGAGGTACTAAATATTTGTTTCTTTTTCAGGCTTTATGGTATACTTAAGCTTGTCACATAGTCACTGTTTATCTTATAGATTATGTAATATGAAATACAGCTTTAATAGCCAAATGGAACAGAAGTTCTTACATACTATAAGTTGACTTCTTTAAAAATCAGCATATTTTTACTAACCCTTATTATTTTAAGAAAATGGTCAGATAAATTTTGCAAGAAAAATCTTCACTGCAAACTCATACTTGTATTCTTGTCTTGGACATTGACATAACTATCATCACTGAGTTGAACATTTCATATAAAGTAATATCTAGAAACAATTAGAAAAAGACAGACAATTTGTTCTTGCACTTTGTAATAATTTAAGCTATGCAAGACATGTATTGTAGTGTTATCTCTCTCTTTGATACACATCGCTATAGAGCATTATCCAAGCACCATAGAGGAAAAAAGATGAATTCAGATTTCTGGTTTTGATTGATCTAGTATACTCATGGCCACTGGATGATAAACTATGATTACAATAAAACATATCCTGATATGGCTGGCTAAGAGAGTTCTTTTATGTCTCACCAGAACCGTATCAATAACTACTACTTTAATAATTTTCTTTCTCACTGCCAAGGATACTCCTCTATCAGGTCAATTTTTAGCATTTTTTTAAAATTCAAGGTAGGGTACACTTATTTAAAACTGCCTATATGAAACAGAGTCTCTATCACAATACCTAACAGGTAATACTTTTTTATTGAAGCGGGTTTCATTTGCAAAGATATTAAATGTACCAAAGACCCCACTTTCAAAGAATGGAAGTAATAACATAAATATATGATAGGAGAACAAAAGAGTCCAAGATGCTTTTCTTAAGTGTAGTACAAAGGTTAGTCCCTGAGTCCCAGATGTGTAACAGACAACATTTTGATTGTTCTCTCACTAGTTCTGTTAACAGCTAGATACAATTTGTTCAAAGTCTGCCCACAATCTTAAATTTTAAAAATCTGGTTAAAATTTTATCTTTGAAAAATCAGATACTGTAAACTAAGCAAAAGCTATCATTACGGCTGTTGCAGGTGATCCACACAGTAGATAGACCTCAGATCCTATTGGAGTACAAATTAGCTTTCCACAAAGAGCAAATGTAGATAAGAGTAGAAAAATATATACAGTGAAAGTTCATGTTCTTTTCTTTCCATGTACAAACTTTCTTATTGAAGACATTAAACTTTTTGGGTGTGTTGGGTGAAATCAATTTTGCCGAAGGCATAACAGTCACTTATTGCAGGAGAAAACAGAGCTCCTGCATTTATCATCAGGAGTCCTAAGTTTCCTGCCAAAATTAAACAGAACCGTCTGTTCTCCCAAATATTGGTTAATGGGCATTAGATTTCACCAGGTCTTTCACATCTCCATATCACATGTTTACACTTACAGCTCAGACACTTTATCTAGATGAAGGAAACATATTTCTGAGTAACACAAACCCATGGAAATTATGGACAAGAGCATTCCAAAATATAAAATATATCTGTGGAACTACATCTGTTTATATCAGATAAGACCTAGTATAATGTACAGTGATATTTCCAAGGATAATTGCCAACTGAAAATTAAGCTTGTATATTCCATTAATACAACACTGTGTTACTGCAAGGAGAATTTGGGGTAACAGTGCTTTAAATACCGTTTTAATTGTTCACAACAACTGTAGAATAATGGTATTGACAAAAAGAAAACCAAATGGAAATCCAACAGGGAAGTAAAAGGACTAGAGAGACTTTACTAGTTAATAACTATCAATTTAATATTAATGGTCTCTGAAAAGCATTGTGTCTAAAAAAAGTATTGTACTAACCAAGTTTTTCAGCTTTCCACTTATTTTCTCATATATATTTTTACTTCATGTGCTGTGTTATAAAATCAAAAAAATCAGAAGTCGGAGCGATGCTGCCTAATGAGAACACAGACTTCAATAAAATGAAGTCAGGCATTCCAAGCTGTGAACTAGACTGCATGATCGTCATGCCCTGCACCTTTCCAATACTAACAAAGCTTAAAGACTTTCTGTTTTTAGGCTGACAGTTTCCTTGGTTTAATTTCTGAATTTAAACTCAACTCTTCAAAAAGGAATAGTGGTGAAACTCCTGGGTTTTGTACTTGATTAGCTGAAGAAAAATGACATGACATCTCCCTATCAATAGAGTTGAGATGAGAGATCCCATATCTCTGACAGAAGGAGGACAAAGCCAGCATCACCAAAGGTCTGTTAAAATGAAGTTGTTATGATTAATTTAGGCCACCAGGTGATCATATATACTGAGAGCATAGGGCAAGATGGAGAAAAGGCATAGAGGATCAGGGCTCATCCCTGGGAGTTAATTCCTTCAGCTGAATGATGAAGGCTCCAGTATTTTCTACCATTATGAAAAGGATAGTCACAGCCAGAAGCCCAGGATTCTTAAGTCTCCAGATGCAATATAAGATATGACTTAGTATGAAATTATATTGTTGAGGCAGGCCTACTCTGTATTCAGACCTCTGAAAATCGAAGGAGCTTTATCTCTGTAATGAAGACTATACGACAAGATAAATTATGCAAGCAAGAATTATTCAGCATTACACATTCAGAAAAATAATTCATTCAGTCATGTTCACACATGTTTGAGACATTTCTACAGATGAAGGCCTTCAGGTAGCATATTCTCACAGGATCAAGAAGTTAAAACATTTCTGTTCATGCTTAACTGAAAATAAATCAGTGCATGCATTCTTTATTTTATTGGCAAAATGTAATAACTCTGTAATCTTAAAATTTATAACGTGCAATAATGCCAACTATTTAATAATAAACATCTCAATTGGCATTATAATTTTAAAGACCGGAGACAGATGTATTCCATCAAATTTCCTTTTAGTGTACAAGGAAAGATGTTAATAAAAAAGAAAAAAAAAAGCCTCCCAGTTTAAAATCGATGACTGTCTAATTTTGTGAAACTATTGGGATCTCCCAGTACTTTGTTACCTTATGCATTAAGTCACTCTAAAAGATTACAGTACTTTTTGAAAAGTTTCAAGGACACAGTGAAGAATTAAATTATCAAGTAATGTTACTGCTTGCTCTTGTATTTACATTTATCCTGGATGAAGTTAATTTATTGTGGGGGAGGGGGCAAAGAGAACCATACATCACACTAATGCGAAGTCCATGAAAAATTTGTCCTTCATGGTGTGACTGGACACTGTCAAGCAAGGTTTACAACCTTTTTATCTGTAGCTAAGAAAAGCCACAGTATTTAGCTACCTCAGTTGCCACTAGATATTTTCCCCTGATTATATTTATGAGGAAAAGGTGGAAAACAATTCATCTGTTAAAAAGAAATAACCTCTAAAGCATAACCTCCAGAATCTGAGTATTGATTCTCTCATGTTTCCCCAGGTGGCAAAGTGGTGAAACAGAACCAAGAACACCCAGAGGCAGTTACTGTAGTTTCTGTGCATAGGATTCAAGGAAAAATTAAGATTATGCTTTCATTGTCCACAATATTGCTTTGGTTCCCTTTACATTACGTGCATACAAATTCTCATGTGAAATCTGTGAAAAATGAGATTTAAAATAGACCGCAGGCATGACTAAAGAGCTGTCACTGAAATCCTGTGGAAGAAGCAACCAGACTGAGATTGAGGTCTCACCCATATAAAACAGAACACTGCAGACCAGACCCTTCATTGGACCATGATCCTTGTAGAACAGACCTTTCATCGGGCCAAGATCATGTCAAATCCATGATGGTTTGTTTTGGCAAAAAGGAGTTAATTTAAATTCAGTTTCAAGTAAATTTCCTGTGTGAAAGCTTAATCTTATTTTCCCTCATGTTCTAAGCATTGTAAAAAAATGTATAGCATAGAAGCTTTGTTCAGGAGAATTTATATTGTATTCTAAATCACATGAATAATCATCATTATTATTTATCTTTTTTAAATTAAAGAAGTATTTTAAAGATAATATTTATACACTCCAGTGTTCTGAAAATAACCAAATCAAAATGAAACTAGAGGTGATAAAAACCCCAAAATCAACCCCTTGCATGAACAGCAAAATGCACAGTAACAGTTGATTCTTCCTCTAGCCACAGTATTTCCCACTTCTTTTTTAGCAGTATTTCCATCTCTGTCATTTCATTTCAATTGCTCTGTCCGTTTCAAAGACAGGGATGCTGTTTTATGCCTGCTGCTACACAGAAGTCACAGCTACATGGATTGTCCCACAGAGACCCCTATGGGTTCCTAGAAGGGCTTCGCAACCCACATATAGTCTTTTTAAAGGTATTTGCCCCTTTCTAGATTAATATACCTCATAGGTAATATAATAAGAATAAAAAAAATTCCTCATGCTGCCACAGATGATAATGAATATAAACAGACCAGCTTCAAGAACAACCTGTTTAGTAAGAAATACATAATCAGTATTATCAGTGCATCTGCTAATGAGTCTAGAACATCTTTTTTTCCCTCTAATAGGGCAAAGAGGATAGTAGCAGTAGTGAAACCATTTAGGCATTATGCACTGGATAATTTTTCTGGCCAGAATTATGACATGGCTCTAAGCAAAAACCTATTAAAGTGTGGGAAAAGGCCCAAAACTATTCAATATATCTTGTAAAAACACTCTGTGGAATGCATAGTTTTAAAAGGTTTTTCCATTTAGATGGGATCAACTTTTATTGAAGTATCAATGTTTCATACATTTTTATATCTAAATTTTATTGTTAACATCACCTTTGAAAATGCAGCATGTAAATGGAGGCAAATATTAAAATGGGCAGTACAGAGAACTGCTTGCTAATTAGTGTTAGAACTTGACAGAACCTGGGACGTCTGAGGTTTAGCTGGTCCTCTCTTACCTTTACTTAGTGGTGAGAGAATTTTCAGGAACTGTATACATCTCTTGCTAATTCCTTTCAGATTGCTTCTCAAGTCAGTATTTGGCTTCCTACTCTGTGATCCAAGCTATTACTTTTATCCCTGTTTAATAAGCTTTGTTAAGAGACTGTAGATATTCTGCATACAATTGTGCTTCTAAACCAAACCCAGTTGCAGCACACCTCTTAAAATGATCCAAGACACAGACTCTCATTCAACAACATTAAAAGGATCCCAGCTTATTCTTATTTACATCTTAGCCACCCTGACTGACTACAGCAAACTCCCACTGTAGGGTCCAACTGCAGACTCTGACTGTAGCTATTTCCTGCTGGACTGTGACTGTAAGTATTGGTTTGCAGACTCTGAGCACAGCTTTCACCCAGCTCAGCTGTGACCGCAGGGTCCAACAGCAGACTCTGACTCCATCAAACACAGTCTGACCTCACAGCAAATCTTTTACTGCAACAACTCTCTTCTTTGTTTTGCTCTCCTTTATATCCCTCTTGATCATTCCTTCTTCCTCAAGACTCCCCTACCTCCCTCAGGTCCCCCTCCTTCAAGATCCTCCACACCTACCCAACCCACCCCTTTTATCACACTTACCTTTATTAGTCACAGCTGCAACCCATTAAGGGCAAGGCTGTTCATTTTCTTTGGTAATTAGAACGACTGTAACTTATCAGGTCACCTGTAATCTCTTCTACGCCTACAAAACCCAATCAAAATTCTACCATTGTATTTCATGCTGCAAAGGTTTTCATGATTATTTCAGTAAACTATACAAAATAACACAATATTGAGCTTTTATCAGTTCAAATAATAATTATCTACCTGTAGATTACCGGTAACCTAGCTATGAAAGTCAAAGTAACAATTTTATTATCATTGTCCTTCTGAAGAGAAAAAAACATTCACATGCAGATGTACATCATAGTTTTGGTCTTTCTCATCCTGGAGCAGTAGTAACACCATAGTTATGTTAAAAGACTATAGACTTCTTGAAGAACAGTCACTTTCCTCCTTGACCAATTTTCTTACTCAAAATGTAAGCATGGCATCAAGAAATTCAGTTGCTACAAGAGCAAATTCACCATACCTTGAAATCTTTTTATGGATTTAGATCAACTATAAATTCAGAACATTCAATCCAGGTTCTGCACTTACTTTAAATGTAACACTACCAATGAAATTTTAGCTTGATACTTTTGCTGTCAAACACCTTCCAAAAAATCTTGATTTTCCCTATATCACTTTAGGCACAGTACTGTTCTTTTATGGGTTATGTGCAGAATTAATTAATGGACTGTACTCACTGCTATCAAGAGGATGTCTCCTTATAGAAGTGAATGATTTTAGAGTCTTGTCATCAAAATACTGAATAGATTGTGAAACAGTATATTGCAATACTGCAAATACTACATAATATGCAAGTACTGTTTCCCATACTTAGCTGTCATAAAATTTGCATGTTTACATGTAATTTCCCGTTAGTTTCCGGTTGGAATTTAAACTTATGCTTTTCTGTGGGCTTCTTCAGATGTGTTGAGAAGGGAATAAATAAGGAGATCTTATTATTCCACACCAGAAAAGAATTCTAAACTTAAACCAAGGCAGTTTTTTAAGACTCCCATTTTGTAACACCAAATTTGAGACCTTAAGTTGCAAGCAACCTATTCATTAATTTATCAGCTGAAAAATTGCCTTTGAAATCTCACTTTGTGCCTTGAACTAATTTCTAAGTACCTTCAGAAAGGGGTATGTTCAGATTAAATTTCAATTTTTTTAACAGATTGTTTTGATGTGTTAATAATGCAAGAATAGTCTCTTATAGAAGATATAAATAATGATTACATTGCAATGTAATTGTAAAAAACTTGTAAATATACTTCTCTGTTTCCAAAGTATGTCAAGGAGATCATATAGGAATACAACATAAGATTTCAGACACTGTATCAGCAACTAAAACAAAAATAGGAACTAATTTTTCTCATAAACATATGGTGGAATCCCATCTGGTATATCTAACCAGTCTGAGAATTTTAACATGTCTTGTTTTTCAAATTTGTTAAATCTTTACTAGCCACATTGGTAAAATTTTTATATTTGCAATGCAGTAGATAAGTCTGAATTTATGTGTGAATCATGCAAAGAGTCATGGAAAGTGATTTTTACAGAGACATGTAGGTAACAATTTCAAAATATAATTTATATTTCTCTGTAAAAAAAAGAAAGGAGATAGATACTTGATTATAAAAATCGTCACGTGTTTATAAAAAATCCATAGGTGATTATAAAAATCTGTATATGATTGTATATGGGGACAGTGTGGCTGGACAGTGCCCAGGCAGAAAGGGACCTGGGGGTACTGACTGACAGCTGACTGAACATGAGCCAGAGTGTGCCCTGGTGGCCAAGAAGGCCAATGGCCCCTGGCCTGGATCAGGAATGGTGTGGCCAGCAGGAGCAGGGAGGTCACTCTTCCCCTGTATTCTGCACAGGTGAGGCCACACCTGGAGTGCTGTGTCCAGTTCTGGCCCCTCAGTTTAGGAAGGATGTTGAGATGCTTGAGCGCGTCCAGAGGAGGCAACGAGGCTGGGGAGGGGCTTAGAACACAAACCCTGTGAGGAACGGCTGAGGGAGATGGGGTTGTTTAGCCTGGAGAAAAGGAGACTCAGAGGTGACCTTATCACTCTCTGCAGCTTCTTGAAAGATGTTTGTAGTCAGGTGAGGGTTGGTCTCTTTCAGAGTTGGCAGAGTTGTCTGCCCAAGGAGGTGGTAGAGTCACCATCCCTGGATGTGTTTAAAAAAAACATTGTATGTGGCACTCGGTGCCGTGGTCTAGTTGAGGTATTAGGGCTTGGGTTGGACTCATTGATTTTGGAGGTCTCTTCCAACCTAGTCATTTTGTGATACTTTCAAGGTGAATTCTTATATACTTATGTAAAATGCAAAAAAACCTGCAGAATTTTTTTTTTTACTTTCTCATTTGTAATGAAGATAGGTTAACTGCCGCCAAGAAAATATCTGTCCTTCAGTTTGGCGCATTGTGCATTTCCATCAGAAATGAGAATGCACATATCAGCACATGTTTCAGGCCAGCATCATTGGATCTTTTACTGATAAGTAGTAAATTGTCCCACTAACATTGTTTTCTCCACTAAATTAAAACATTTTAAATCCCTTCTGATATACTTGTCATCATTCAAAGTGTGCAGATAAACAGATTTCTGGATTTCCATCAACCATAGTGACACTAAATACTATCAGAGTAACAATGCAATAATTCTCTATAGGTTTATGCTGACCATAATGCTATATATAGAAACATTGCACTAATTGAGTCAGGTAAAGGAAGAAAACTTCACAACTGTTAGCTTGACCTAATAATTTCTTCGGAATTTCTTGCATTCTCATTATTTTCTACATCTGAATAGGACTCACAACATGTATGTTCTTTGATATATAATCTTAATATATTGCTCAGAAATATACATAGCTAACTAATTTCTACTATTTCCACTGAATGAGAATATAAATCAAGCAAAGAGCAAGCACATTCTTACTGGTTATTTGTACATCAAATAATGTTGGTGAATTTAATGGAAAGCGTGAAATTTTTAATTCAAAAAATTACCATGAGGAAATATAACTTTATCTGAGGAAGCTATACTATGTGACTATTACAGTCACACAGCTCTATAATGAACCTCAAAATCTTGTGCACTCCATTGTGACAAAAATACAAGCTGCAGGACCACGCATGCTGCACGGACAGGATTTATTTGTAAAAGATAGGTGAACAAAGTTTTAGGGAAGTTCCTGGGTATCCAAAGTATCCCCATTGATACAATAACAGACATAATACTGCGTGGATGATCCATACCTTTTTAAAAGTGGCTGCTGAAAGTCACCTGGGCTGCCTGCCCTGGGCACTAGATATCCACATGTAAACACTTGAATGAAGTACAAGGCATGTGCAATGCCTGGACAACCTCCTGTTCTCATAAATTCTGTTATACATATACCCATTTTAAAATTTGAAATAATTCTGTACAATTACAGCAATTTCACGATTATAAGCCACACCTGATTAAAAGCCGCACTTTCGTTCTCAGCGAGAATGCTTGCACAACTTTCACAAAGTTGCCAAACAGTAACAGAGTTTACTGGCTTGGCTCGGGGCCATTCAGACTCAGATCAGCCCGGCTGCCTCCCCGCCGGGGCTGGGCAGGCTCGGATCGGTCCTGCCTCCCCTCTCTGCCGGGGCTGGGCGAACTCGGATCGGCCCCGCTTTTCCCCTGCCGGGGCTGTGTGGGCTCGGATCGGTTTGGGGCTGTGCGGGCTCGCACTTCCAAGTTGGCAGATTTCTGAACCTCATCAATATATTGGCCATACCTGATTATAAGCCGCACTTCCAGGTTTGGACCACAATTTTAGTCAAAATGGTGCAGCTTATAATCGTGAAATTACTGTACCTGAAATGTGTCTTTATAGGTTATAGGCATCATAATACAAATAAATCAATTCCACTATTCCTTTAGGTAAATATCTGATTTTGAAACAGTTTGACTAATGAAAGTGAATTCTAGACTTGATAAACTAGACAATCCCAAATTTCTCACTGAAAATAAAAACAGAGCTGATGCTTTTGGGAATTTCTGTTTCCTGGATGCTTCCACTTTTTTCACAACTACGTAACTGTTTCATCCCACAGTGTACACAGAATCTGAATGTATTTCATCCCTCCTATGGAACAAACGTAATACACTCCATTTATCTTGCCAACTCTAAACCACTTAACTATAAAATACTCTATCAAATACTTAGTATTTATACTCCAGTTTGTTATCTATACTCCAACTCTAATTTTATACAGACTGTGATACCTTTAGAAAGAAACTAACTAAAGGAAAAGAATATACATTAATTTCACGATTACAAGCCGCACCTGATTATAAGCCACAGCTCCAGGTGTCGGCAACGTTTAGGTTTTGTCCATATATAAGCCACACTGGATTATAAGCCACACTTTCATTCGCAGCGAGGATCCACATGCAACTTTCACGATGTTGCCAATTAATAACAGAATTGCGTGATCACGGGGTTTACTGGCTCAGCCCTGCTCGGGGCGGCCGCCAGGGAGCGCCACCGCTGCCCCGCCGCTCAGGGCCAGGTGGGATCCGCCTCGGCTTGGGGCTGCTGTGGGCTTGGACTTCCAAGTCGGGAAATCTCCAAAATTTGTTCATATATAAGCCACTCCTGAGTGTAAACCACACTTCTGGGTTAGGAGCAAAATTTTAGTCCAAATGGTGTGGCTTATAATCATGAAATTACTGTAATCTAGTTTCAGACTGGAATAATTTCTCTAGCTCTCCTAATGGTACACAGACTCTCTTTAAACCTTATATATTTTTTATTTTTTAAGGGTGTGAGAGGTGAAGTCTGATAAAAAAATTACAACATGAGAACTGAGAATTAATGATGTGTCTATCAGCCCTGTTCCAAGTCCAGTTATTGCACTAAACTTAGATATATTTAATCATTGAACTCATTATGAAGACCTTTATAACTCTGTCTTACTAGATACATAAGGACTGTGCTTTCTTTCTGTACTATCTTAGCGCTTATAGTAAAGAAAGAAATTACTTTTTCTTCCCTTTTAAATTAATGCTCATTTATATTTATATATATATATATGTATATATCTTAATTCATATACAATTAAAAGGCAACATTTTCTGTTTTCCCAGCATGAATTGAGTTTAACTTCTCTTAATTTAATAGATTTTTGCTGCACATACTGTGGTGGCACAAAGAACAGCATTTTGCTCAGTGACACAGTGCAGATGCTTTCAAATCTTCCTGCGTGAAACCAGGACAAAGGCAGAGCATTCAGCCTGCATTTAGAGGTGGAAGGATTTTGTGGTTTCTCCATGAGAGAAAGCTTTTAGCACTACAGTTGAACCCACACTCCTGACTCATTTTTAGAGTCGCAAAGAGCTTAGAAGTGAGGAGACAACACAATAAAAATATCCAAAATATTACATGGAATGTGACATGTACAAAGACTAACCTTTGGAGATTTGTTTATAAAAGAAACAGATCAGATATGAAGTTTTATTGTAAAAGAAGTGTAATTTTTCTACTGGCCATTTTTGGTGATACAAGAGGGAAGTCAAATCTAATAGGAATATCAAAGGTTCCTCCAAAACTGAAAAGTAGCAAGTTATCAAAAGATAGAAAAAGGCCATTGAATAATTGAAGAACAGCTACCTGCTCTATAGAGAGTTGCTCTCTTGAAGTTTAAATATGGCTGTGAGAAATGCAGCTTGTGCCAAACAAAGGACAGGATTCAAGAATTTGAATTGAAATATTAAAGTTCTAGTAGGATATATAATATTGAATGTAAAATAATTTATAATTATTAAAATAACTAAATAACTTAGTTACTGCAAACATCTAAATTTGCTTTAAGATTATTCTGATATTGCTATTTATTTGAAAAATGCTTATGCTGCTTATGCTCATAGGATGGTGAGAAATAAAACAAAAACTAAAACACCCTAACCTCCCCTTCCTTCTCCCCAGCCTTGGCTTCACGCACTTCGCACCTAACTCTCCACCTCTGAGCAGTGCAGGGGGATAGAGAATGGCTCTGGGCTCAGTTCATAACTGCTTCCCTCACTGCTGCTTCCCTCTCACAGTCTCTCCCAGCTCTGACTGGGCCCTTCATGGGCCACAGCTCCTTAGAAGATCTCTGTGTGCTCCAGCATGGGGTCCTCCACCGGCTGCAGTGTGGACGTCTGCTGTCCGTGGTCTTCTTCCCATGCTGCCGGGGAATCTCTGCTCCAGTGCCTGAAGCACATCCTCCCTCTTTTGCTTCGGTGACCTCAGTGTTTACAGAGCTGTTGCTCTTGTACATTCTCAGTGCCCTCTCTCACACAGCCTTCAGTATGGCATTATTTTTCCCTTTCTTCAAATCTTTCTGCCAAGATGCCCCAACCTGGCTGTGGGTTCAGCTGTGCCCTGTACTGTGGGTTGGAGCTGCCTGGAACTGGCTGTGTCTCCCACTAAGGGACCTGCACCCAGTCTAGCCCCCAAAAACTTGACCAATTTCTTCTAATATGAGGAGATTCATTTTTTTTTTAAAGACTCTTAGTTAAAAAGAAACATCAGAGAGTCTGCTGGGAATCTCACTGAAATTAAGGCGAACTTATGCACTTAAATCTGCACACAAAGCTGCTTCATAAAAGCTACTTAGATTTTGACTACCACAAAAAAAGCTTTATGTTCACTACAGTCAGCAAAGACATCACATGAAACCATGCATCTTTCCTGCAAGTATCTCAATGGACACCTGATTTATCAAAGTCCTTCATCCCATCAGCCAAGTCATAACTGTGGTTGAGAAGATGAAGTCAGGGAATGGTGTGAATCCCTTAGATACACAGACTAATTGGAAAGTTCTTGGTTTTGCTGATTAATTCTAAAAATGGATCATTACATGCCATTTTTTTATTACAAACATAAAGTATAATGTTGACCTGTCATCAGAGATGAAGAAATATTTTAAGTACAACTGGACAATCACATGGTCCCTACAAGTATTTTCGTCTTCTGACAAGTCTTCATTATGCTTTATGGCTTTAATCAGAGACAAAATATAGGAAAATATTTCAACTGTCTCAAATACTAGACAAAAGGGATATACTTTTCCCAACAGTGTGAGCTAACCTCTATATTGAAAGTGCCACTGGAGTATATGATGACACTCCTTGGACTATCTATGCTTCTATCTATTTAAACAGTATAGTATGTCATTGCTTTACTGGATGTATATCTTGTATTGCGGAGCAATAATGAACAACATCTCATATAGTAGATTGCAAAAGAAAGTCTGAATTGTTTTGGATGAACTTTATTATTTTATAACAGTAGAAATCACAAAACACTCATTAAAAATAAATTGATTATAAATATTTTAACCCATGTATTCTTAGAGAAGTACCTCCAACTTGGGGAGACAGGGCAGTTACAGGTAGTTTCAGTCAGAACAAAAAACTGTATAATTATCTAGGTGAGCTAGTTAAACCTTCAGATACAGTCATCTTTCCATTTAAAAAATAATTGATCTGTACCTGCAGAATAATGCAACAAACTGCCATAGTCCTTGATGCTGGATAGGCTCAACCACTTATAATTGCTCTTTTGAAGCTGGAAGGCTTGGCTCATTTTTTGCTAGGAAACATTTAGTTATTTGTATGGCAAATTTTATGGGGAAATGGGCTGTCAGATGATCTGGACTATGGCACAGACATAAAGAGACAGTGTTAAAAAAATAATTTTTGTGTTCTGGACACCAGGTGACTTTTGCATGAAGAATGAGAGTCAAAAACAGTACAGTAGGTTGCTCTACAGATGGAAACAGGAATCTGTGGCATGCATCCTACCAATAGTATCTTCAGCTGCATCACATAAATCTTCCAATATTTTTATTCTGCTCAGCTTGTAAATTCCAGCTGGTCCCTGGTTCTACATGGCTGCTCCAGTTATTTGCCATCTTAACTACACATAAAATCTCTCTTAACTCTCTTTGCTATATACAAAAGGCTGGTCTTCATGACTATTTCTACATCTGCTGCAACAGTCTCTATTGACCATTTTAAAGTGCCTTATCTAGGTACAATTTTGATAAATCTACAGCAGGAAACACCCAAGGGAAGTTCTCAACGGGCCAGATTCTCCGCTTGGGTTTTTAATCAACATGTTTGAGCAGATGAAATTAGTACAGACAGAGTAGAAACTGCCTGAGGGAAATACTCCAAAAGCCTTCTTGAAGCCACTTTGAAATCTTTTGCAACATTTGCTCAAATACTTTGTTGTGAAAGATGTGATATCTCAGTCATTCAACTTCCCTCATGTTCAATGAGTTGCCTCTGCAGAAGAGTGCCAGGGGAAATTTCTCACTCCCCAAGGAAATAAAGGAAATAATGATCCAAGTTAACTGGATGTGTAAGAGGTACCACTCTGACACCCAGCAATGCAGCAACTATACCACATAAACTGTATTTTATACTTCTAACTTAAATTCTGTAGTGTTTGCCATATTTGCAATACCTCATAATATAGACTTGAAATAGTATACATATTTTAAGTTGTTTTATAAACTAGATTATAACTACTTCTCAAGCAGAAATAGAAACAAGGATGTTAAGAATTATTTCTCTATTCCATCTCCTAGAAGAATTTAGCTTCCAATTATAGAAAATTCCTAAAATACCCCAAAGAAGTACCTCAACAGAAGCTCTTGCAGACTTAAAAACACACACGGAGGAGACTTTGCAAAGAACAATGGATGTGAAAACAGCTTTACCTCATACTTTACTCCCAGAAAACTTGGTAGATGCACGTATTTCTACAGGAACATGGTCACATCGCTGCAGGTCTTTAGGTTAGTTCTTTGACCCAACAGAGGTGCTGCATACTGAAAATCATTTTGAGAAATTTTAGTCCCGGTGCTAACCAGGTAAATAAATACATAAAGTATGGAACAAACAATTGAATTCTCTTTCTTAGCATGAAGAACTCTTAGATTATAGGTAAGGAATTCTCTCTTCTGTTTTTTTTTTTTCCCCAGCCTGGAAGCAGTTTTGAATTCTAAATTTGAATGCTGTGCCTGTCCCCACAGTGATCTCTGTTGTCTATCTCTGCAAAGAAAGTGGATCTAAGCTGATTGTTGAGAACAATCTTTCATATGAGGTATCACTTGCAGGAATCAATACAACAGAACCGTCCCAGAGACTATTTAACAGCTGAATATATACAGAAGTAAAAATTAAAGAAAGCGAATTTTTATAAGACTGATAAATTAGTCCAATTTTAAGCTTTCCTGAACTAGAAGTCATTAATAGCACCCTTCTGGCTAGTGGCTAGTTCTTACTATCAGTCATTATAATTATCAGTTTGTGTTCAAAGTAGTCAGTCCATAGCAATCACAGCTGGCAACAGCTGCAAAAATGTAATACCAAGGACTTGATGCCACCTAATTAGCACTAATGGCAGCAGTCCTGGATGTTCTCCACAGTAAAGGTGATACTCATCTTCAGTCTTCTCCACTCCCACCAAATTCTGGATCTTTCATAAGCCTAGTGATTTCTCACCCCTCCCCCTCAACTCCATTCTATTTCATGCCTGATCCTTGGGGAATATTAATTTTCCAGGTTGTGGTACCTTATCCTGCTGTTCATCTGCTACTAGAGCAAGAGAAATATTCTCGCAGTTCAGGAGGTTGCATTTTTTCAATGAGCACTTATATTCCTTGGTGTGTTGTTAATAGCTCTGGGGATGCTGCCCTCAACCAGTGTTCATGTTTTCAAGGCTTTTGCTTATTAACGGGAACTTAAACTGTGCATCATAACAAGAGACACCTGGCATCAAGTCCATGTCAACCATTTCTCACAGCAATTTGATATTCACCGTCACAGGCCAGAACTAGAGCTGCACACTGTTTACATCAGGCACAATAAGGCCCACCAGCAGCAATGGTGACTTTTTACTAGATTATTAGGTAACAAACGTTCACGCAGTTGTGCTACATTAACGCGTTCCTGATTAGGTTCAAAAGAAGCTACAATTAAAGTCTGTTTTGTGTGCTTCTATATTTATGGGGTAGTATGCATCTGCTTTAGCTACAGCTGTTTTATGAACTAATATAACTGCAGCATCAAGGGACTGAAAACTACATAGGGCCAGACAGTTTTGTTAAATTTATAGCTGGATGAGCTCCCTTAGGAAAAGGAGTAGCTTGACCCTGTTTACCAGCAGGGGATCCCTTATATATATTGATGACATTTTCTCAGTGTTAACCAGACCGGCTTTGGAAAAAAGTTGATCTAATTTCATATGCTTATAGAAAATCCTCAAAAAAAATTTGATCCAAAACCTAACATTCTCCTCTAGGTTCTGCTAAACTTCTATTAAGCAGCTACAACTGCCTTCTGCCTCTCCTGTTATGTCCTGTTAGGCAGAGGAGCCACCACAGTCATCTTTGTACCCATCACTTGGCTTCAATGAACACCCTTGACTCCTCTGCTACAATTCAGTGCCGTATCCAGGGTTCATACTTTATATACCTTTTTGTGACTGAGACTGTCAGTAGCTATTGAAGAAGAGAGTAATAAGCTGCTATTCTTGGATTTTGAGCTACATATACTGCATGACAGTTATGTCACCTAATTTTCAAGTATTCACTGGTTGTATCCAAGCTTTTCTCAGCCTCATATATTTAAAACTCTGTGGAATGGCTTAACAGTGTGCAGCTGCTTAGGAAAAAAATCCAAAACATCTATTTAGGGTTCTAAAAATAAGCATTTAAATGTACCTAATTACAAAGTACTAGAAACCCCACAGTACAGCAGCTATGTAACCCTGAAGGCAACAGAAATTCCCCTCTGCAGGTTAATTTAAATTCCCTCATCTGATCAGCCAGACACAAAGTATGTATTGGAAACCAGGCTCTTGAACTCTTTCTTCTTGCTTGCTTATAAACCCTTTCTCTCTCATCTGATTTCTACATTCCAGCAAAATGTCTTTCATACCCAAGTTTGAGAACATTTTTAAGACACAGACTCAATTGCCTCATCACTGAACTACTGTATATAATACTTTATTTTTCTTGGTTTTACAAAGGGCATAGGAGTTTACTGAATTAAGGATTTGTCTTCAGAAGAAAATTTACCCCTTGCTGACTTCCCAATAGACAAAAATTATTGTCTGGTAACTTTTAAGCCAAGAGTTCAGGATCTAGAATCCACTTTCTCTGAATTCAATCACACCTTGATCTAGTGGTCTTGGTTTCCCTGGGAAGTTTACATATCGAGAGGGACAATTAAGTTCTTAAAAGATCTTTTTGGATACAAAAAGTTGTCTCCATCCAACATACCAGGGCTTCACTTTATTTCATCATTTTACCTGACTGAGCTGGTGGGTTGACATTACAATACTAAATATAGAAATAGGGGGTGCTTATTTTATTAATTATATCATTAAACAAGATACATGATCACAGTAAATGTAAGAAGAGCTTTCAGAAAGAACATGCTGCAAGCAGTCTTCCCAGTAATCAAAGAATGGTATGTTGCATGTTTTCTTTTGCTGATCAATGGATAGTCCATCATTATTGTCTCCTATTAAGTGCTAACAGGGATATCTTACTATCTTATCTATAGTCTCCTCTAAATAACATACCTTGGAAAGCAATTAGTCTGATTTTGTTAATCTCATGTGTATAAAAATTATCTTGATTTAGTGTTGGAGTTCAGGAGAGAAGTCAGAAGTTTAAGAGGAGGAATGATAGTGCTCAGCACAGGTAATAGTTTTAATCCTGGATATAATCACAGTCTTTTTAGTATTCACAGAGATCTAGTGTCAATGTTTAGTTCACACTAGATGAAAATAAATGGATTTCAGTTAGCTTCTCAGATGCCAATCTAATTAAACACTTAATGTAGAAAATATAAGTGGCATATGTAGCACACCATAGAAGTATTTATGCAGTTTATGTAGCAGATTTCAGGTGTAAAACATCAATGATTAAAGCGCTCCATCGTTTATTTACTCACTAAAAAGCAACTGGTCTCGGTTTTATGGAAAGCAAAGGCAAACTTTCATTTTAAATTACCCTTATGGGAGTTAAGTATCACTCAATAATGACAGTAAGGGAAAATTTTGCTGAAACAATCCAGCTGCAGTTTAAACAATTCAATTATCCTTTACAATAGCTGGGGCAAGACCAAGTGCTAATGGGTTCTAAATGAGAAGGTGACTTTTTTTCACTGGCTTTGTTGGTCATTTTCTGTTGGTCTTTGCACTTTCCTACTGTTAAGAGAAACTGAGGTTGATTAATAGAAAGTATTTAAGAGTTTAGGCAGAAAGGAGAGTATCTAGAATTTTAGGTCATAAACTGCCAGTCATGTCAAGTGGCACAGGATGATCTAGCTATTACTGCTTGTATTTGAGTTGGGCTATGCATACAGCCAACAAGCCTGGGCACTGAAGCCCTGCATTCACAGGTAGTTATATTTATTGCCTGGTGGGTCTGGTTTATTATCTTCTCCAGTCCACTTCTGATTGACTAATAAATGGATGTAGGTTCCCAACATGACCACACCATGGTAGTTTTCCATTTGAATACTCAGAGCATTCTCTGGGCTTCAGTCTGGTTAAGACTACCTCAGCCTATTGATGACTAATGGCTCTCATAAGATACCCTTCTGACTATCAAATGATAAAGAATCAGTAAGGAAGTAGATAGGAGCACCATTTAAGCTCATTTTTATTCACATTTACTACACGTTGCATTCTATTTTCATGTTGCAGGAACTGCTGAGAAAACTGAGAGCAAGCTCTACTGCTGAGAAAAGCAGTAGAACAAGTTTTACTTTCCAGGGTTGATTTATGGTGTTAAAATAATTTAAAAAAAATCTGTCAGTGCAGTTATGTGTTGGACAATGAAATCTTATATTTGAATCAGTTTCCTTTTTTCCTTGCATATTGCAAACAAAAAAGTGTAAGTCCTCCTGCAGGGATTGTTTGCTATTTATTTTATATGTTTCCATTGTGATGATTCTACATTAAACCATTCTACTTGCAGAAGAGATCCCTGTTTTATAGCCCCATTTTTTATACTTTCTATTTATGGTATGAATATATGTTTGTATTTCATCATTTCAAACTCTCATCATTTGAAAAGAATAATCTTCATCTTAAACCTCTTCTTGTTGTATCTGATTCCATAGAAATTCTGCTTCTAATTTTTTTTACCCTAAGAGGTTTTTATTTATGCCATTATCCCTGTATCTTACTTTTTCCCAACCATTCCCATATTCCCTCAAAAGATCCTGTTTTAATTTGATTTGAGTTTTATTTCAGTCACTCTACAAAGACAATTTCTAAAGGCAGGAAAATAATGTCCTAAAAAGCAAGTCCTATGGGAGATCTACAAAATGACAATCATCTTCTTAAAATATCACAGACTTATTATGTTAAGAATTTCAGTAATGAATACTGTACTCCAATCTTTAAGCATGCAAACCAATTTCTTATTTCTCTTTTAAGCCATTCACAAGAATCCACTGACCCAATTATATTTCTGTTAACTTGTCATTCAGTTATAGGAGAGAAATGTTATTATTGTATTTGTGCAATCCATTTTCTTCCTTGCTTAGGCAATACAGCCTTTGGGGTATTTTTTGTAAAAATACAATTTCATAAACTATATATTTATACAAATTAGGGATTCAATTTTGATTTAAAGAGTGACTTGTGTAAAAGTGACAGACTAGGATTATATAGATGGGCTAATACAAAGCAAAGCTGATAAGGTATGTCTATAGTCTAGTTTCATAATGATGCCCACAACATAATTAAAGAATTGTGATGGTGTCTGATTACTGACAGCAGCCTTCTCTTCCTTCTTTTTTTTAATTTTTGTTCTGTCTGACTTACCCCAAGGCTGTACAATTACTGATCTGTTATTCCATTGCCAATCATTAGCTAGTTCTTATTAATAACTTTTTGCCCATTACAATAATGTGGATGTCACAGTGTTACACAATCCATGTTACTGCATTTCTCCCTGCAGATTTCTTAGATTGAAATGGGAATTGAAGTAATTTAGACTATGGCAGTAATGAAATGGAAGGGGCGATTATGAAGAGGTAAATGAGCAACATAAGTCAGACTTACTAAATCTTAACTAAGTATCCAAATAGTGAGGAAACTTAGGCACAACTCAACCTGTATTTCTGTTATTTCCTAATTATTCTTGTATTGAATTTTATCTTGGAATTTTCATGTATAAAACCTGAAAATAACTTTATTAAATATACATACACACTTAGACATCTTTCTTTGAGTGTGTGCATGTGTATATTGAGAAAACCTATGTGCTTCAATATGTTTCCTTTATCAAGTTAAATTCCTCTTGCCTTGAGTGAGGCATCAGTTAATATTTTCACCAGTAATCTGGTAGAGTAAATGCAGACTGTTCTTATTAATCATTCCACAAAATTTAAGACATGGGTACCAGTATGTTCCCAGATTGAAAGAAAATTAAAAATTGTTTTGAAAATTCAAACAATTGCATGAAATTAAAAACAAGCAAGTTCCAAATGATTAATTGATTGCATAAACTTGTTTCGAAAATATCTGACTAGTTAACAGTTCTGTAATAAAGCATGTAGAGGTTGTAGTAGATCATGACCTGAACATGAGTCAAAATTCTGCCAGAGAAACCCTAACCTAACAAACAAGCAAACAAACAAAAATGGAAAAAAACACCCAAAACAAAATTAAACAAAAACAAAAACAAACCCCAAACCCAAAAAAATAAAACCCAAAGAAAATCAACCAAACAAAAACACCCAACGAACCAACCAAATAAAAGCCAAACACCAGAGATTATCATAGATATAGAGAAAGGAGTATTTCTGTAAAATGCATTCCATATATTTTCCCTCTATTACCTCTAAGGCCCCAAGGCAGAAACATTAGGTGCAGAGAGTATAGCGGAGAGCAATGAGAATTCTTGGTCTAGAATATTAGTCTATATGAGGTCTAGAAAGCATGACATATGAGAAAAAATTGAAAAATTGGAATTGTTTAGCCAGAAAAAGACTGAGGTGGATAGAGATAGTGTTGAAAAACATAAAAGGCTGCTGTTAGAAAGAAAGGAATATTCTATTTTTTATGTCAGGGGATAGCATAAATAACAATTGGTTTCAGTCTCAAAAATGTATAAATTTACATTAAGGAAAAATGTATTTCATAGCAATAATAGTGAAGCTTCCTATGCAACTGTGGTATTGCATCACTTTTTTGCCTTGTGATCTGAACTAACATCTGTTAGAAATAATTGAGGGAATGTTGCTCCTGTCTGGGATTTTTAAAATACTAGATGACCTACTGAAGTTCATCCCAGCATTATGAATACATTATTATAAGATTCTGTTTATGAAGTAGATATAACATATAGAGATATTTTTAACTAGAGCAGCAGAACCTTCCAAAAGTACTGCTGTGGGATGAGTAAATGACAGCAGTATTTAGATGTTTTTGACAGATCAATACGTGTGAGCTTTACTTTGTGTCATAGCTCTTAAAAATCAAAACCATCAGATTGCATTCAGAAGGCTGGATAGTTCACAACTTGAGGCACACCTCTAGCATGTAAAACTTTAAACAAAATAGAATTTACAGGAAAGAAGCATCAAGTCAATCCTTCCCTATACTGTGAATTCTCAAGCTTTTTTGAACTTGTTGAAAACTCCAGAAGCCTTTGAGCCAGGCTTCCATGGCTCCAGTTAAGTCCCTGCTGTGTTGTGCATGTCAAAATCCATTGAAAGGCTGACTGCAGCTGGCTTGATGTACTGAGCTGTTTATTTCTGGGAATTTTATGCATTTGACCAGTTTTGAATTTTTAATGAAATGTCCATGGCTTAACACAGGAGAAAACAATAAAGTAAATGGTGCTGATTCTCATACTGCTTACATCAGTTCGTGTTTGAATTAACTTCACAAATGTCAGTGGAATTTCTTCTTGATTACACTAATGAAACCAACTTAGAATCATGCATGCTTTTTGCAACAAAATAAATCTATACTTATTTTTAAAAAAATACTTCATCTCCAAATGCTTTAAATACATAGTTGCACACCAAGTTAATAGCAAACAGCATTGTTCTCCTGAGTTGTGGCTCAATTTTCTCACTCTGATTAGCTAGCAATTTGTACAATTACACCTAAATGGATGCAAAGCTGATTTCACTGCTTATTTTATTATAGCACTAAAGCAGGTACAGGCCTATCTGCAATGCTTGTTTACAGTATTACTCATAAACATTTTTTTACATACTCTATTAAAATTTCCCAGCTTGATTAGCTACCAATCTGCACTAAAACACTCAAGTTAAAATGAAAAGCTAATTGCTCAGAGTTGCTCAGATAATTTGAATGCAACAGGATTTATTTGGGCTAATGAAGCTCCAGAACAGGATGGCTTCTATCTCTCAGCCTTTTCTGCCTTCCTACTTAATAATAAAATGCATTAAAAATGTCAATGTAAGAAAGTCCTTTTAGACCTGTAAGGTAACCAATCAATCTAATGATACCCTAAAGTCTGTGAAAAAGACAGGAATCAGTGGAACTCTAGACACACTAACTAAAAATTGTATTTCAGAAGTACAGTAATTTCAGGAATACAAGCCTCATCATTTTGACTAAGATTTGACTCCCAAACCGGAAATGCGGCTAATACTCAGGAGCGGCTAATATGTGAATAATTTTCTGACATTTACAACCCCAGATGTGCCAGCCAGAGTGCCGAGCCGAGCAGCTGCAAAGTCAGCATTTCGCGATTGTTACAAATTGTTACTCTGTTGCTCCGCGGGTGGAGCCTGGCTGCCTGCAGGCAGCACGGGGGGCGGGGAGAGAGGTCGGAGAGCTCTCTCCTTCCCTCCTGTGCCACAGCCCGGGGGAGAGACGGGGAGGGCCCCGTGCCGCCATTGCCGTGGCCTGGGGAGGAGGCGGGGTGCTCCGTCCCCACCCGCCACCGCGGGAGTAGGGGGGGCTCCATCCCTGCCTGCCACCACGGGGCAGCGCCAGGCCGTGGTGACCGAGCTCAGTGGCAGCGGCGGCTGGCCCCAAGCGGCCCCGCCAAGTGGCAGCACCGGGCTGGGCCACCTGGCCCCGTCAGCAGCCCCTAGTGGGCCGAGCCTGCACAGTCCGAGCCGAGGCACTAAACCCCGCCATGCCGCGGTTCTGTTACTATTTGGCAACTTTGTTGCACGCGGGTCCTCGCTGTGAACGACAGAGCGGCTTATACTCAGGTGTGGCTTATTTATGGACAAAAACCGAAATATTTGCCAACACCCAGAGATGCGGCTTATAGTCCGTGTGGCTTGTATTCGTGAAATTACTGTAATTATTTAAAGAAATAAATGTATTTAAAGAAAAAAATATCGTCTTCCAATTCCAGCTTATTAGGTAGTTCATCCTAGCAAAATTAATTTAATCATGGTGCCAGTCAGACTCTTTTATTTTGTTGTTTTTACACAAGGGCAAGGAAATTTGGGAATTCTAAAACAAGAGCTCATGAATAAAATTTCTAAATAATATAGTTGCTGTAGTTTGAAATGTCACTGGATAATAGTGCGTTTGCCACAACACAGGTTTATTTTCACTGCATAAGGGTTCTTTCTTTTCTCTGGCTTTTCTGATGTGAAGTATTCTGCCATGTGCAACATATTTCTCCTGCTGCACTGTTTCATATTGGTTCAAGAAAGAGGAACATAAGCCTGTCATCAACTACAGGACTGTTCATATCTTGAAAAGGCAGGGCTTCTGATCCTGGAAAGGCAGAGGCTGAAGAAAACACAGAAATCAGGTCTTGGACAAATACTCTGATCACTGAGAAACTGTGCTGAAACCTTGTACTTGCTACACTCAAGTCTATCATGAATCCACAGCCAAAGCCCTACAAAAATCAAGTTGGCTTCCTAAGCGTCTCAGCCTGCCAGATGCAGAGTGTTGATGCAATGAGAAAGAAGAACAAGAACCAAGTCCAAAAACATAAAAGGGCAAATCTACCTCTGAAAAGCTCTGAGAGGGAAAGAAGAGGCCACCATTTACATGGTACAATACTTGCCTGAGATGTGTGAGAACTGAAATCCATAATCTTCTTGGGTCAATTAAGTTCAATGTCATTAACTGCTTAAAAACTCAGCTGGTAGTTGCAGCTACATTCTACTTTTTCTACTGGAGATGGAATGATATGGATTAACGTCTCTAATAATCAGGCCCAGTAAAAACATGAAGGAAACTGACTTTTATGCTGAATCTAGCTAGGAAGGAGTTAATTTTCTTCATGGAAGCCCTTATAGTGCTGTGGTTTGAATCTGTGGCCAAATGTTGTTAACATACCAGTGCTTCGGCTACTGCTGAGCAGCTTCACAGCATCAAGGCTGTTTTTGCTTCTCACAGTGCCCCCACCCCTCCAATAGAACCCACTCAGGATACGTTTTTGCCTCCTTTTTCTCACTCTGTAGTGGACTGGGGAGGGAGAACTGGCAGACTTGGGAGGAGACAGATGGGACAGCTGACCCCAACTGATGAAAGGTGTATCACATACAGTATCAAGCACTACAATTAAAGCTGAGGGAAAGGAGGAAGGGAGTGCTAATAGGAATGATAGCTTTTGTCTTCCCAAAATACTGTTATACATGTTGAAGCCCTGCTTTTCTGAAGCATCCTAAGGGCAACTATTGAATGAATTCTTTATTTTGCTTTGTTTGCACATACAGCTTTTACTTTTCCTTTTAAATTGTCATTATAACAAGACACAAGACTTTTTCACTTTTTTTCTTCTGATTCTCTTCCCCATCCTGCCGGGGTAGAGGTGTATGGACTACTCTGTGTGGCCTTAGCTGGTAACTGGGATCAACACACAGCAGCTTTCAAAGCCAACTCAGGAAGGCTGAGCTGAATTTGAGCAGTAAAAAATACTTTTACATAGTGATGTAAAAAAGATAAATTTCTTAAGAATCACACAAATCTCTGGTGATGTTTTAATCCAAGAAAAAAGACAACAGGATAGTTATAGCAAAAATTTAAGAGTTGTAGCCTATTGGCTGAATATCAACTGGCTCTTTAAAACACTTGCACTAGGCAAACAAAAGTAGTTCTTCAAATAGAGGCGACAGAGTTTTTTTAACTGATTTATTAATAAATAGAATATGTCCCTGACATGTCAAAGTCACTGGCAAAAAGCAAATAAAAATTCACAAGCGAACTTTGTCAGAATTAAAATACAGAAGCTATCCTCTTTACATTGTCAGGGATATTTCTTGAAAATTAGATGGAATGCATGTATCAGAAAAGAATCATTCTTTGCCAAGTAGGTGATAACAAGTGTTCATTAAGAGTTCATTGAACTCAGTAATGTTACTTTTACATTGGCAAGAATAATTCTATCAGTAACCAAATACACATTATGATAACTAAACCCTAGAAAAAAAATTCACATATGAAATCACTGCCAGTTTAGTTTATTTTGAATTCAGAAATATCTTACTCCACTCAGACAGATGAAATGTCAGTTGCTTTCTAAAGTGTTAAAGGTTTTCAAAAGAAATATTGTGATGACATTAGAAATTAATGTGATAAGCAAGCAGTTTCAGTAAATATCATCTTGTTAAAATGTCAACAGCTAAGCAAGAAAGACAAACTACACATTTTAATATGAATTTCTACCCAAAAGGAAGCTTTACAGTGCAAAAATATTACAGAAAACTACATTTTGAAGCAAATTATATTAAATTCTACTCAATATAGAATTATTTTTCTGTCAGGTTTCTATACTTATCTTAAAAGACGGTTACCCTTTTAAAACTTCACAATCAAATTAAATAATGACAAATAAGTAAAAACTAATTACAGATGCTGTGATAAAGAACAATATTGCAAGAAATGGACTATTGCCCTTAGTACAGAGGATATCAGACTAGATATTCCAATTGTCCTCCAACCTTAAAAACCTCATGATTTTATAAATGTCAAAGAAAGTGTAAAAGGACCTTAAAGATCCTATGTGTGATGTAGCTGAGGTATTTTCAGGAAGCACAAAGACTTGAAAGCAGTGGAAACTGATATTCTCTCAAATACGTCATCACACACTGTGCAAAGCAACAAACTCAATCTGCCAGTTTTATGAAAAGTTGAGTCAGATGCAAGCACAATGCAATAATACTAAGACTCTAAATGTCAATAAGAAAAGCTAAAGAAGAAAAGAACATAAATGGAGAACTTGACTCTCTGTCATAATACCTGATGTTGCCATATAGGGATTTCAACTCCATCATATCTGAGCCTAATTCACCAAATGTTGAATTAAGAATTGGAAAATAAGTGCATCAAACATCCCCCTTCATATCTCCATACCAAGGAATTTTTCACATATTAAAAAATTATAATGAGAATAATTAATAACTTTGAAGAATTTTTAATTTTTCATTTCTGCATAGAAAGTGATTCTGTAAAAATATGTCTGCAACAATAGAATTAAGTTTTAACAGGGAACATTAGAAGTCATGTGTATCAAAATCAAGCTTGGTCAAATGGCACATATTCAAAAGCAAGGTTTTATCCAAGAATAGGCCTCCTCATTGTGGTTTATTTTGCTAAGTAAGTCAAAATTTGTAAATGAGAAAGAAACAATATATTTTTTTTCTCTTAATACCTCAAATAATGTACTAGCCTATATGTATGCTTTTGGGCTTTTTCAGCACCTCAAGATAGAAACAGTATTATTCTAGAATCTTCGGGGCCTTTGTTTCAAGATCCAATTTATTCTTCAAACAGAACAAAACCAGAAGGAATACAAATCAATGCAGTTTTCTTTTTAAAAAAAAAAAAACAAAAAAACCAAAAAAACACAAACAAAAAAAAACCAGCTGTAGTCTCTGCAAGGCCTTTTCCACTTGTTTGTTTTTCATATGCCCTCTCATAATAATACCTCTTATTTTAATAGTTTATAACATATTCAGAGACAGGGAGTAGTTAATCTTCTTTTGATTATTTCACCTTACCTGAGAGGGTGTTCACACTGCAAACAAATTAAAAGACATGGTTTTAACTTTCAAAGTTTTTTCTGCATTACATACCATAAGCTGAATAAGGAAGAATTATTATTTCAAGTTTGTCATATTCTGAAGTATTAATGAAAGAATCCAAATATGGAAAAGATATTTTAAATTAACTCTAGCCCTCAACCCCAGGGAATAACGTTTTCCCATTGTTTGTCCATCTTAATTCAAACAGTCCAAAACAAAATGGGTTTTCAGTAGAAAAGATAGTACAAAAATTGTAGAGTTGTCTTCTTTTCTTAATATATACTACTGCATGGAAAAATATGTCTCCATGTATTTCAGAGGCAGCTGTCTACAAAACAGTAACGTGGTGATTAGGAATAATTCTAAATGAAAGCAATAATATGGAAAAGCATATCCATGTGCAGAGTATTCTTGTACCACTGAGAAACTCAGTTGATCTTATGCTACTTGATTCTCTTGCCCATATTTGAATTTAAATTATAACTTCCCCAAATCTATAAAGAATTTCTGTGATTTTTGTCTTCAAATCTACCTACCATTTACTTGGCAGAAAAGCAGCTGAAACTTTCTATGCACTTGCTCCTAAACACTGATGTGGAGTTACATTATACTGACTGAATTGCATCTTTTTGGGAAATGGTATGCCAGTTCATAAAAGTATAGTGTTCTTGACACCATGGTTTAGCTATAGGTCACTGAAAAACATCATGAACTGCAATGTGTGTGGTAATAAGATACCAGAGACCTCTTGACATGATTCAGTGAACCATGGACATGGAACATAGGTCTGTTGAGAGCCTAGTGATGGTTATCTGATATTAAATGTCACTGAATATGATTGACGTTGGAATATTAAAAATTGCTGTGGAAGTTAACACTTATGAAAGATCTTGTCAAATTCACAGAATCACAGATTCACAAAATCAAGAACTGGTAAGGCTGGAAGGGACCACAGCGTATCATGTGATCCAACTTCCCTGCTTAAGCAGGATCACCCCAGAGCACACGGCACGATAATGTCCAGAGAGTTCTTGAGTATCTCCAGTGAGGGAGACTCCACATCCTCTCTGGGCAGCCTGTGCCAGTACTCAGTCACCCACACACTAAAGAAGTTCTTCCCCATATTCAGGTGGAACTTCCTGTGCATCAGTTGCTGCCCTTTACCTCTCACCCTATTGGTTATCACCAAGAAGCCTGGAAACATCTTCTTAACATCCTCCCTTCAGATCACCCTCCCAGCAGGTACTGATAGAGAGTGATGAGGTCCTCTCTCAGGAATCTCTTCTCAAGGCTGACCAGACCCAGCTCCCTCAATCTTTCCTCATAAAACAGATGCTCCAATCTCTAAATATAAATATCTAAATATCTTTGTTGCCCTGGACTCACTCCAGGAGCTCCATGTCTTTCTCATCCTGAGGAGCCCAGAGCTGGACACAGCAATCCAGATGTGGCCTCACCAGGGTTGAGGAGAGGGGCAGGATCATCTCCCTCAACCTGCTGGTAGTGTTCTTCTCAATGCACCCCAGGACACCAGGACACCATTGGCCTTCTTGGCCACAATGGCACTGCTGGCTCACGGAGAGCTTGTTGTCCACCAGTACAAGACCTGGGGCCTTCTCCACAAAGTACCAGCCTGTGCTGGCGCATGGGGTTATTCCTTCCCATGGGCAGGATCCTGCACTTTCCCCTGTTAAGTTTCAGCCAGTTCTCTGCCCATCTCTCCAACCTGTCCTGGTCCTTCTGAAGAGCTGCACAGCCTCCTGGGGCATTGGCCACTGCTCCCAGTTTTGTGTCATCAGTGAACTTGCTGAGGAGGTCTTTGCTCCTTCATCTAAATCATTCAGAAATAACTGAAGCAATACTGGGCCCAGTACTGAATCTTAGGAGACACTACTAGTGACAGGCTTCCAACTAGGTATTTTCTTTTAAAAAGAGGAGAGAAGAAGGTTAGGGGTTGTCTGATGTTTTAATAAATCTGCTGTGCAATGGTTTGATACAACAAATATAGAACCAAGCCATTTCTTTTGACATTCAATTCATTATATTTTTATTCACTTCATGTTTACAGTTTGTTGATTATAATTCATATTTACAGTCTACTAGTCTATATGTTTCATATTGGCAGGGAAGAATAGGATGAGAAAGCTTTTTGAAAGCTTGACAACTGAAAATCTGACAAGGGAGTAGACTCATTATGGATTTTACAAAATTATGATTGTGTTTTCCAAACAGTATTCTCAAAACAACCAGCAGCAATTGACAGTACTGGCTTGCCAAGACTTTTTAATAATAGTATTTAAATAATAAATAATAAATAATAAATAATAAATAATAAATAATAAATTCCCATATGCCAATTTTTTTCAACTTTTTTTGAAAAAAAAAAATTATTTCTAGCCAACATTTTACAACAAATAACTAAAATAAACTAAGTATTCCATGAGTAAATTGCATGTATTTTAACCAATGGTATTCCATCAATTTTTTTACTTTTTAAATTACTATTTTCAGTATATTTTTTACAACCAGAAAGAATTAGAAAGAATTCCTGAATTACAGCATTTCTGATGAGCAGCTTTCTTAATGCTACAATAGGTAGAAACACCTTTTCAGAATTATAAAGTTTTTATTCTCCTTAGCTTAATTATTAAGAAAACAAAACCAATATATCTGGCAAGACAGCAGAAGTAGTTCTTGAACACCATCATTTTACAACCAGAGATACAAACCAGGTATTGGAAGAAGAGTTTGATGGCAATTTACCATTCCAAGATGCCAGGTTCCTATGAATTTCCTCTCTCTCCCCAGAGGCATTAGAAATGAGATTTCTCCCATCTAACTGTATATGTTTATACTGTAAGGTCATATTTCAAAATTAGCCTTGTTAGAATCCTTTCCTAGTTAGTAAACAAACAAACAAACACAATAACAACAAAAGTTGTGAAAGAATAGTTTAATCTCTTCTTTTGAATAAATGGGTTTTCTCTTGATTTTTTTCTGCTGGCTCTCTCTTCACTGACATAATAGGAGCTTTGTGTTTCTAGTTCATACATGGAAATGTCTGCTTCTGGTCAGAATAGTATGTCCTCCCTTGACCAAAAACCTGTAGTTTCTACATATCTAGATCCAAGAGTGCTTTCAGGAATCAGTTTAAAATATTTGACCACCTTTCCTCTCCAGGTGCGACAGCTCATTCTCCCTGATCCTAATAGGTGCTCCTGGTTGCAACTTTCCACAGCAGTGTGCTGCTGATCTCTGCAAACTTCAAAAGCAGGTCACAGACTCTGTGAATACAGAAGGTGGAACATAAATAGATAACAGAGTAAGGAAAATTGTTGTCTTACTCATAACTTTAAATATGTTTGAGAATAGTAAATAAGTAAGTAGATCATCTTTGTTTCAAAAAAGTTTCAATGATTGATTTTGATCTCTTTCGTTATAACTATTTATGGGATTTCTTTTTAGCAAATTTTCTAGAAGTTCTGAGGAATTCTCAATAAATTATGTACAATAATTTCAATAATTGTAATACGACAGAATCACAGAACAGTTTGGGTTGGAAGGGACTTTCAAAGATCATGGGTAGTACAATCTCTATGTCATGGACAGGAATGTATTACACTAGACCAGGTTGTTCAATTCCCTATCCAACCCAGCTATGAACACTTGCAGGGATGGGGCATCCACAACTTCTCTGGACAATGTGTTCCAGTGCCTCACCCTGCCATAAAAAATTTCTTCCCATCTAAATATATCTAAATATATCCTGCTTCAATTTAAAACCTTTGCCGCTTGTCCTGTTACTACTTGGTAAAAACACTCTCTCATTCTTTCTTATTGTCCAGTATGTATTAAAAGATCACAGTAAGGTCTCCCCATAACCTTCTCTTATGGAGGTTGAACAACATCAGCTGTGACTTTCCTCATAGGAGATGTATTCCAATCTTTGGCAGTTTCTGTGGCCCTCATCTAGACCCACTTTCACAAGTTTATGTCATTCTTGTACCAAGGATTCCTCAGTTGAGTTCAGAGGAAGAGTGCACTCCCTGAATCTGCTGGTCTCACTTCCTTTGATGCAGCTCAGGATACAGCTGGCTGGCTGGGCTGCATGGCATATCAGCCAGATATTCATCCATCAGTATCCCCAAGTTCTCTACAGGGATGCCCTCAATCTGTTCAGAACTCAGTTTGTATTGACACTGGGGGTTGCCCCAGCCCAGAGGCAGAACCTTGCATTTGGCCATGTCAAAATTCATGAGGTTTACATGGGTACACTCCTCAACCCTCTAGAGGTTCCACACCAGTCTTCAAATTTCAAGAAATCATGAGATTAATTTTTGATTAAAACAGTATTGTCTAAAAACATAAGACTTAATGATAATAATAACTTTCAAATATTTTGAATTGTCCTCAAAAAATTTTATCTTCCTATTTTTCTTACTTTTTCCCTATCCAGGACACCAAGAAATTTTTTCCTATTTCTTTCTACATAAAGCTCAACTTTTAAATAATTTGCATTTCTAGAATGTCTGCAGCTATCAGCAAAAGTAAGTTTAATAGTACGAGAAATTATTAGCAGTGGCAACATCAAATTAGACAGAATAAGCAATGCAAACCATTTTGTTAAATAGCTGCATGATCCAATAATGACTGATGGTTTGGAGAGAAGTAAAATCTAGACAGAAAAATCATGTAGAAACTCCCTAAGGACAAAGGTTTCAATTTCCCAGTCACTTGCATACCAAGTTAAGTCAGTTTGCTCAGGTAGTTTAAATGAAGTTAATGGAACTGTTAGTGGATGATATAGCTGTCTGCAAGACTGGGGCCAGAAAGGGCAATTCTATTTTCTCTAATAGACAAGGGGAGAACAATTTTACAACACAAGCAGGAACTTGTTCAGAAAATAAGTGGGGCAGACTAATCTTCAGTTGCCACCAATTAACATATTATAAAGCATGTTGTAAGACTGGGTTTATTTCCCTCTTTACTTTTTGCAAATATTCTTTAGTTATTATTTAAGTTTTTTAAAGGCAAAGCTCAAACATTTCAGTCATGATAATTGTTGCAGAAAGGCATAAGGAGATTCAGTTCAAAGGGTGTGCAGTCCTATAAACTGGAGAATGAAACAGAAGGGAAAAAACCTACAAATGGATGATCTGCTATAAAATTTTCACAGCCTGCATTTAATAGATTAAAAACAGTAAGTGGCTGATTGAAAAAACTATTTCTATGGGAATAAATATTTATTAACAATATTCAGAATTTCAGAACTGATGCTAGAAATGGTTGGTTGCAGAATAAGCTGCAAAAACATAAGATTCATTTTTAGCAAATAGTTTTTCCCAAAAAAAAAATTTATGAAGGAAAACCTTAGAAGAGCATTTATAAATTTTCCCCACTGGTCACTAAAGTTGAGTTGATTCTATCAATATCTCCTAGTTTCACTTTCCAGAGAGAAATGTGTATGCTTCTCTCTGAACTCATTCATTGTGAATGATGAACCTCAAAACCTAAGGCTTGGAGGTAGAAAGTCAAGCTATGAGTAGCTAGTGTCATCTTTTACCAAATCTTCTACTTCCTAGGAGGACTTCTGCAGCACAGCAGCACTGATCTCCAACAAAAACTGGATTTTTGCTGAGGGAGAGTAAAACATTTTTCTAAATTAAGAACCACAGAAAGGATGGGTGCTATAGTCGTAGTCTTTTAGTGCTGTCCTGGTGAAAGTACATTCTGCTGTGGCAAGGGTGGCAAACTGCCTGGGAAGTCTATGGGCCTGCTCCTACTGGGTCTGAACCCTGGAAAACAAAAAAAACTGTGTCTGCTTATCACAGGGATAAAGTCATGCAGCATACATAACTTTGTCAGTGCTGGAATACAGCATGAGGACATATAATTGCCCCTTAAGTGCTATGCAATTTACTGCTGTGGGAGCTGGGGAGTGCCTCTCACTGTAGGTTATTCACCAAACATGCACAGGTGTTCAGGATGAACACCCTCCAGGTGTTTCTCCCTGACATTGCAGTGACAGTGCTTCTATGCTCACACAGAAAACTTATCATTTGTCTGCAGACCCAGAAGCATTTTTAAAATAGCTCCTGTAGGACAGATGGGCACAACTTTTAGGTCCAACTAAAAAAAAAAAAATATCCAGAAGATGCACCAGTGGGAAATCTGGATTTCTGAGATTTTTGGAGAGTAAAACTCCCCTAAAGCTATAAATAATTTGAGAAAATCTTGGCTCAGACCTTTTTTCTGTGAATCCCAAGAAGCAGTATCCTGGGCTTTGACAGACTTAAACTCTCTCTAATGCTCCCTGACTTCCAGGGTCTCTCTTGGCCTTTCCAGCTGTTCACTGATTATCCTCAATGCTTAACTGTTTCTCTCAACTACTCACCCTCATCTTTTGTGGCAGACTCTCTGTCTTTGATGCTGTGATTTTCTGCCATGTCTTTTTTCACCTTTGTGCCTTTCTCACCACGCATAGTCTCAAGGACTAAACTTCTCTCTCAGATTCTATCAGCAGGGATTTAAGATTTGGCTTCAAAGAAAATTATGTTCAGATGAAGCTGATGCATCACTTAAGCTCTTAACACAGACTAAAACTTAGATATGTGCAAAACGATTTTCCCCCACACCACCAGATATGATTTTAGTAAGCACTGAAATGACCAAGTTTAATAGGCAATGTAGTGAAGCAGCAGAAATTACATGCTTTTGTTTTGAAGTTCCATACAGCAGTGGCAGGTTAATCTTTAATGCATTGTCCAAAAAATGTCAAAATCTTACAGAAGATATATCTTCTACTGGCTACAAAATTCTTTTGTTTCATTCTTTTGAAAATTCCTGGAAGACAGGAAAGGAATCAATATCTCCCTTTCTTATACTCATTCTTTCCAAATTGTCTCCATTGTCATGATCAGGTTGTTTCCTCTTCTGCAGCCTTCAAACATTGGTAAGTGAAGTCTGCCCCACAAAACAGCTATTACTGTGTAAGCAGACTGGGCCTAAGGTTACCTTAAAAATACCATAGGGATTAGGGTTTGTTTTTTCAAGAAAAGATAAGTAATTGTAGCATTGTTTACTGTGCAAGGTGCCATGTCCAATCAATGTCAAAGAGAATTTTTAGGGCTGCTACAGGAAAGAAGGATTGCTTTCACTTGAGTATCCTTATAGCTGCTAGCTACAAGCTCAGTTTATTTTCCTTGTAAGTAAATACTGTATCTGTGAATGAAATTTCTTCATAAAAGACACAGAAAGGGCTTTTTTTTTTTGGTTCCACCTACTTTAGCTCTTGGGAAAATGAGCAACTTCTCTAAATATCCAATTGTCTGCGTTCTGACAAACTATTCTTGTATCTTCTAAACTTCACCCAAAGGCTTTTTTCCTGTGCTCTAGATGATTGCTACAATTTTTATTTGTGAGACCAAATAAAACCCTCCACAGTATTTGTTTTTGTTTTTTTCACTCGTGAGATGTTTGTAGTACTATATTGCATATGTAATGTGTAGCGTACACAGGAACATAAAAGATAACAGTGACTCCCTTTCAGCCAGTTTTTCACACTTAACCATTCCTTCTTAAAAAGCAACACTATTGAGAGGCATTTTTAGGTTTGGAACCTGACAGTATAGTGCAGTGGATTTCATCCCTGCATCCAAAAATTCCTGCTGCTACCCTGAGAATTGTTAATGTAACATGTTATCCAATGTCAGCAATAGGAATGAAAGAACCACACAGAGTAAATATTTAATTTAAAATTTCAGCCTCTAGAGATTCAAACTGTGGCAGACATCTTGGGAAAATAAGCTATCCCAGGGCATGTTTAGCAGCCAACAGGTTCTCCTCATCCTGGCACCTTGGACCTTCTGTAACACAAGCCATTATCATCAGCGATTCACTCTTCCAAGCAACGCAAATGGATTTTACAGATTTTTTTCCCTCGCTTATTGTTTGCTTGATTATTTTTAAGCTTCATTTATCCACTGATACATAACTGCACTTCAATTATAGAGCATGTCAATTAGATCGCAGCTCCTTTTTAATTTGGTTTGTAATATTTCAGGATCTCTATGGCCAGAAGCTGCCCGTATTTTAGCCCAGAGGCTGCTCTGTGTAGTAGATCTCGCTCTTTAAAAAGGTCTGGTTAATGTATGATTATAGATTTATTTATTCTTAAGTATTACAGCTTACAAGATTACACAAGGAACAAATATAAGCCAAGTATGTTGTCCCAGGTACTTCAAGAAAAAAAAGGATAATTAGCATAAGGTAGACAAATATAATATTTTTTAAATTGAATGTTCTGTAATTGCTAAGAAAAGATAAGATGTTAAGCGCAAAAAACATCACAGAATTTTTTGATTCATAATAATTCAGTTCACTTTATTTCACTGTCTTGGGTCCTATAAAATATCATCACATGTTCCAATTAGGCATTTTAAGATAATTACATATTGGGAGAACCCTTGGCAAAGCAAAGACTGTAAATTAAACCACTGCTAAGTCCTCAGGAAGGTCCACTACACTGATGAAGACATGATTTTTTCCTGAGCTCCAGTTTCTGTCTTTAGTGCACGCAGATGTAAAGAGAGACTTAGTCTTCAGATTCACCCTTTCTTTTCTCAGCTTCTCCCCAACATTTGTTTTAGAAGATCATCTTGAATGAGTTACCCTCAAAAATCATTCTTGTTTTTTTCTGTCTAATGTGAAGTTCTGTTGGTCCACAAATTTTAGTTCTAGGCTTTAGAATCTTTTCTAATTCACACACTTGAAATTTCTCCCCTGTTCTCCAATCCTGTCCCTGTCTAAAGAGATGCTTATCTTCTTATAGAATAATTTATTTCTCTCAGGTTTTCCTCTGTGATATTTTTCCTCATTTATTTGGCTATTTTGTAAGCTTTGAATCTAATTATGATATACAGTATTTATCTGTGCCTCCCCCATCTACTTTATGTCAATATTTATACAAAGATTCCACTCATTCTTTTAAATATCCAAACATAACAGGATTAAACAAAAAAAAAAATAAAAGCTCAAATCAAAGAAAAGTCCAGAGCTTATGACCTTTACTTGAGATATAAATAAGTATGAAGTGTCTTTGAGTGTCTTTGATAGTATTTTTTTCATTTAAATTTCACAATACAATCTGAATGAAGAAGCAAACAAGGCATAAACAAAGGAAAGTAGTACCACTCTTAATTCTGATGGCTAAGAGAAAGTAAAAACAAAATATACGCCAGTTTCTTCAGGTAACTGTAAACTGTCACTCCATGACACTTCGCTCAAATCTGTGGATGCAGAAATATATCCTGTCCACACTCAGTTTTCTTTCTTCTTCCATCATGAGGTTTGTGTCCAGCCTTGATAAGAAATTACATATGGGAATGTAATCGGAAGTTGAAGAGGGAACAGGCAAATCTTCAGTCCTCAGTTTCGCACACCTCTTTTACCATGAGCTCATATCATCAAACGTTGCCCTTGCTGCCTCCCTGCGTTGCAATAAGCTACAGGGGACCCAATGGAGATGAAGAGCCCATGGACTATGGAGAAATCTTTACAGAAATCCAGTATAAGATAGTTCTCTATTTCCTTCCAAAAATGAAAAAAAAAAAGAAAAAAACTGAGAGTTCTTCAGAAAAACTTAAACACATATATCAAATAACTTCAAAATTAAGAATAAGTACTACCATTAATTATAATTTGTAGAAGTTGTGTATAGAATAAAGATTGTTATTTCAGCACTATAACTTACCAACACAGCCTGCACTCTTAAGAAAGTTCAGTTCCTCAGATATAAGAATTTCCTGGGGAGTTTAAAGTAATGGGACACAGATAGGCACATGCCCACATAGCCACAAAAGTGTGTACATTCATATACCCATTCCTTTCACTTACCTGACTACTCCTGTTTTCTGAAGAAACTCTTACATTTTGTCATGGAAGGAAGAAAAAAACAGGTTTACAGGTGGATGTGAGTCTTAAGTGACTTATCAGCAATGACAGCAGTATGTGTAAAGAACCCTACTGTGAGTCTGTGAACAAGTTTAGGTTTAGCTGTTAGTGGAGCAAAAAAGAAAGAGGGAGGCTGCAGCTCAGTGGCCTGCCAAATACAAGGGACACATACAACTAAGAAAAAAGAGCCAAGCATGGTTGACCTACTTTTATCTGATCTGTTTTAATGCTCTCTTTTACCCAGTTCTTGAAAGCATTAGATGTTTTCGGGGCCCTGAGTGCCTTCTCTACAGCCCCCAGGGCTCAGCTGCTTGGACATAGGGAAAACTGATGATGCTTCTCTCTAGCCGTGAGGAATCCCAGCACTGACTTACCACACCACACCTGGAAGAGGTTTTTGACCTTAGGCTCTCACCCTTGCTATCTTTCTGCTATCCCAGTCCTGTGCCCCCTTGACTCTGACCCAGAGCCCAACTTGCAGGTGACTTTGTGACATTTTAGCTTGACTTGCCTAATTACTATGGATCCACCTGATGTTCTGAACTAAATGATCACTGCAGACCTCCTTCCCTGTGTTCATTCCATGTGTCCCCTGCACTGCTGCTACTGCCTGCCACCCCATCACCTACCCTGGCACAAGCTGCCTGCTCTTGCTGCATCCTGGCAGCTGTAATAGCTGATTAGCAAGTGCAACCACTTAGAGAGCACAAATGTCCTATAAATGCCAGGTGGAAGGTTAATAATAAATAAACACAATAAAAATAACCCTGTCTAATATATGGAGAGCACTAGATGGCTTGAACTCCTCTGTGCCTACTCTGTGATGGGTGGCTGCCTGGTCAGCAGGAAAGGGGTTGGATTGGTTTCACCTGATTTTGCTTCATTTTCTACTTGCTACCTAAACAAAGAAGCCTGAGTGATGAGGCCAACATGGAAAGTGATCTGGTGACTGAATACTTTGGGGTCCCTGGAAGAGATTAGAAGGACCCCAGAATCATTTGCCATTGACCAGTCTGTGAACAGCTGAGCTCTGGACTAGTAAGCAAACAGAGGTCCTTGCAAGATGTTGAAAGGAGCAGCAACAACTTTTATATTAGAAAGGTCATATGTTTCTATGTACAGCACATTCTGCATCATGCACTTATATCACATTTAGAAAAAAAATGAGATTTTGGCAACCCCAACACTTGGAGTATTGAAGAGCTTGTGATTAGAGAATTTAAATGAAAACAGAAAAAGAAAAATCTTTTTTTGAGGAAAAAAACAAAAGGAAAAAAAACAAAACAAGAAAAATAAGTGTGTAAGTGTAGAACACTCATTGGCTGAATTGTTTCATTATGGCTGTGTCCTTGATCCAGCTGTATACAACTATTTAATTCTCAGGGAATTCTCTGCAGTTCTCTGTGAGCACAAAGACTTTCCACTTGTAGGTCTTCTGCCAGCATACTGACCTGAGCTATTTAGCCTGAATCTGGACATTAGTCTCCATTTAGCTGAGATCTGTGCCTGTGACTTGCCAGTCACAGCAAGTTCAGTGAGAGTGAAATCAGCACCATGTTCAGTCTAAAAAAGAGAAAGTACGAAAGAATTCTCATAATGGGAAATGAGTAGAGAAATCTAGATAGGTGAAGCCTAAAGGGAAGGCTTTTTACTTTCTACATTCTGTTTAAAGCTTTCTTTGTGGGGAGAGAAGAGACCATTTTCTGCCTTTGGACAATGTTACAGTGCTGAGTTATTAAAAAGCAAATGTAATCCTTCTTATAGTAGTGATTTTGCCTAGCAGGCTGACAGGTTGAGCACACATATATAATACAGTCTCTGAAAAACAATCCATCTGATGTCAGGTCACATGAATGAGTCATGACTATTTATCAGTGTGTCTGAATATTTATAGTAGAAAAAAGTTTTGTGTTATATGGTACTGTGCTCTGTGTAATATAAACTCATGAACCTAGTAAACAGCCTAATACTCTCATTGCTGTACATACCTAATTTTACTATGTACATATTATATGTTATACATTAAAGATAGCATTCTATTGCCTTGCTTTACATACAAGTTTTGTTGTAGCTTGTAACAGATTTGTAGGAAACCTGAATGTCACTTTCTTTACTCCAGCAGTAATCATAAATTACTCCATGTCAAATATCTTGAGAGTCCTCTGTGGGTTTCATTTCATTATTTGGCTGTGTATATACCTACTGCAAAAGCAGTGTTCAGTTACCTGGGGTCATTTTCATTCATAGGTATTCTGTAGACCTGTCATTTATAAATACCTAGGGTCCTTGTATGCTCAAGCATAAACTTTTCATTATTGCTTCAATCATTTCACACTTACTGAAGTCAATAAAACACTTTTAAAAATATATTTACTAAGAAAAATGTGCACCACTAAACTACTTAAACTTATTTATAACCTCTTTTTAAACATTCAAATAAGCACTCAGAGCCTGAATTAAATATAGCTCTTGTAAAGGCTTCAGAGACTTTCAGACATCTTCACATGAAAACCAAAAAATTCTTGGTTCAATTTTATTTATGCAGAAATTCCCTATGCTTGCCTTTTGAGATTTAAAATAATAATCTACTAAATTATGTTCAGAAAGTTCCACTCAAAGAGAAGACTAAAAAGATCAACTCTAACAAAAATTCCACAGGACCTTGCCATTTTTCCAGTGCTAGGAGAAAAAAAAATCTGAAAATCAAATAGGTTGAGGGAAGTACTTAACAGAATTAGGGGAGAGATGTTGAGTTCTTGTTTGTGAACATTATCCAAAATTCTTGTATTTTATATCACTGTTCCAGGTTTTGTTATTTGTCTTAAAAACAAGAACAAAACCTGCACCTTCAAGCAAAAGAGCATTTAAGCAGAAAAATCTATGAACAGCTTTGTATATTAAGCTTTAGATATACTGACTACAAGATAGCTTAAAACACATACTCTTACAGATTTCTCACAACTATCTAAACAGATCATTCAAAAGGAAATAAAAAACTCCATATTTTTTATATTATAGTCATGTCTTCCTCTGGCTTAAGATAAACATTTCATGCTATACAGGTTTTATCCATGACCAACTGCTGATAACAACTTATTCGACCTCCCCATGCATATCATTAACCTTTTTCTCACATAAGGTGTTATCTGCAACATAAAAAATTCAGAATTCTGTTTTCGTCTTTGTTTTCTTTTTGTTTTATAGGAAATGACTATGGCTAAGACACATGATCATTTATGACTTCACCTGGTAAATAATAATTTAGTTGTTATAAGGACCATTTTAGGACATCTCATTCCTTCCACAGTAACAGAATTTTCTTATCTGTTGACTGCTTCTTTCTTACTATTATAAACAAGATACTTATCTTCCTCAAATGCCAAACATAATGCTGCCTCAACACATCTGTCCAAACCCTTTGTTTGGATGGAAAATGATAAATTAAAGTCTGGATTTCTAAACACCATTTTTAGCATAATTTTCTTTCATCTGCAAAAGCCATTTCATAGCTCATTGCACTGTATTTTATTTTCTTGGCTTTGGAGGATTTCTGTGTGGTTTTTTTTATTTTAGAAAATAGAAAATGTGTGTAAAATTGAACACATTTTTTTGTATTATCATATGAATCATAAGGAAGACTTTATATCTTAACTTTCTCTGTGATGGGGGAGAGCCACAGACTGCCTTAATTCCTCTTGATCATGGCCCACCACAGTTCACATACTGATTTTCTTTCAGTTCAGGTGATATATTTTCCAATGTTCAATTTGCCATTGACTCTGCAGATCTAACAGGCAGATGCTAATTTTTTTTTTTCAGGGCTTTATGCAATGTACAGTATTTTCACGACTATAAGGCGCACCAGATTATAAAGTGCACCTCCAGGAGTTGGCAAATCTCTGAACTTTGTCCATATATAAGGTGCACCAGACTATAAGGCACACTTTATTTTTTGCAGGGAGGATCCGCACACAACAAAATAAGGAATTAGTAACAATCATGCCAACCGTGCTGTCCTGGGTTACAATAAAAGATGTGATCAGAATATCTATTCTATCACCATCTGTTGTGACCAGGTGGGGCAGTGATCCTTATCTCAACGGCAGATATTCTGCTAATGGGCCATCCATTGAAACCAGTAGGGCATTGTTCTTTATCTTTGCACCCCCCATCCTTGCTCCAGGGAATTATCTTCTGCTAATGGCCCACTGAGTCCCACTGTGTGAATGATAACATTACTTTATCCCATTGAGAGTTTGTCCAGACAGGGGAGAGAGCCTAGCCTTTCCTACCTAGATAAAAACTGAAATTCTGGGACACCAAGTCAGCCTCTTTTCCTTGGACTCCAGAGGAAAACCGGACTTTTTTTCCATATCATACCTGGACCTTCGGAGGGAGGCTGCACCCTTCTACAGGAGCACTGCTTCAACTGAACGACATCTGTCACTGCAGGAGGACTGCAACCACCATTTAACGGGACTGCTACCAACACCCTGACTGACGGATGTCACCCTGACGGGGTGTCAGGTTGTACTCTGACTTTGTGTCTTAGTTTAGAGGACAGGTGTCTGCTAAGAAAGGCAGGAAACTCTCTTTGAAATGGAGAATGTAAACCCCCTCCCTCCAAATTATTATAATTTTGAAAACCAGGGGTTCTCAGGTAAAGATATGGGAATTAGGAATAACAGTTCTTTTACTAGGGAAATTAAAATAGAAATACAGTACTACAAAGAAACAAACTCCAAACCCTGAAAAAGTCAGAGTACAACCTGACACCCCGTCAGGCAGGGTGTTGGTAGAAGTTTGATTAAATAGTGGTTGCGGTCTTCTTACAGTGACAGATGTGGTGAAGCAGTGGTCTTGTAGAAGTTGTAGTTTCCTTCCAGAGGTCTAGTAGTGATGTGGAGAAATCTCATTTTTTTTCTAGAGTCCAGTAGAGAAAGGGCTACTTGGTGTCCCAGAATTTCAGTTTTTATCTAGGCAAGGGCTTGGCTCTCCCCGCTGTCTAGAGCAACTCTCAATGGGATAAAGTAATTTTATCAGTCACACAGTGGGACTCAATGGGCCATTAGCAGAAGATAACTCCCTGGAGGAAGAAGAGGGGGTGCAAAGATAAAGAACAATGCCCTACTGGTTTCAATGGATGGTCCATTAGCAGAGTATCTCCCATGGAGATAAAGATCACTGCCCCTCCTGGTCACAACAGATGGTGATAGAATAGATACTTTGATCACATCCTGTATTGTAACCCAAGACACTTTGTCAGTGTTTGGGGTTTGTTTCTTTGTAGCAGCTTGCAGCTCACACTTCCAGGTTGGCAAATTTCCGAACTTTGTCCGTATATAAGGCGCTCTGGAGTATAAGGTGCACTTCTGGGTTTGGACCAAAATTTTAGTCAAAAGGGTGCACCTTGTAGTCGTTAAATTACTGTAATAATAACCAAATAAATTGTTGCAAAGTCTTTAACACCTACTGCAAAAATATAAAATGAAACAAACTCTTCTAGGCTCCTAGAAATCCAAACAATTATTGGTAAAGGAAAGAAATTGAGAGGAGGAAAAAATTGTGTTTAAAGACAATTCATATGAAAAAAATCTGCAAACTACAGACACTGTGTCTACTGTATGTCTAGCAGCAACTGCTAAACGGTGAAAAATTTGTTTATGTTCTTAGTCAAGATATCAGATGTGTTTGTCTGACAAAATGTGTGTGTTCCACTTTCAGGCTTGGTCTCCCTCACTGACGTGAAATAAAATGAAATATGATTGCTATTTGTTGAGAATGTCTCAAGGCATCTCTTAACACTGTGTGCCATAATTTGAAGAATCTTGGCATGGTTTCTTAATTTTCCCCTATTATTTTGGTTTGCCTGCATGTCTTCTGTGTTCTGTATATCATTGTGTCCACATTTTTATTGTAAAAGCATGTATACCACCATAAGATTAAAAGAGGGGTTCAAAATAAAGTAAAACCTGAAATGATTAAATTAATACTGTGAATAATATCTGTGATTTGAGCAGAAAAGACTGAGCATAATAACTAATAATAACTAATCCATTTTCCTCTCATGCTGAATATTATGAAACAGTAGAATCATATATGTGGCACATGTGCAGGACAAAGGATAGATCATTGAGGGTAGAAACTATTAAATTCTCTTTCACACAAGGTCATTTTCAATTACTGGACATGCAAAGGAAACTAGTATGTTTAAATACCTGTGAATCCTCACATACCTATAGGCACAGACAGGTGCATTCCAAATACCCATCTCCACTCACAGCCTTCTCTTTGACTTCTGAATCACTGAGTTTGCCTTTAGGATCATTTTAATCCTCCTTTGTTCTCCTTCCTAGTCAAAAGCATAAATTATTTTCTGCAAGAAGAATCTTCACTGTCCAAACTCATGGTATAACAATGACATATTTAGATAACTCCCATCACTGGCGAAAGAAACCTGTTCAAAAAAAAGTTCACTTGTTACATGAACAAGGACTGAAGCTACTTTTAGACACTCTTCTGGAGAGAAGTAAACAGAAAGACAAAGAAATCTTCTGAGTCTTACAGAGATGTTGCTGTAGTTCTGGAGAGTCTCAAAAGAAAATTAATAGGAAAATACATTTCTTTTGTTTAGTTCCCTCTCAAAGGTAGTGCTTTCTCCAACTTCTCCTTTGATTGTAAACTACGATTAATAAGCAGTTGTGGTGTATATGGTGTTGTTCATTCTACATATTTATACCTATACAGAAAGAAGATTCAAGGACATCACATTAAGAGCAATTGGTTTCAAATTTACTGAGAACAGAACATTTTTTCTTTCCTAATCAGAGTTGTTTGATATTCAAGCTTCAGTTACTTTTGTTCTCCAGTGTTTTAGATCTCAATCTAATTTGGGCTATTCCTTGCTCCTTGACTGATAGTCTTCACTAAGTAGTGTTAAGGCCAGAGAAAAAACAATTTCTTATAGTGCAACATTGGATCAAGTTCAATTTATATCATATCAGGATTATGATGGTATTCTTGAATGCATCACTACCGTGAGGGTCTTCCAGATTGTGTTACCATGCATGCACTGTTGAACAAAACAAAAGAGGATAAGGTGTCAGATAGAGACCTAAACTATCAATAATTTTAGGTGGTAGAGGGCTTAGTTCGGGGTTATTATTGTTGCTGTTGTTCTAGGGTGGATGATGGTGATGATGATGATTATTATTATTAATAATATTTCCTTTAAAATTTATTAATTTTCATATTGTTTTTTTAAGTATGTCAGTAAGTAAGAAGTCTGAAGGAAGAAAAGCCATAACAAAGACATTTGTTAGATGCTGGTGACGACACTGTGTTCAGAATTTATTTTATATATATATGTTTGACCTAGGCACTAGAATTAAACATTCCACTGAAATTGTCTAAAACATTGTCTAAAACACCAGATTAAAGGAGCAGATATTTCTGAATTTGTATGCTTTTGAGAGGATCATTCCATTCCTGTCACTTCTTGCTACTTTATGTGTTTCTACAACAGGGTGGATGGAATCTGATTTAGGAAAGATTGTTCAACACTGCTCAGAAAAAATATCTCACTAGAAGACAGAGTAAATTGAGAAATAGGCTTGGATTGCTCCTGTAGGGGCACCTGATTAACGGCTGTTTACCAATAGATCTTCATAAAACATCCCTGTTCTTTTTATGTGTTTCTAGCCATGCTCCGCCCTAATAATTTGTTTCTAAGTAAAATTGATGAGGAATTTATATTAAAACTGTTCCTGAAGACTTTTCAGAGAGAAAACTCTGCATTTCTTCCTATAGTTTCTTATCTGTGCAAGCTAACTTTGTGTTTTCAGGAAATGGTTGTAATTTGTCTCTCAACTGACTGCAATTACCTTAAGTTTGACTGTGTCTCTTAAAGACTGCAGTTATTTATTTTGACATCATCCCTCTTGTTCTGCTAAATACATGGCTATTAATCATATATTCTTGTTGATATTTTCCTCATAGAAAGCAACCTGCATATATAAGTGTATTTTCTTTCTCTGATGCTTGAAGCTGGATTTTATACATATTGAAACTGGTGAGAGTACTGACTGTCTGTCACTGAGGCTAAAACCAGAGGGGAAAGCTTATGGAAAAGATGGTTAGCCTTGAAATGTTGAATGCTATCTGCTGAAACTGTTCCTCTTTGTAAAAATAATGACATAAGAACAAAAGACACACATTGACAGACATGCTGGATATGAACACATGTGGATTTGAATAATATTCTGAGAAAAGACCTTTGGGGTAAGTGCTGGCAAGAAAATGTCTTGGAATCTGAGCAAAGAAATAGTCTCCAGATGTTCAATTCTTTTTATGCAAAAATAAACTGGATTTTGTTGATTTTTTTTTTAAATATAACAAGCATCAAAAACCTACCTACTTCTAGTAATTTCTTCACAAAACAGAAGCAATTGGAAGTACCAGGGGTGAAGGTTACCCCTTGAATGTAGACATAATAATTATTGAGGATAAATCCCACTGTTCTTATTCAGAGGGTTTATTGTTGTTGGGGTTTGGTTTTTTGTCTTGGGTTTGGGTTTGTTTGTGTTTTCCATATTGATTATTTTAAACTGGCTTTAGTAGCTAATTCCATCTACCAAAGACACATTTAAGTACTGATTAAAAGCGGTTATACAAATACAAATTAGTAAAAATGAGAAAATATAGTGATAAGTGATTGCCGATGTCCTCATGATCACTACAGACTGCAAGGAACTGCAAGTGAAAGGATTCTATCAAGGCTTAGTGTATCTTCAATCCAAAAACTGATGTTCTATCCAAGATCAAAACAGTAAACAAGAATCAAAGCTACAAGGCACAATAGGCATAAGGATAAAATTAATGATTGCAATTTTAACTAGGGTCTTACATTTATAATGTTTTGAATCTGTAACGAGTGGACTTAGACTCTGCATTTAAGAATAAGGCTCCATGAGGCAATGCCAAAATCTTATTTCTGATTATGCAAACAGATTGACAGCTTTGTATGATACAGAAATAATTTCAGAAAGCGTATCTTGTGTATGTTTGACTATTCTGGGTATCCAGTATCTGTTGCGCTGATTTGAGCTGCAAATCTGACAATTTTAAATTGCATACAACTGACTTGGAAATTATGGATGTCTCTCAGACACCTTGTTGCTGTTCTTTAGGTGATATAATTTCATGGATTTTTTTTGCTACCTCAGGGGAAAAAAAACAGGGAATGATAGGGATTTTGAAGCTAGACCTCACAAGTTAATAGAATATTTTAGAGCAGCAAAAAATATTTCCTATTAGAAGCAGGTTCAAGTCAGATAGCTGAACAACAGGACAAGATTTCTTTGGGTATGCATTTTGTCTCTGTGCCATTTAAGAGCACCATGGTATATCCCAGACTTACAACAAAAGTCTTCAGAGTTTAATAAATCTTTCTGGAATAACATTTCTGAATTTTAACAACAGATTGTAAAACATAGGCCACATCTGATATCAAAATAAAAAATAATATTTACGTTAAATTATTGTCTCAGTCTGCAATGCTTTCATCCAAAACTTTCTGTCAAGACTATGACGAATGGACAATAAGGGAGATATTAAGGATATTAAAGGTGCAAGATTGCATTTTGAAAGGTGAGAGTTTCAGTCTCGCATATCAGAAATGGGACTATTTGTTGCATGTCAGGTCCCACCAAGTTTTGTCTTGTCCCTGTTCTTCCGTTGTGTTTGGGCTGGGGAAGGGAAGTTAAACTATGAACCTCCCTGGCTTACTGCCTCTGCTTTCCTATATACAATATGGCCTGAAGCCAGTCGCTATTCTGCCTTTGTCTGGGAAAACCACACCCAGAGTTGTCTTTGGAAAATGTTTTCCTTTCTTGAGTGGTGAAGGTTCTTTTTTGGGTAAAACACTCTCTTTCGTAAATATAGCTGTGTTTTTTGTGATTTTTCCATAAATTTTATTCAATCTTACAGTCTCTCCTAGTGTTTCCTCACTATCAGAAGGGGTGGACATCTTGAGTGGGTTTAATTTTCCCACAGTATTTTAAAAACACCATGTGTTTATATGTGTGTAATAGAAGAGAAAAATTGAGCAATACAGAAATTAAATTTGTGACTCTTACATTTGCCACTTAACTACGGTGTATTTTTCAGCTCTGCAACTGATACTAACTTTTACAAAAATCTATATGTGGCTTAACAGAATAAAGGGAAGTGCTTTCATGCCTTTTGTTGTTCTCTCTGTCCCTTAGTTCCTTCTGTGCTTCCTCTGCCCTTCGTATCAAGCTCAATTTTTTCTCCCCTTTCATTCAGATCACCCCACCAGGCTACCTCAGGCTGTCTGATGTGTTTCAATGTGTTTTTCTCCTCCTTCTTTTCCCATGAAGTCAGGCTTGATTTCTACTCCATTTCTTTTACATTAATAAGTTCACTGTGGTTTTTAGGTCATGGTTCTAGTATTTCATAGTACCTAAATTTTAGTTCCCCTAGCCAGTATATTTTCTTGATAAAAGTGCTCCTAAAGATGGCTTTCTAAATACTTCTTCAGTTAAAAACTGTAAAATAATAGAATTAATTTTAATTTTGTGATCAAGATATGTACATGCTATATATGTGAGATTGTGCTGTCTTATAGATGCTGCTTGTCTTTTCCCTGTGGTTCCAAAATCTCTGAATACTGATTCTTCTTTCAGACAGACTGATATCTTCCTACATGTATCACTGACAATAATAGCATCTTCTTTCTTTGAATCGACTTCGATTTCAACAGTGTAGATATTAATATTTTTTCCAAGCAAACAAAATTTGACCGGAAAAAATTAATTTATTGCTATATTACAGTGAGAATACCTCAGCCTCAGAAACTATCCCCACCTTCAAAGTTTAATACAGCAGATAAGAATAACTCAAAAAGAGGACCTCCTTCACCTCCCCAGCTAAAAATGTATTTTCATCTGCTTAAATTTCATTTTCCTTAACTTATGAGGATATGCTGTATCAAGTTATGTGCTGAGAAAGCAATTAGAATAGCAGGTGATGTACTACAACTGGAGAGCCACATGGGGCTACATGATAAGAGATGTTTTTAAAAGGCACATGGTAACCAAATAATATTTCTTCTACAGGAATCTTTTCAGCATAAAGGTTTCCCTGAAAAGCAGTGCCCCAGCTGTTGTGCAAAGCCCTGGTTTCTTGTCCATCCCTTGACCCGTGTGTAAGGAGCAGCTGGTTACCACATTAACACACCACCAACAAACTGACTGGCATGTGAAGTCATGAAAAAGAAGAAAGGCCAAGGTACACCGCTAGAAATACATGAGGTAATTATGAGAAGGGACTCAACACTGTGCATCTAACAATCATGTGCATGCAGCTTGACAGGTTTTGCATTTTTGCCAGTATCACAGCTCAGAGCTCATTTCTCTGAGCAGCTGCAAAATTTGGGAAGCTTCCAGCTCACAGGAAATTCTAGATTTTTTTCTTATTTGTTCATTTTGGATTGATTCAGAACAAAAACCCTTTAAAAAAATCTGGAAAGTGTAATGCTGCTTTTTAGCCAGCTCTGCTTTACGAACTACTACATGGGAGTATGGCACACCAATTACTGACACTCAGTTTGGCTTGAAAGTGGAATCTATGTGCTGATGGCTATAAATGTTACTCTCAGGAAACACTGCCCAAATAAGCTTATCCAAACATGAACTACCTAGGCTGTCCACTCAGTATTCATAAGTTTTAATAGATATTTTCTCTTCCTAATTAAAAAAAAAGTCAAGTACCAAAAAGGAAAAAACTAATAAAAGAAAAAATTCTCACCTTCAAAATAATTCTCCTGATCTCTTTTATCAAAGATAAGAGTAATCTACACCTGCAAATTCAACTTTTCTGTAAATTTATTAGATATTTTTAAGTAAAATAAACCACTGTATTTAGCACAGATTCATTCTTCAGCAGTTTTGTTCAGGCCACATAGAAATCCAAAGCAGAAATGGAAAACAGTCACCTTAAAATTTTTCAGGATTTTCACTGGCATATTTATTTGCAACATTATGGTTGAAGAGCTATGAAAAAGTAGAAATGCTCAATACTTCTCATATACTGAATAAATTCAGTATGCTTCATCATAACTTTAAACCAATTTAGTCTGCTCTCCTTCTGAAGGTTCAGTCATATTTGTTACACTTATATCATATATTAACATGAAAAATCTCAACCCCTCCGTGCATTATAGCCCCAATCAACCACAACTGACACAGTACTTCTGTAAAACATTGAGACTATAAAGAGATTTTGACATGTTCACAAGAACTGAAGCAGTCAGTCATTTTCAACACAGCACAGATGAACACAATGGAAATAACGTTTCTGAGGGCGTGTCCTACGATGGGAAGGAGACTCACTGAATAGCTGAAGTTGGAGACCATCTCTGGAGAACATCTAATCCAAGCTTTTTGCTCAAGTGTACAGGTACAGCAGCTTGCCCAGGATCACGTATGGTTGGGTTTTGAGAATGTACACAGATGGTGACCCCTCAGCCTTTCAGGAGGACCTGTTCAGCCATGGTTATGGAAAACTTTTTTTCTCATGTTTAATTGGAGTTTCTATATTTTAGTCTGTAGCCACTGGACACATGTGAGGAGAGTTTATCTCTGTCTTTTTTATTCTTCCTACCAGTTATTTTTACACATTTATAATGTTCCCCTAAACGCTCTTTTCTCCAGAATGAATAGTCCCATTTCTACCCTCCTATGTCAGGTTCCAGCCCTTCAATATTTTAGCACCAGTTCGCAGGATTAGTTCTACTCTCCTGGACTCTCATTGCATACTTCCCTTGTACTGGTGGGTTCAGAATTGGACACAGCACTCCAGATGTGTCTCACAAGTCCTGAGCAGAGGTAAAGGATCACCTCCTTCAATCCACAGGCGACACTCTTATAAATGGGTGTCCCAGTAGGGTATGTACTCGATTTGGACGCCTCTACTGCTTCCCTTGTAGAGCTTCCCCATAGCAGAAGTTTTCAGCATCAACTTAGATATATATTTTTTTCATTAACTGTAAAAAAAAAAAAAAATCCAGGCAGATGAAAAATAGGACCAAATACATTGCAAATAAACCAAATAAACATGAAGTTGTTGGAGTCACCTAGAAAACTCATGTCTCTACGCAGGCCTTCCCAATCTTTCTCTGTATTCTGCCTATTATATTTCAGTAAAAAAAAAATAATAAAAAATATTGGGCTTGTTTAAGACTAGAAAATTTAAATTGAATCATTAAGGTAAAATTTCATAATTTTCTTCTCATCAGCTGAAGCTGTTTCTTCCACAGTCCTTGAAGCATCTGAGATCTGCTCAGCAGTTCCCCTGTTCTACTGTATAATTATCTCAGAATGTTTGCATCCCTAGAAAATAAAGAACCAAGTACCTGTGAGTCCCACTACAGCCATAATACAATGGCCACTTCTCCCTCCTGATGTTATTCTGGTCCCAGTCCCAAGTGTGCACGTGATCTCAGTAATCTCCTGACTTGCTGTAGCTAAATCTATCTGTTGTATCACCAAACATATATCTCAGGTGCAAGGCAACAGGGAAGTAGAGGTGAGTTATAAGTTGTTTTTTAAACTTCCACTCAGCCATCCTATTTTAAACTTACCTGTACTAGAAATGCTTAAAATGCTAGACAGATTTGCATAGCTCAGCAGTAAATAGCAAACAAGGGGTGGGATGCTGACCCTATCTCAGTCGTACTAAATGTAAAAAACCATTTCACCCTGTTGCCAAATCAGCAGTTTTGTTTAAGATTATGAACATTTTATCTAATCTGCCTTCAAAAAAATTTTTTTTCCTCTTAGAATAGTAGAATCATAGAAATGTTAGGGTTGGAAGGGACCTTAAAAATCATCTATTTTCGACCTCCCTGCCATGGGCAGGCACATTTTTTACTAGACCAGCTTACTGAGAGTCCCACCCAACTCAGTCTTGAAAATTTCCAAGTATGGGGCAACCTGTTTCAGTGCCTTACCAACCTCATATTAAAAAACTTCTTCCTAATATCTAATCTAAACCTACTGCCCTTAACCCTAAAACCTGAATTGTCTGAAATCATTGCCTTTGTGATCTACAGCAGTTAAGGCAGCAAACAAAATATACTAAGAGTTTTAACCGAGAGAAAAAAAATGCAGAATATTAAGCTGTACTTCACTGGTTTAGCTCTTTTTATAACAATACCTTGTATGTATTCTTTCTATCCCAAAACAAAACTCAGAGAATGATCACACAAATGATCAATGTTTTGACTAAATAAACTAGGATACATTGTTCTGTAAAAGAATGTTTGAAAGGTATTAATTAAATGTAAACATAACATCATGGACACAACTAAAAAAACATGAAGAGAGACTAACTATTTATTCTCTAAGGATATCCTAAGGAAGGAGGATATTTAAAAAGAAAAAAAAAGAGACCCTTTATTCACACCTGATTGACAAAAACATCAGCATAAAATATAAAGGATAAAAATACATATATAAAAATTACTTTATTGGAATTACATGTAAGAACAACAAAATAAATTAAAGATTTTAATGTTATATTGCATCAGAACATCAGCTCAGAAACCCCCTGAGCTACAAGTTGATGGGCAATGTGAGAATTATCAATGTTCCTGTAATCATTTCACAAGTCTCAAGAACACAAGTCACTGTCAGACCCAGGAATATATGATAGAATGTATCTGGTAGCTTCTTGAAATGTCATCTATTAAAATGAGGGGACAAATTTTGTGGCTGGAATAAAGATAGTGAGATGAAAATATGTGAGTTGTGTCCTCTTTGCTTGCCCTTTGCCAAACAGGCCTTGGAGAATAACTTAGAAAAATTTTCTTCCATTTTTCTGGCACGTGTTACTATCAACCTCTGATCAAAATTGCAGCTCTGTGGAATACATGATCAATAAAATACTCAAATTTGTTGTTACCAAAGGATTTGTCTTCCACTCTACCCTATTTTGTTTCAATATTACAGTGAAATAAATAATGATTTCTAAGGCATGGGCAACGCATTAGTAATGCCAGAAAAATAATTAAATGCAACCAACACTTTTTACTTTACCAAAGCAGAGATTTTGGTTTAATTGTACAATTAAAAGCAGAAGTTGCACTCAAAAAATAGAAATTAGGAAAGTAGATACTGAAGATATATCTGAGATCATGGTTATCTTCCAAACTGACATGCACAGATCTCTGAGGTTTTTCTCAGCTATAGAAGCCAAGAAACCAGCAGAATAGTATTTCACTGTCACAGTGTTGCCCTCAGAGTCAGTTATGTTTGAGATTTCATAAGTAAACCAATGGAGTAGCACTTCAGACTTAGCATATAAAAATGTCTGTGAGCCTAGCTAAGCTCTCTGCTCCAAAATCTGCTAGAATAGATTGCCTGAAAAGGCCATGACTCTCCATGAATGAAGATTTTTATGGCTATATGATAAGAAAAGTTATCTTTTACTCACATTGTGATATGGGGAGGGGTTGTATAGCAATTTACGATCCCTTCTAAACCTATTTTTCTATGAACTAGTCTTATCTGTGATTTGCTGACATCCACAAGTAGCCTTTTGTGAGACCCAGGCAAAGAAAAGGGAACTCATGCTCCATGTTTACAGCTTTTATCAACAAAAATACATAAGATATTAGTAATTCCTTTGAATGTCTAAGAAAATTTGTAACATAAACAGTACTGTGGAAAATAATTTGACTGAAGTTCGAAAAATTCATGCTGTGACTCTAATACATTTCTTGCGTATCAGTGTGACTTGTGAAAAACAAGAAAGTCAAATCAGATTAATTATGTCCAATAAACTCAGACTATGAAACATCTTGTTGAACATTCTTATGATTTTTCTGATTACTTGCAGTGTTTTTCCTTCAGAACAATTACAAAATCTACAAATTAAAACCAAACATCTAATTTTAAATCTTGATGATCTAGTCTGGATTAAAATTTTGCAGCAAAATGCTGAAATAGGCCTGTTTTGTTTGTTGGTTTTGTTTCTCTAATGCATGTGCAAATATTTCTTTTCCCAATTATCTTTCACTACTAAAATCATAGATATTGGTAAAGGTCAGTTTTATTTAGTGAATGGGAATAAAAAAAAATTGGTTTTGTTAAATTACATTCCCATTGAATTCAGATTATGTTAATATATTTTCAATAAACTTTTGTGTTGTTTTCTGGAAACAGAATGCTAAAAAGGGGAGAAAAATAAGATCTTTTTTATAACACCATAAGAAAAAATATACTAGAGGATAAAAATGACCAACTAATCAAGTTTTCTGTTTATTTATGATACAAAAACATTTAAAAAAATCCCACAGGAATTTCTCATTATGATGCAAAATTGCTATTTTTTCAATGTTTTAAAGTAAGAAAAGTAGGATCAGAAGCTTATCCAATCTTATGTAAGAATTTTCAGCACTGTTATAAGCACTCAGATTAAAACAAAAAGAAAGAAAGGCTGATATTGATAGTGGCTTACTTGATCAAATGACTTCCAAAGGCTGATTAGATACTTTGTGAAAAACAAGAAACTGGCAAAAATCCTGTTTTATTTTATAAATTTTGTATTAATTGCTTTTCATTTCCTTTGAGAGTACTCCTTTGTTCCTACTCTGCAAGAATAAATATCCAATTTGGCTCTCTGTATTTTTATTATTTTGTGTAGCAGTACTGTCATCTTCCACTGTATACATAAAATAAACAATCTCATTTTTTTATGAGTTGTAGAGTAATAACATTAAAATATTATTTGTTTTTATTTCAAAATGCCATATAAGTACTTTTATACTGGCTTAGGACAACTTAAATTTGCTTTTGCACAAGGTCAGAATTTTTTTCGTTTCCTTACCTCAAAGTAGCTTTCCATAACCATATGGTGTTACAACTCAAAAGGCAGTAAATTGAGTAAGGAGACAGAAAAAAACCAGCTCTAAAACTGAGTATTTAGCGCAATGAACCTAACTGGTAGAATTGGAGCACTACTCTTGTTGGTTTTTAGAAGTATTTTCTTATTTAGAAATTTGATACTATTCTTTAGAGTTAGTATTTAATTTTCTAGTATTTAAAGATTGCGGTGAACAAGCATTTTCACTAGGCATGCTTTTACTTAATGGAGAAAGCATCCCTTCTTTGCCTTTAAACAGACATATTGGTTCTATTGTATGTTTTTCTTAAAAAAAAAATTAAAAAGGAAAAATCCCAGAAATACTGATAAACTGTCTCAGCATTCACATTTTCAGTGCACTATAATTAAATGTCCAAGTTCTCATTTTTCATTTGCTAAATAAAAGCATATTATATTTTCTATTGTGCTTGCAGTAAAACAATAATTGAACACCAGAAGGGCTTTCAGGTGCATATTATACATTTGACAAAGTCAAAGTACACAGAAGAAGAAACCAGAAATTATATTGATTTTCTATGGAATGGCAAGACTGATACTTCTTCATTTGCTTTTCCACAAAAGAAATGTGACAAAGAAAATCCAGCATATAAGGAAAGTGCATAACAAAACAGTATATAATAAAAAATTAATCATTTCAGAACTAAACTATATGCCATCCTACTGCTCATAATGGAAAGAAACACGTTAGGTACTTTTCAAAAGACAATTAAAGAGAAATAATTTCATATGTGTGAAATTATTAATCCATTTTTCTCTACTGTATATCCTTTCTCTGCTTGAATTTGGGTTGAAAACCAAGAAGAGGTTCCCAAAATATTTGTGTTTATTTTCCTTCAATGAAGCAAACACCAGAATTCACCAGAAGAGTTGTGTTGAATATCAGTTTTAACATCTCTAGTGTATTTCCCAGAAACGCACTTTTTCATAGTAAAGGTTTCACTAGGCTAAGGTACAGTGTCAGTGGGAAAAGAGAAGTAACAAGACTCTCATGTTGGATGCCTAAGGTACAAACACATGGAAGACTGAGGATCAAGTTCTTATCCTACTTAATTCAAAACAATTCAAAACCCCTCAGATACAAGGGGACAAGAGCACTCACCTCACACTGAAAGTCCTGTATTTGCCCTGAATACCAATCCAATATAGTGCTCCACAAAGACTTCAGTTTTCCTTCCAGCAGAGAACAAAAGCAAATTTCAGAATCTCAGAAGTCACCATGTAACAGAAGAGTCACCGTGCCATCAGCTGCATAGGGAACAGATTTTCAAAGTCAAAAAGTGGGACACCTTATGCCATCTCCTTTTATAGTCATGAAACACTTATATGCTTGGTTTTCTGCCTCTTTGAGTTGGTTTAGGAAATCTCCTTCACAGCAGTAAAGGCATCAAAGAAAGTCTTAGCTCTACTACTTTTCTGTTTTGGGAGTAGTCATTTATAAAAGCATGCAAAGTATTTTTATACTATAGCACAAATAGCATTATTAAACCCAAGAGTTTAGGAAACCAGTTTGCAAGCTAAACTGTCCTCTCTCTGTTGCTCTGTCATGATTCCTTGGAACAGCATTCTTGTATCATTTTGTCATACCACTTTTTTCATAAGCCCCCAAACATGATTTTAAAGTTCATTGTAGTGGAATTTCTGCATTATTTCAATTTTAATAAATGTAAGAAAATCATAATATGTTTAAGTTTAAAGTTGTACATTTACATAAAAATAGGAAAAAAAAACAACAAGAACAAAATAAATAGAAAAAAGACATTGAAATGCTGAACACTAACTTGTTTTTAGAATTTGAGAACATACTGCAGTTCATGCTGATATGTTTACAGACTTTCCTGTAAAACTCAGTGGCATCTGGTAAATTCTTGCAAGAATTTTGAAATCTACACTCAGCAACATAAATGAATGATTGCCAATTTTATCTTTAATAGCACCTTTTCCACACAGAATCTATATATACCTCTATCATACATACATACAATTTCACATAAATATAGAATTTTAACTGCTAAAAAAAACCAGTGTTCCTTTTTGCAAGACATTTTGAAAATGTCCGTCGGGTCAGTTTCAAATGCAATTACAAAGCAACAAGGTATTTATTTTACCTCAGGGATTATATAATTTGAGAGAAAAAATCTTTGAAAAATTATGAACATTTTCCTGCCTACTCTGTATAAACACTAAAGGCTAATTACCTTTTCAAACAGTATTTTGCATCTCAGATTTCTCTTGGACCGTTTTGAATATGAGTTCATTTTTACCTAAAATTTAATGAGCTGCATACGTACAAGGCAACTTCATGGCCTTTCACTGCTGTAACAGCTAGTTTCAGTGTACTTTATTCTCATAATTGTTTATTAATATTACACTCATTTAACCTAAGTGCTTATCTCACTGCTCATGTCATGTGCACACAAGTCAGATAAGGTGCTGTGAGTCACCATCCCTGGAGGTACAGACATAACACTTAGGAACTTGGTTTAGTGCTAGAGCTGGCAGTGCTGGTAGAATGATTGAACTTGATGATCTTAAGGGTCTTTTACAGCCTTAATGATTCTCTGAGCAAAGTCACCTGATATTAAGAAAGAAACTGAACCAAATATATGTGAAGCCAAGATTACACAGCTATTGCCTACTTCTTTTAAAAATATAGGAAATTTAATGAGCTTTCACACTTTCTGCAGAAGACACAGAAAAGTCTAATACTATGGCAACTAAATTGCTGTGTAAAGTTTATTTTTATGCTGTTGATACTGCCCTTATTTATCCCTATTATTGAATTACTATATGAAGAGTTATACCATGCTGTAATTGTGTACATCTACAGTAAAAAAAAATTGCTGATCTTCAAGAAGCTTCCTATGGTTTGTTTTACCTATGGAAAGTACAAAGATAACCTCACCTTTATCTACAGTACTTGAAGAAATCTTCTGAAGAATCTTCTGACAAGCTGAAAAATTCTTATGATTGTTAGAATTATAAAATTTAAGTAAAACAGAAGTTCAGAGCAGGAGTTGTTCTATACCAACATCGAGAAATGCACTGACTTTGGTTTACCTCAATCTAAAGTCATAAAATCCAGCTGAGTATGTAAGAGTGGCAGAAGAGTGGCTTAAAAAACCCTCAATCAATGCAGGAAAAACTAAGCTTTAACGGAAGTCTAGTATCAAACACTCGGAAAATAAATGGAGCTGAAAATCTACATCCTCTATTGAAATTACAAGAGTTTCTTAGAGAAGCGTAGAAATGGATATTACTGTATTTTAGGTTAGGTAGAATACATCACAATAAAAAACTGAGATATTTGATTTCAGAATCTACAAAATAAACAAATCTGTGAGCTCTAAAATCCCAAGACCAGATAAAAAGTGCACAGAATGAGTGAATGTTCATATATATTAAAATACTTGCAAAGATTCACAAATGTGCAAAGCAGAGGCATTATTTTGAACTCACTAGGTCTATGACAACTTGCATCAGATGTGATCTTTCCTATATTTGATTGATATTGTTTATAATGAGAATTATATTTTTTTCCAATGCAGAATAATGATTAGAGCAGAGAACACATACCTGTTATTTTTCCTTAGTTTAGTGTAGAATTTCCATCACTTTTAATGAATACATGCTTAGTAAATTAATTTCTTTAATACACAGGCAGATGAACAGGTAGATGTAGACTTCTGTGTGCAGATGTGTGTGTTTTCATAAAGTAAAACATAATACAAGTCTTGCAACAGAAAGGTTCCCTTAACATGGTATATTTGAAAGTTACATATGAAAGAGGGTATTATTTAAGAATTATATTCAACTCAGTAAATGGGGCTCTGACAAAAAAAAAAACAAATAGGTCCTTTTAAAATTTACCAGTCTTGTGTTATTTTTAGTTAAAAATTGAAAAAGTGTGATCATATTTGAAAACACATTGAAACAATTTGAAATTAATTTTGCTTAGATTTTAAGCAGCATATGGAATTTCTGTGGATCTTTATAATACTTAATAAAAAGCAGTATTAATTTTTAGGAATAAATAATTCATAACAGTGAACATACCTTTAATGAAAATGTACTGGAATTCTTTTTTTCTTTTTTAGGGAGAATGCCAGTATTTGGTGCTGTGTATATTTTAATAAATATGCTCATTTTTTTTTAATAAAGTCATATCTGAATTCAAAAACTAGTTAGATCTGAAGAAACTATGGTAAATTGATCTTACCTTTCTCCTTTTTATGCATGATGGAAATAAAGTTCATCATAGGTTTTAGAAGTTCATCTTAAGCCAAGTACTTCATTGAAACTGTCAACCTATTCAGGAATGAGTAATAGTTTAACTCCAGATTTTAGTGAACAAACATCAGACAACTTATGAGCTAGAATAATTTTTATATTCCTCTCAGTTGTCTCTGTGTAACATGTCCAAAAACAAGGTTTAAAGATTTAAGACATAGTAGAAGAAAATAAGTATATTTCTAAAGAACTATGGACTACTACTATATGTATTGCAGTTCCACATGTTTGGTTTAATAACTATTTATACATTATTTTTATTTTTATTTTTATTTTTATTTTTATTTTTATTTTTATTTTTATTTTTATTTTTATTTTTATTTTTATTTTAAAACTTAAGAACTAGAAGAAATGCTAGAGTAATGACATTCTCTCTTCCATAACCGTATTTCTCAGCTGGTAATTTTTTAATGCATAATAATTAGGGCTCCTAAGCATTTATCAATTTCTTATGTCAACTTCTTACCTCTTCAATGTCCTCCAAGAAAACAAACAAACAAATTCACTGTTAGGGTGGTCAGACATTGGAATAGGTTGCCAAGCGTGGTGGTGGACTCCCCATCCCTCATCCCTGGAGGTGAACAAGAGGTGTCCAGATCAGGTGATGAGGTTTAGAGGTTTAGGGGTCACAGTGGCACTGCTGGGTGGCTGGTTGCACTGCATGAACTTAAAAAGGTCTCTTCCAACTTTGATGTTTCAATGATCCTAGAGTTCTATTGCATTTATCAAGTATTTATAGGAAGAACATGTGTTTTCTGACGGTGATTATGCAATGTTTTGCCAACATCCATATGTTTGTGGAGATTGTACAAATATCACCAATTTTTGTATTTTAGCATTTTTTCCCCTCCAAAATACATATATACCCTTGTTTACTCTATAGGTTAATTAGGCATTCCAAATCCCCTTTGACATGCAGTGTAACTCAGATCTAAAATGTACTTTTTTATTATAACTGTACAAATGATTTGGACTATTAGACAGTTAGAAACTTAATTGATATAAAAAATTTAACAAAAAGAATCTGAGGCACTTCAGGTTTTTTAGGTGTAACATCTACATTTTATCACATAAAATGTAGGCATTAAGTCTAGATTACTCACCCTCTCACCTCTAGGTAGTGGGAATTCCATGTGCAGGTTAAATTAGTTTCAAAAAACTTGGCATCCTTTGAGGTTGTTACTATTCAGACAATGAACTCTTAATGATAAGTAGTGATATCATGCCCGATTAGCTATTTTAGAAAATTCACAGTGTCATGCCATTAAAACAAAGAGGAAGACAGACTTAACATAGTGAAAAAACTGTAAGTCTATTATTATCCATTTACATGGAGTATGTTGGAGTCCTAGGGATTTTTCACAGGATTGTTTTCCATAAGTTCTATACACAAATGTCTCTGCTACTTATCACTGCCCCTGTCTCATCTTTATCAAGTATCACTTTATCATCTCTATCGATGATAGAATTGAACAGCTGTTTAAACAAGTAGCAGTTAATAAATCCACATATTCAAACAGTGAGCTAAAATACTGGGTAAAATAGATAATTAGCTGCATTCATGTCTGTGGTTATGCTGGGTATGAAAACTCATTTTCCTGAAGTCACTAGTAAAACCTATTTGTGTTGGTTTAGGGTGGGATAGAGTTATTTTTTTCAGAGTAACTGGTATGGGGCCATGTTTGGGATTTTACTGGAAACTGTTAATAGCAGGGATGTTTTAGTTATTGCTGAGCAGTGTTTAAACAATTTTCTGGGTGCTTGTCTCCCCAAGTCATTGTTATATGTGAGGGAGCCCTGCTTTCTTGGAGATGGCTGAACACCTGCCTGCTGATGGGAAGTGGTGAATTAATTCCTTGTTTTGTTTTGCTTCCATGCAAAGTTTTTGCATTTAAACTGTAAAGTCATCAAGTTTTCTCATTTTTCTCACTTCCCACGTTCTGATTCTCTCCCTCATCCCACTGGGTGGGGGGAGGATGAGTGAGCACTTGTGTGGGGCTTAGTTGCAGGCTGGGGTAAAACTGCAACAATATATTGATTTGCAAATCTTCCACTCTTCTTCCCAAGACTTGAAAATACCATTGACAGTAATATCAAAGAAGACTATGAAACATTTTCTCATTTTTAGTCCTTCAAATACTTCAGAATACAGAGTAGGGAGAACTATAAGGATGAGGCAGAAGATAGGTACATTACCTGTGAGTAAAGGAGGAAATTTCTGTGTGGACCAGCAGAGCATAGGACCGTTTGCTTGTTTATTTTTAACATGTTAGAAGGTATTGGTTTCAAATTGACTAAATCTTTCTTTGTTCATGGATCATTGACTGGGAAGATTGTAACAGCTCCCGTGGAACCATTATGGTACGTCATTTCGCTCCAACCAAAGAGTGTGTGTATGCAGCCTCTCTGTTCCAACTCCACCAAAAATGTCATTGAAATCATTGTCTGTGTGCTGAGCATATTGTTTTTAAACTTTCATCTAATAGTTACTTACTATTTAAGTATCATAAGGATGAGAACATGTTGTAAATGAACTGTTAAAAATGTATGTCCTAAAAACTAAAATAATGGTATAATTAAAAAAAAAACCCTCTACAAGTAAAACAAAAATAATCTAGAATCCTTTTAAAATTTTTATTAATTTAAAAAAAATTTAAAAAATACTACCAAAATAGAAACACAGACTACAGACTTTGCCAGGATTTGTGGCTATGGAGTCAGTTGTCATTAACATGCTGAGCACACTATAACACTGTACTGTTTCCTAAACCTGAAAATAAAGTCAGGATCAGATTCAACAGAGGAAGCTTAAAGTACATGAGAGAGGCCTTAGAGTTGATCAGCATTTGGGAAATCTTAAAAAAAGGAACCAAACAGTATTTCAAGTAGAAATAATGCTCCACTTTAAAGCAGTGAAGGATGTCCTCCAAAGAAGATATTTCAGTCTAAAATAGGAAAACAATAGATATATAAATCATGTTCCACATAATGATAATTTCCAATTTCAGATTTCAGGTTCCTCTTTTGAAACATCTATTTCAACAAAATTTTCCAAGGGGAAACTGGTCTAAGTTTTCACAGTCTAGCAAATCATCAAATATCACAGCCTAGCAAATTTCTTGTTTTGCCAGAAAAATTAACTACAGTCCAGAATTTTGATTAATATTCTAAAGTGTCATCTTATCTTTGTTGCCCTGCTATGAAGTACTCTAAAATGTCCATGTTCTTCTTACATTGTGGGTGACAGAAGTGGAAGCAGTATTACAGGTGTGGTCTCACCAGAGTGGAGTAGAGGGACAGAATCACCTCCCTCAACCCTCTGGCCATGCCACTTTTGATGCAGCCCAGGATGTGTCTGGCTTTCTGAACCACAACTGCACATTGTTGGCTCATGTTGAGCTTCTCATGAGCTGACACACCCAAGTCCTTCTCCTCAGAGCTGCTCTAAATCCGTTGTGGAGACGCAGCCTGCAGCTGTTCTTGGAATTTCCCCTGTCCACATGCAGGACCTTGTACCTGACTTTGTCGAACATCATGAAGTTCACACAAACCTATCTCTCAAGGCTGCCAAGGCCCCCCTGGATAATATCCCTTTCCTTTGGAGTGCCAACCACACCATTCAGCTGGGCATTCCAGGCAAATTTGCTGTGGATATTCTCCCACTGTCCATGCTACCAACGAAAATGATAGGAAGTGCTGGTCCCAAAGTCAGCCCCGAGGAAGGATGCTTTTCTCTTATCTCTACTTGGACATCAAGCCAGTGACCTAAAGCCTTTGAGTGTGACCTTCCAGCCATCCCCTTAAGACTGACTGTACTGTCTTCAATGAGGCTGAAATAGAGATTTAGGGAAAAAGATATAATTTTGATATTTTGAAAAATAAAGTACCTCAGCCAAAACACAATTCAAATTCAACTTTAGAATAGTTCATAATTTCCATTAGCTGTCTCCTCCTTTTTTACCTCATAAGAATTCACTGTGTGATGTGGTTCTGAACTGCATATTTACAAAAAAATCATGCATTTTTATACTGATTAGGAAAAAAGCTCATAACAGAAAAAAAACAAAGGCAAAAACCAGAAAGTGCTTCTTCTCTTCCTCTTGGACTTCCAGCCTCTGCAGTCTTTTACTGAACAAAGGCAACCCCATTAGACTCATATTCAAAAGGGTTAACAGTGTACAAAATGTTGTGCTCCAAAAAAACCCCAAAAACCAAAACAGCAGGGCTTTGACTTATCTAGAATTTAGAATACCATAAATGCAGCTGCTTTTCTGAAGCTGTTACAGATTAAACTTCCAATATTCCTTTGAGATTACTGTATTATTTCTGCTAGGTCTTAGAGCAGAGGCCCAGAGTCATTCATCATCCGTGAATACGACATCTCTCTGACCAACGAGTCACTTAACAAAATCTTCCAGCTGGTCAGCAGTAGTATGTGTAAAGAGAGCAGCAAATCCCAGAGGGAAACAGATCCTTTCCTCTCCCTTTTCTCTTGTCTAAGGAGCATAGATTGCCTGGAAAACAGTTTTCAGGCGTCTGTAATTGAATGTGAGATGAACATCCACAAGCTTTAATGAGGAGTAATATTACTGCCCAGGCAGCACAAGTTAGTGCTCTGCTCTATGTCCCAGAATATTTCATTAATATTAACCAAGGTTTCCTACTCTCCCCAGGCAACAATACTGTAGCAGAGAAGAAAGATGCAAATAACTCTCACAGTCACCCAACTAATCACTGGAATAACGAGTGCAGGAATAACAAGTACATAGAAGTGATGTTTGTCAGGTGAGGGAAATAGGTATTTAACACCAGGAAAAAATCTTTTGCCACTGTAGTTACAGGTAAAATCCCTTTGTATAGTATTTTAGCATTAAAAGTGCATTTTTCTATTGCTGGCTTTTGCACTTTTAAAAAGAAAAAGAATTCCAAAGACCAAGAAGACATAATTATTACAAATTTTGCATTAAAGGGTATAAACAATAATAAAATCCTTTGTCAGGGCCTGCCAGAGTATTCTATCCAACGATATATCATTAAAAATTTCAAAATTAAATTTGATTATAAATAAAAATACATATAAAGAAGACAGAAGTGCCATGGAGAGTGTTTTGAAGGGCAATTGAGCTCTCAAAGGTAGCAGAAGATCATGATTTCTAATGTAGCTGTGCAATTTGTTCAACATGAGGCTAAGACATCCTTAAGCTTTTAGAGCCCAAGTGCAAAACTACCATACTGTGGAGAGCTAGGCTGAAAGGATAGTGCAGGAGGGAATCTTTCCCAATGGCTTGCAGCTGTATTGATTACCAGGGAGTGGAAACATCTGTGTCTGACCAATCAGTTTGAGGGCTATAAAGGAGCCGGTTAGGTGACCATAGTTACAGGTACTTGTAGTTAGAACAAGTGGCTGCTGCCTGTGCTGTGAGGTGGTAAGGGACTTATGGTGGTGTAAGGGATGGGCAAAGTAAGGAGATGCTGTGTAAGGGACACCTTGGGGTTAGCCAGCCATGTGGAATGAAGGAAGGAGTCAGAGCTATGTGGAGCTGCCTGTAAGAAAAGGAATCAGTACAGTGTGAAGCTGCCAATAAGGAGAGAAGTCAGAGTTATCAGAGAGAAGAGTTGCATGGGAAAAAGGTCTGTAAAAGAAGGCATGTGGAGTTTGTGAATAAAGGATTGGTGGGAATGCCAGCCCTGTCTATCTTGGTTTAACTGTGGCACCATATCTGATTAATGTTATCTTTTGAACAGTTCCATTCTGACCTTTTTGTGGAACAACATGGATGAAAATGAAAAGGCCCATCATGAGACCTGACATGTATGTATCCATAGTATATAGCTATATGTAAAATGCATGTTGTTTGTGATGTGAATGTGTGCAACCATTACCAAAATATGTGCACACATATAATGTTTACTTTATTCTAGTCATAGAAAGCTTATTGTCTTTGATATTGTTACCTAATAAATTACAGTAATTTCACAAATACAAGCCACAGCAAGTAGACTAAAATTTTGGTGGAAACCCGGAAATGCGGCTAATATTCGGGTGCGGCTAATTTATGAACAAAAAAGTGATATCTGCCCTTACCTAGTATCATGCTGGTCCAGTCCCGAGCCAAAATAGTTTGAAATCCATGGTTTCCCGTTGTTCTGACGATGAACCAATCAGAGAACAGCTTATTGCCTGCCTGTGGATGATGGCTTTACTGAGGGGTGGGGGGGATATTTTAGCAGGGTGAGTTCCCGCAGCCCGTTCTTCTCTCGGCGTGTTCTGCCCTTGGTGACTTCTTCCCTCAGCATGGCTGCAGAGAAGAGAGTAGCGTACGACGCAGAGTTTAAAGTGAAAGTGATTAACTATGCAAAAGAACATGGGAATAGACCTACAGCTAGAGCATTCCATGTTAATGAATGCATGGTACGCAGATGGAGACAGCAGGAGGACAAACTTCGTCTTACAAGACAAAGAAAAGTTTCTGTGGCCGTAAAGCACGATGACCAGAGCTGGAAGACAGACTTTACCACTGGATTTCTGAGCGAAGGGCAGCTGGCCGAAGTGTATCTACTGTCACCATTCAGGTAAAAACCAAAGCAATTGCAAATCAATTGCATATAGAAGAATTTAAAGCAGGAGCGTCTTGGTGCTTCTGTTTTATGAAGTGACAGCAGCTCTCCATTCGTACACGGACCACGGTGTGTCAGCAGTTGCCGGTGGACTACAAGGAAAAGGTAGCCAGCTTCCGGAGTTACTGCAAAAACAAGATCTCTGAAAAAAATATACAGCCGCATTGTATAATTAACGTGGACAAAGTCCCCCTCACATTCGATATGCCGTTGACGAGGACCGGGGAGCACACCGGAACACCGACGGTACCGGTAAAGAACCACGGGGAACGAAAAGACGTCGTTTACGGTCGTCCTCGGCGTTTCACTAACTGGGCAGAAATTACGCCCCATGGTAATTTTTGAAAGAAAAACCCTCCCTAAAGATAGATTTCCAAATGGAATAAAGGTTCACGTTAATTCAAAAGGCTGGATGGATGAAGAGGCAATGAAAATTTGGCTAAAGGAAGTTTATGGTGGCACACTGCATAGGTTCTTTAATCAGTTGCTGAGACTACTAATTTTGGATTCCATGCATGCCCACATGATGAAACCCGTGAAAGAAATCGTGAGAACAAAGAAGACGGAGCTTGCTGTAATACCGGGTGACTTGACCAAAGAACTGCAGCCTCTGGACATAGGTATTATCCGTTCCTTCAAGGCTAAAGTGCGATCTCTGTGGGAAGAGTGGATGTTGGAAGGCGAGCATTCCGACACCGGGAGGCTGCACAGGGCAAGTTACGCTACAGTGTGCCAGTGGACACTAGATTCCTGGGATAAAGTAACTACCCGAACTATCAGCTGAGGGTTCGCCAAAGCTGACATCATTTCTGGACTTATCAGCAATGCCATGGACAGTACCAAAAGTGATAACTCTGACGGTGAAGGTACAAGCGATACTGGCTCACGTTCGCTGGATCCCAGCATTGCACAACTGCTGGTTTCCGCTACAGAGGACAAAGACTTCGATGGTTTCATGGAAGATGAAGCCACTGATGAAGCGGTTGATGAATGAAAAATGAAGCTGTTTAAAAGTTTAATAAAAGTGTGTGATATTTTTGTGTATTTTTTAAGTGTTTTCAGTCTTCTGTGGCTGTGCAGTTGGCCGTCCTTGTGCGGCTAGCCGGGCACGTGTGGGGGGGGGAGGGGCTGAGCGGACGGGGGGCGGGGCGGCGCTCGCTGAGCTCACAGGAGAGGCAGGCTCGCGTGAGGAGATACGACTCAGCTCGGAGCTCAGCCGCTCGCCCGTGGGGCTGAGCGGGGTGGCTGTGCCAGCGCGGAGGAGCGGCTCCGCTCGGCTGCCCGCCCGTGCAGCTCAGCGGCTGTTTAAAAGCAACGCGGATCCGTTGGGAATGCTTGCAAATTGACCACACTATTGTTCGTGTCTTTTTTGGCTTGTAAATAAAACTTGCAGGGAACGGTGCCGCAGCTATTGTCTGTGTCTTTTTTCACTTGGAAACAATGTTTCCAAGGTCGGCAGTAAGCCCCGGCGATCCGTGATTGTGTTACTAAATGACGACTTTGTGCACCGTTTGCCGCGAATGAAAGTGCGGCTAATATTCAGGGTGTGGTTTATTTATTGACAAAGACATCAACATTGTCGATGTCAACATTGTCGATGCACTGGAAGTGTGGCTTATACTCCATGCAGCTTGTATTTGTGAATTTACTGTACGCTAGTCTTGAAGACTTCAAAAAGCTGTCTGGAATCCCATATGTAAGGATTTTAAAAGTTACTTTATTTTACCCAGTTTTCTTGCCTTGGAGTAAGGAAATGGTGACCCTGCACAGTAGCTGGACTGATTAATAGAATATTTCCAAAGATGGGGGCTTCTTAAGTAATTGTGATGCTTAGTAATAATATACTTTAGATATAAGATATAGATATATCTTATCTATGTATAGATATCTTTTAAGATACTTTATAAAGCATTGCTATAAAAAGTGTAGCAAGCCACAGAATTGCTACAGACTCATACCCACAACTCCCATCTTCCAGGACATACTGGATTTACAAATAAGGAGAAAGGAAATAATTTATTACCAGAATAGTCTTCAAAATGAACTAGCAGATATGTTAGATATGCTGCCAGTTGCTGCAGGCCAAGAGCGTAACGCCAAGAGAAGGAACAGCACGTGGCTCTGCTAATTTTGCATCTCATTTAGGAATAGTTGTGTGTCTCACAGCACTGTAACTGCTCCCCAATTTCCCTTTGACTCTGATTCCTTCTTTCTGAATCCCCCTGCAATTACTTCCCTTTGTCATGTCCTCGGCATATTTTCGTCATTGCATCTTCAATGGATTTCTGGGTGCTACCTGGAAGCAAGTCATTCTTGCACTATTAGTTTCTTTCTTTCTTCGGTGTTTGAGGTGTATGTCTGAAAACTTTCCTACTGTACATGTGTTAAAAGACAGACACATACACATTAGAAAGTACAAATATGAGAATTAAAGGACATAATTTTTAGCTTTATATATATTAGAGGCTTGGTCACTGCAGTGCTGCTGTAATATCTGACCACTGGTGCCTTCCCTCAGCATCTGAATCACCAGCCTTGAGTCACTTGTGGGGGCATGAAGCCCATAGCAACTAGAAAAAAACAATGCTGTGCTGGAAGTCAAGAGTGAGGAAAAGTGTAAAGGAAGATTAGGCTGCACTCTTTCCCCTGTGGTACTTCTTCCTTCACCTTACATTTTTAACACAGAACTAAACAAATACATTTTCTGACTCATCCTTTTAAAGAGCCTCTCACCTGGGGAGGGGACTGGAGGGCTGGGACACTGAATCTCTTGTGCACGTAAAGCTAGGTACAAGGTTCAGTATGACACACATTGCTCAGGCTGTGCTCTTTTTCTGCAAGGCAAAATATCTCAGTTTTCAGCAGGCCTGAAAATGTTCCCAATTTCTGAGCAGGTTGTTATCTGGAGATTGGACTACTCTCCAGAGAGTAAGGAAATATAGATTTATTTGCATATAGGATTTCAGCCATGATTTTTTTTTTTATTTCTTCCCCTTGCGCTTTCATTCTGATTATATTTTGAATATCTCTTCTTCTCTGATTAAACTAGTATCCCTGCCCTGTTTCAACCCACAAAATCTTTGCTCTAATCTAAACATAAGATGAAACTGTTTCTTCAACACCCTTAACAGCTTTTAATCTATTATTTATTATTAAACCACATAATTTTATTATTTATAGCTTTTATTGTAGAGTGTCTTGGGATGCATTTTTATGAAGTGCTATTCAAAATAAAATTGTATTGCACTAAAGAACAGTTCTCATTTATTTTTTAATAATTATTTGATCTTGCCTTGATTTACTGAGTCACTAAGGCATCTTATTCCTGATGATTTAAGGGATGCCATGAAGTTAAAACTCATATAAACTCGGATCCTCAGCTAATATAATCGGCAAAGTTCCAATACAATCAGTGGAGGTCTGCCAATTCACACTAGTTCTGTACTACTATGGTTTGTAAAAACCTCTTCTCATCTATGTTTTAAATGACATTTTAGATGCCAAATAATTTCTTTTAATCTACATTGCTTGTCGCTATATAGAGTTTATTTTTCCCATTTCATTTTACTTAGACAGGTAAATCAGACTGGTTTATTTCTAAAAGCATTACAGTTCTGCATCTGATATAATACTACAATTTTGAAAGGTTTTTCACTCCAAACTCTGCAGGGAAATGCAATGAAATTGCAGCTATATATTTTTCACATTTTATGGAAATGTTTTTGTCAAATCATAGTCACCAATGACTTCCTTATTAATAAACATTATAGTGATCATTTTCAAGCACTGTAAGAAGAATATAATGTAATATAAAAATCTAAATTTTTTAAGTGAATTAATGGTTTTAAGTGTTGCCATTGTCAGACACACAACTGAGAAATCACAGGGACACCTGAATTATTAAGATTCTGAAAAGTTGCATAAATGGTACATGCAAAGAGAGATTCGCAGTGTGGGGGGGGGGGGAATGCAGTAAGAAATCTCTTTTCTGGGTATGAAAAACAAAGTAGGCATTATTTTACATTTTTCCATCTGTTTTTACATTTTCTTGTTAATATTGACAGGATGTTATTAGTAGACATGGAAAAAGTAAGAAATTCTATTTAGTGATGTGAAATACAGTTTTGCATCTTGATACTCTGCATAACTTCTTCGGCAATACTCTTCATATCTCCCATTTTAGTATTTAGCCTTCATCTTCAGTAGCATCTTTAATTTTGCCCTCTGACTGCCTACTTATAATTTCAAATCATATTATTTTAATAGTTCACATGGATTACAAATATACACTTTACTTCAGGCACAGAATATGTGGTGGTTTGACTCTGGCTGGGTATCAGGTGCTCACCAAAGTTGCTCTATCACTCTTCTCATCTGGACAGAGAAGAGAAAATAGAGTAAAAGCATCATTAATCAAGAGAAGGAAAGAAGAGAGCACTCACCAACTCCTGTCAAAGGTAAAAGAGAAAGTTATTGGGGAAACTTGGGGAAAATTATTTATTGCCAAATAGGTATTTATTACCAAGTAGGGCAATGAGGAAAAAAAAATCAAATCTTAAAGCCACTCTCACCCCACTTGTCTTGATTTACTCTACCTCCTCCCCACCTCATCAGCACGAGGCACAGCGTAGAAGCCCAGGAGATACGGGGTTAATGTGTATGTCTCAATACAATAACTGGCTAGCCATGGAGCCAATCAAGGACTGTTGGTAAGAAAATACTGTAAGAAAAAATTGAATGTGGCTGTAGAAGAGAGCCATATGGAGGTAGGGAAGCATTTTTCTGGGACAAATATCCTATTTCTGGCTCCTGGAAATAAGCCCAAGCACAAGAATGAAGTTGAGAAGCAGGCATGAACTTTTGAGCAAAGACAGACCCAGTAGGGGGCAAAACACTAAAAATCCCCAAAGCCCTCCAACCCATTTCCAGAAAGGTCTAGAACGAGCTCTGCATGACAACTAATTTGCATAGAAAATGAGAAAGTAAGCTTCAGGGTGGAGGAATGTAGGTGTAAAAAGCAGTCTCACAAAGCCTGGGCAGCCCCCCAGGAACCTGGACGCCCCATCAGTTGGATAAATGCTGGAGCCAGAACCGGTCTTCCTCTTTTCCTTTCCATTTCCTCTCTCTTCTCTTGTGCCCTAGCCCTTATTCAAAACCAGCCCCATGTGTTCATCCTACAAGATAAGGAGCTAACTTACCAAGTTAACATTCCATGACAAGTGTATAATTTAACAATAAATTTTGTATATTTTTGCAGACCAACTGACTTATTTTTTCGATTCCATCCCATTGCTCCAGCACAGGTCTCTTCTCCAGGGTGGTCTCCTTCAGGAACAGACTGCTCAGCATGATTCCCCCAGGGGGTCCTGACCAGTCTGCTTCAACAAAGACTTCCCACAGGACCACAATTTCCTTTGGGCATCCATCTGCTCCAGCATGTAGTCCTCCATGGGCTGCCTCACTCTGGTTTTCGCCATGGGTTGCAGAGGAATCTCTGCTCTGGTAGCTGAAGTAACTCCTCCCCCTCCCTCTTCACTGACCTTGGTGTCTGAAGAGCGGTTTTTCTCATATATTCTCACTGTTCACTCCCACTGCAGTTGCACAGGTTTTGTTCCTGCTTCCTAAATATGTTATCCCAGAGGCACTACCACTGTCACTGATGAGCTCAGCCTTGGCTGACAATGGGTCCATCTAAAAGCCAGCTGACATTGGCTTTATCAGATGCAGAGAAATCCACTAGCAGCTTCTCATAGAAGGCAACTCTGTATCTCTTCCACTACGAAAATCTTGCTATGTAAATGTAAGAAAAAATTCCTCATTAATTAAATTGCTTCCTGGTTATCATTATTATTTTCAGAGTTTTTACTGTACTGAATTACCACAGTCAAAAACAATGGAAGTTCATGTTTCAATTTAATATAAGGCAGGAAACTAAATTGTACTGTATATCTTCAGACTAGCATCAATATAAAGATCTAAAAGATGCTTACTATATTGAAGACATATTGTTGCCTTAAATTTTGTCATGGTTTAGCCCCACTGGGAAACTAAACTCCACACAGGTGGTTCTCATGCCCCTCTGGTGGGATGAGAGAGAGATAAAGGTATAACAGATAAAGCTATAGCCTTGCATACAAGCAAAACAAACCAGGGAATTCATTTACCACTTCTCTTGGGCAGGGAGGTATTCATCCAGGAAAACAAGACTCCATCACTGTCCCGGTTACAGAGTTGGAGCTTTTAATGGTGTTTATTCCACCCATTGCTGGGGAGTCTGGTTACATCAGGAAATGCTGGAGCCAGGAATGGGAAACTTCTCCTTCTTGCCTAGGTCACTGCAGTAGAGGGAACTACCCTCTCAAACCCCAGTGAACTTGGGCCCTTCTACCAGCTGCCTTTTTTCCCTCTACCCATTTTGACTCCAGAGCACTGCTACGGAGTTACAGTTATAGCAGACAGCTCCAAGTGGCAGAGTTGGAGGTGGTAGCTCAAGAAATCACAGGGGACTGAGCTCAGCCAGCAGCTGCAGAGTCTCTTTATTTGAATGAACTAGTTTCTAGGTTTTGTTTTGTCACAGCCTTCCTTTGGTCAGGGGGAAATGTTAAGCCAGGAAAGTTCTCCCCACTATATTTCCACTGTTGAGATACCACACTGGGCACGGTCTTAAAGAAAATTTTTGCTCTGTTCCCAGTCGTGAATGCCCTTTTGTGATTTTAGTAAATTTTTTATTTTCAATTTGCAATCTCTCCTTAATGTCCCTCCATTATTGAAAGGGGTGGGTGGGAGGGAGTAGCATATTTGAAGTTTATTTCTGAGCTGGCTGTTACATTCAGCACAATCGCACATAATGGTGACTTGTGAAGACAAATGCAATTGCTCTGCATGTCCTCCTTTTCCTTCTTTTCCTTCCAGCTTTATGTGCTGAGCATGACCCCATGTTGTATAGGATGTCCCTTTGGTATTTGTGTTCACCTGTCCTGGCTGTGTCCCCTCCCAAGTCCTTGTGCACCCTCAAACCCCTGGTTGAGGGGATGAGCAACCAAAAAGACATTGACCCTGTGCTTGCAATAATGAAAACACTCCTGTGTTACCAGCACTGTTTCCAGCACAAATCTAAAACAGTCTCGTTCTAGCTACTATGAAGAAAATTATCTCAGTCAAAACCAGCACAAATGGTTGTTATTTTTCTGTAGAATTGTAAAAAAATATTTTGACAATTTTAACAAATTACTCCCGGGATTTGATTTTTTTTAAAATAAGAGCAATCTTCAGTTGGCAATGTTGTCAATACTTTATTTTACTGCTTTTGTGGGATCAGTTATCGCTACTATTGCTACTATTTTTGACAAACTCTTTTAATTGGCTAATAAAAAGTCTGGCAACATGAATGAAGCCAGGAGCTCCTTTTGGTCTTAAAAATGCAGAAAGAAAGAAGTATTTTAACTTTTCATACTTGTCCTCATTTCAGCTGGAATAGAGTTAATTTTCCTTCCAGTAGCTGGTACAGTGCTGTGTTTTGAATTCAGTATGAAAATAATATTGATAAAGCACTGATGTTTTGGTTTTTGCAGAGTACTCCTTACCATAAAGGAAGAACTTTTCAGCATGTAATGCTCTGCCAGTAAAGATGTTCAGAGGAAGCCAGGATGGAGCACAGCCAGGACCTGAACAAGCTAAAGGGCTATTCCTTGCTGCAGAACATCATGTTCTGCATATAAACTGAGGGGAGTTGGCCAGGAAAGGCCAATCACTGCTCAGGACAGGCTGGGCATTGGTCAGAGGGTGGTGAGCATGTTGCAATGTTTTTGTTTTTCTTGAGTTTATTTCTTTCTCTCTCTCTCTTTTTTTTTTTTTACTGTTTTTAGATAGCACACAGGTTTTACTTTTTTCCCACTCTCCTCCCCATTCCACTAGAGTAGGGAAGTGGGCAAGCCACTACTTGATACTTAGTTGACAGATGGAGTTGAGTCACAAACACATTTTACTTTATAGAATACTAGTGCATTTGAGAATGATATTAATTTCAAAATTGTGAGCAATCCTAGTCACAAAGAAACTGGGTGAACCACTAACATGGTACATTTCAGAAACAAGCAGATATTAATGGCTGAGCTAGTCACCCAGGGTCTCTTACAGTAAAATTAAAAAAAAAAAAAAAGTACTTCTGGCATGCACTTCAACTAATCACAAGCAGAAGTTTGAAATGGATCTAAAATTTCCAGTCACGATAAAAGACTAGCTCAGCTGTTAGCATTCAAGAGTACTACATATCTAGGCCATGATAGAGTTCAAGACTTAAACACTTATATTTAGGTTTCTATGTTAAAGTGTCTAATGACATATGAGTTGTCAAGGCTTGCATCATAGACAATGGAGATCTAGTAAATGCAACTGATGGATTCAAGAGCTAATTAGTTATATGATGTTTGTTTTAGGATCTTTTTCAAAGGCCAAACTGCTCTCCACACTCTACTGGCTTAGCCTTTACCGATAAGAAAGCTTAGTTAACTAAGACAGGACTACCCAGTGCTACACAGGTAGTTACATACTCAGTACTTTATCTCAGATTGTATCTTTCATCTTGGAATAAGGTTGAGTTACCTGAGGATGGATGTTTCACATCATTAAAGCGCCCCCAAATATACATGTTGCTGCTCTTTCAGGGCTGCAAGGTGAAACACAGGGCTTGTGGAGGACTGTATCCTTTGAGAGCAGCAGCTGGAAGCCAGGAAAATACCCAGTGGCATCTCAAATGACACTAGACATCTGGGTTTAAACTCTTAACTACATTAAAAATCTGTTTATTATTTATATCCCTATACTGTTGGATGAGGACTTCTGAAATCAAAGAGTATGATGAGAAATCTGAGTCTTAGTGGGTCTAGCCTAGGCTATGGGGCTATGGGAAGGGTTGAACTGCATATCTCAGAACTGACCCTCCAGTATTATGAAATGGGTTTATATATATATATATATATATATATATATATATATATGAAGATAAATGTTGGCTAAACTTCTGCTGTCTGTGTAGAGGAGACTGAAGAAAATTAGAAATTAGGAACTGTAAGTTAAAGCTGTGTGAGGCAGCCACACACACAAAACCAACATACTAGGGAGATTTTTCGTCAGATATATCACAGCATATCAACCAAGTCAAACATGTTTTAGCTTTTCTGCCTCTAGAGATGAAGCTAATTATCATTTCTAGAGTAGAGGAGCTCAATAATGGAAAATCAAATAAAACTTGCACTGCTAGTATATTTCAGTCTCATATACAAAATTCATAGTGGACTGGCACAGAGTCAATTGTTGAATTGTTGGGCTGCATAAGCAGTGTCCAGTTACATTAGGTACCAAGCAGAAACTTTTCACTCTAGGGTCTGTTTCTGCCTTTTCTTAAAGTGCAGAAAAAAGATTAACATATTTACAAGGATAGCATCTCGAATTGTGATACATAAAAATTAATGTCTTGATTTTAAGTTTGTGAATCTGCAGAAAATATTGGTGAGAAAGTGTGTTTCCTGACAAGTTTTACGTCTAGCTGTTTTGATTTCCATGGATCAAATAATTCTGTTTCAATTGTCTCTAGAAAAGAAAAGGATGCAAGATGAAGCTCTTGCTTGCATATTTGCTGACTTTCAAACAGATAACCCAGGAATCAATTACTATAAATATAGCAGAGTAAAATTATATTTGGCAGACTTGAGACTCATTTGTTTTTTTGATAACTATCTCATGATGAGTTCTTTGCTACTAGAGAAGACTATAGCTCGTACACGGACCACTTAAAAAAAATTAATTCAACATATATGCACAAAATTCAGTGGCAAATTTGACTGGACCATAGAATCATAGAATACTTTTGGTTGGAAGGGACCTTTAAAGGTCATCTAGTCCATCAATATACTTTTAATTTTGCCCACTAATGTGTTCCACTTTGCATGAAGTAATTAAATAATCTTTCAGCCACAAAAAGAGAGCAATGATGAATTATTTACTATTTCTCATTTATTTCTTATTTCTTTCTTATTTCTTTAGAACAGCCAGCTGGCAGAAAAAGGCATGGGTCCCAGTCCCTGCCACATGGACAGCCTAAACAGTGGCAAGGCTGCTTTGTGGACAGGATCGAGGCAAACACCCTGGTGCTCAGAATTTAACATCTAGCTATTCAGTTTGGCATGGTTTAGATCTAGAGAACACCTCAGTGATAATTTTAAAATTCTGTCTTTTGGACCTTAAAGTTTAATGTGTAGCACATAGGTACATCTGCCTCTCTTCCCCCTTCCCCCCTCTGTCTGTCTAAACTATTTAAAAAGTACAATTTCTCATTTAGTCAATCTTTATCACATTGATAGATATTACCACTATAGCTAATAATAGTAAAACTACCATTTATCTCTGATAGAATTCTAAGCACAAAGACACAAATTTTGCCTAAAGTGACCCCGAGGACATCTGTGGCTTGAAATCCTAAAACAATTTTGTAAAAAAATTAGTGTCTACCAATTCCTGACCAATTCTTGATTAAAGCAGAAGATATAAAGAGGTACAGGTGGAAGCAGCATTAACACAAAATTAGTTCAGTCCAATCAATTCCTTTGCTGTGCACATAAAATAAATTCATGGTGACAAGATTCTTGTTAGCAAGATATCTCTGAAACTGACTAAATATGTCAAATAAACAAACAAAGACATCTGTAAGGAGTAATTTAAAGTTTATTACTTAAAGGAAAACATGCAAGGAAGGAGCAAAAGGCCACAGTCTGCATTCAGTGATATCAGAATAAAGCCAGAGTAGTTACAGTAGTTTCACGAATACAAGCCGCACGGATTATAAGCCGCACCCCCGGTGCCTCGACAATGTTGCTGTCTTTGTCAATAGATAAGCCGCACCCCGAATATTAGCCGCACTTTCGTTCGTCGCGAGAATCCGTGCGCAGCTTTCACAAATTGGCCAATTAGTAACAGGATCGCGGCATAGCGGGCTTTACTGGCTCGGGGCGGGGCCAGGCAGGCTCGGCCCGCTCATGGTTGCCGACGGGGCCGGGTGGCCCAGCTCAGCGCCACGGCTCGGCGGGGCTGGCCGGGTGGTGCTGCCGCCGCCGCCGGGCTCGCTGGCCCCCCTCTCCCGTCAGCACCGCCCCGCTGCCGCGTTCGCTCGCCCGGCTGGCAGGGCTGCCGCCGCCGGGCTCGCCGCCCGCCCCGCTGCCGCTTTCGCTCGCCCCGCTGCCGCTTTCGCTCGCCCCGTGCTGCGCCTCGCGAGCGCCGCGCCCGCCCCGCGCCGCGCCCGCCCCGCGCCGCTTTCGCTCGCGGCGGCGTTTTCGCTCGCGACGGCGCTTTCGCTCGCGGCGGTGCTTTCGCGAGCGGCGCTTTCGCGAGCGGCGCTTTCGCTTGCCCCGCCGGCAGGGCTGCCGCCGCCGCCACCAGGCTCGCCGGCCGCCCCCTCCCATCTGCACCGCCGCCGCGTTTCCTCGCCCTGGCCGGCACTGCAGGCCCCCGCACCGCCGGGCTCCCCCACGCTGCTGGCCCCGATTCTGCTGGGCTTCCCCCGCTGCCAGGCAGCCCCACCCGCCGGCCTTCCTGCTTCTGCCATGCTCCCCTGCACTGCTAGCCCCAGTTCTCCCGGGCTCCCCCGCCCTGCTGGCTCAGGCTCTGCCGCCTGCCCCCCACACTGCTGGCCCCGCCTCTGCCAGGCTTTCCCACCTCTGCCGGGGCCGGCCGGGCTCCAGCTTGGCTTGGGGCTGCCGCAGGCTCTCACTTCCGTGTTGGCAGCTTTTAGAATTTTGTTAATAGATTAGCCGCCCCGGAATATTAGCGGCACTTCCGGGTTTCCACCAAAATTTTGGTCAAATTGGTGCGGCTTGTATTCGTGAAATTACTGTATGTCAACTTTATGGGTGCTACAACTCTATTGAACTACACGATTATAAGCCGCACCTGATTGTAAGCCACATGTCCGGGTGTCGGCAACGTTTCGTTCTTTGTACGTATATAAGCCGCACCAGACTGTAAGCCGCACTTTCATTTGCAGCGAAGTAACCAATTTTTATCACACAATCGCGGGTTTTACTGGCAGGTGCTCAATTTGTGAGCTCCACTCCCCGCCTCAGGGCCGGCGGGAGACGGCGCTCCTGCCTCCCCCCCCGCCCCGCAGGGCTGGTGAGGACCAATTCCCCGCCTCCCCCTGCCCCGCGGGGCCAGCAGGAGCCCGCCTCCCCCCACTGCACAACAGAGTAATCAATTTGTAACAATCGCGGGTTTTACTGGCAGGTACTCAGTTCACAAGCTCGTCTCAGCACTGCAGCTCGCACTTTCCAGGTTGGAAAATTGCCAGTATATATTCATATATTGGCTGGTCCAGAGTGTAAACCGCTCTCCCGGATTGGGACCAAAATTTTAGTCAAAATGGTGCGGCTTATAATCGTGAAATTACTGTACATTCTTAATTTCCTTATTCCAGAAATTCAAGCAATGCTTTAATGTATGCCACTTGGTGCTCTGAAGCACTGGCACTCCCTCAGAGGTCCTTTCCAGGAATACCTCTTTTCATCCTGGAAGACTGAACCACTTCCACAGCTCTGAGTCTGCCCATCCGTGATCCCGAGATGGCACGATCTACACAAACTTCCATTGTACCCTATCTCACACATAGTCAACCTTCAACAAATGCAAAGTACTCATAGCCATAGTGGAGATAGGATGGGTGACATTAAAGTATAGCTCCCAGTCCTGCAGGTAGGACATGATATTTTTGTCCCTCCCAAAAAAGAATCTATACATACTACAATAATGATTTTTCCATCTATTTTCTAAAGTTTTAATAAGAAGGGGACATTGCCTCTCTCACTTTCTTCAAAAAGGTATGTTTCCAGGGAAAATAAGTATAATTTTTTTTTCCAAGTAATTTGTACATCAAACAACTGAGTTGGTAAAATATTATTTGTTTACTTTAGTAGAAAATTGTTTATGAATCAAAGGAAAACTTGTTCAGATATTTCTCAGTCAGTTACAATCATCTCATAACAAGGAAAACAAAGCTAACTTAGACAAAATTTTAATTATAACAACATTGCAAAACCCCCCACATATTTCACTAATGATGGTAATTGAAACAGTGTTTACCTTGCTCTCACTGTAATTGCACTTCTAAATCCCAAGGAGCCACAGTCATTTGGTTTTTGAAGATATGCTGTAATACCAAGAGAATGTAATGTCAGAAAATAGAATAATAAATATTACTTCAGATGCATAAGCCATGCTTAAACAGCTGCCCAATCCTAGGTTTAGCCTGAGTACTACCGAAAAATAACTCTGCTGAAACTGATTCCAACAGCAGCTTATTTTAAGGACAAGTTATGTACTGTGGTGTGACAGTAGAGCATATTCTTTATAATTTTGCCATTAGGTCTTTTGTTAGTAACATGTTATACACAGCCCTGTGCTCCTAAAAATCTCCAATTCCAACACCACTATTATTTCAAGATATTTGTAGATAAAAATCATGCCATTTTCCAATGTGGCCATTTTCCAATGTGAGCTCAAGGATTTTTCTATTAAGATGGTAATAAAAATATATGTAGACAACATTTATGATCACAAAAATGCATGCCCTATTTGCAGAGGCTTTGAGAATGTAGTATATAAGGCTCAAAACTCTATGGGGGTTTGGCTTCTCAGTTTATTATACATTTGATGCTTTGGAATCCCATTCCTGCATCAGTCTGTAATACAGCAAGACATGATGGAAACAGCTTTATACACAAAAGTTCATTGCAACTTTCCTGCACACTTAACTATTTATTAAACGCTGGATTTTGAAAAATGAAAGAAACTAGTTATGAAACAGTGACTTTTAAAAACTGATGACAGTAATACTCAATGGAAAGCAGGTTTTCTAAGACCTCTCAATTATAATTTCCCAAGGATTGCAGACCTAGTCCTATTCTCAAGTGTCAAAATTTTGTTGATATGTAATGGAATCTAATCAGGTTCTAAATCTGCTGCTTAGGAGACTGGCTGAGTCTAAGGAACAGCTTTATGGAAAAGAAAAACAGAGCAAAGGGATTTTCAGAGACCTAAAATTTGCTTTTGGCATGGCACATTTTGTACTGGTTTCAGAAGGGGAATGAGTCTCCAGTAAATAAAATGGTTCATTCTTAAACAAGAGTGACAAATTCATGCATGGATGAAACTTAAAAGGCAGAGAACTATATTTCTTTGCTCAATAGCTTAGTGACTATCTCCCATATGGTTCTCTTTATGCTCATTCCCTTTTTCTTCCTTTCCAGTTCAGTCAGAATATGAAATCTCAAACAAAATTCCTTCTGTTCTGATTTTCTAGATAGTAATTTTCATCTCTTTTTTTTTTTCCTTTTAACAAAAAAGTATTATGTTACAGGCATTCTGGCTTCTGAAGAAGCCAAAATACCAGCGAACATATGTTATACAGTACATTTAACTCAGTGTTTCTTAAAATAAGTTGAAGTTTTTGCTTTTTCTTCTGCAAAAAGCATTCAAATATTCAGTGTTTCCATATTTTTTTTGATTTTACAAAAAGCAAATCATGTACTTACCATATTATTCTTGCAGAAGAGGTTTGATCTTTACATTTATAAGGAATCTTCAAGCAAAAAGAAAGTAAATATAAAAAGATGAAGGAACTGAAGTATCCTGTGCTTTGTTTGTTTTTCCTCATGACGAATTATAAAAGAAAGGAGTATAAAGTGAAGCAATGCATATTCATTTGCTGATGTGCTACCAAAATAAGTAATGTATACTCTAAATATACTTTAATTTTGTAATATTTATTAATTCATGACAGCATAAATTTCTTCCCACTGCTGCTTAAGAAAGATTAGAGTGGATGTTAAGTCTAAGGACGAAAAAGGACGAGCCCAACCTGGCACTCAGCTAATATTTTAAGATGTTATTTTCCACTAAGGAAACATTATTTCTTTATGAGGTGCTAGTTTTACTGTTTTCCCTCCACATCCATTCTGTCTGTTAGGCAGAAACAAGCACATTTGTGCTCACAAAGTTCATTAGATCACAGGTTCTAAATTTCCTGAATATATCAACCAGTTAGGAGTGTTAAAGCATAATAGTTTTATGTGAAGGGGTGAGGAAAATTCTGTTAAAATGGGGAGGGGAAGGGAGGGGAGACCTCATGGTAACCTTTCAATACTTAAAGGGGGCCTACAGGAAAAATGGGGACAAATTTGCAATAAATGATATTAATTAAATTCTTCTCCAAACTGAGCCTGTTTTGCCTGTGATGGTAACTGGTGAGTGATCTTTTCCTGTCCTTATGCCAGGTTATGAGCCATTTGTTACATTTTCTCTCCCCTACCCAGCTGAGATGGGGAGTGATGGAGAGCTCTTGGTGGGCACCCGGCGATAACCCACCACTTGATCAACGGATTCTAAGCCTTAGTGGTGGTTCAAATTTACATAAATTTGATTCCTTATGCCCAATGACAATAAAATATTTCCTGAATACAAATTTCAGAAGACAATATTTTTCACTCCTAATGTATTGCCATTAAATTAAATCCATAATGAAATGGAATATGAACTATGCTACCAAATCAAAGTGAAAAGGGCCCAGAAAACAAAAGGTATATGAAGATGGAAGACTGACAGGTTTGATAGCCTGAGTGACATATATTTTATTCTGAAGTTACTGCTTGCAATATCACCTGGAAGTAATAGAAAATTATTCTCAAAATAGGAAGTGCATATGGTATAAATCAGTGCAAATTTTGTGGTTTCATTACATTGTTCTATACTTCAGGCACCTAGTGCTAGTGAAATGAATGGAGTTATTTGTCTAATCAAAGAAGTGCATCTTAGCTCAGAATACATACTCCTCTGGCAGTCTGAGGTATTAAGCAGATTTTGAAAGAAAAAAGAAAAAATATAACTTGTTGCTATACTCTGTATATCAAACACACTCTTATCCAAGAAGGCATCAGAAATTACTTTGAAATAGTTGTCCCTTTACCAAAAAAAGAGACTAAGGGTTTATAATAATACTAAGTTTTATTTTGGCAGTATTAATCGCATACCATTTCCCCTGACCTTGAGAGAAGTGTTTGAATTCTTGTCTATAGGGTCATTATTCTGCATTCATGTACAACATTAAAAATTTAGGTTACAGATGTATAGTTGTATTGTAGACAAAGGGATAGTAAAAAACCTCAGAAAGTTATGAGGTTTAGTTTAAAATGTTGAGTTTTGCAAACGTTTTCCATTTCCACACTTCCATCTGACACGTAACTGACTGTTTGCTCTCTACAACTAGAAAGAATATCAGACTAAAGGAGACTATCCATAACTGCTTTTTAGCCTCATGAGTCATCTTCCAAAATAATTTTCAGAGTATAGGTTGTTCATACAGGTGCAATGCAGATGAAGGGTGCAAATTGCAAAGTATATATGAAAGCAAGCAGCTACTCTCTATCAGAGACTTGAGAAGCCATTGAGAAGCTTCAAGCCCATTATCTCTGCCATATCAATGAGAAATATTGCGTTTTCTAAACCTGCATTGAGGAGCTGGATCAGTTGTGTAAGACATGCTCACCACCACTGCAATCTTCCTGATTCTACCACACTCAAATACCTGAGAAAGAGCAACACAGAGAGTATAGGACAAATATGGATTTTAAAATGCCCATTATGATGGTCAATGAAATCTGCTGTTGTTTACAATGGTGTTGAGAGATTGTGATACTAAATATAGAGGCTGTTCTCACTCTTTCCCTAGCAACTTCCTCTGCTCAGGCCTCTTCAGTAAAGGACTTACGAAATCAAGTAATAACAGTACAGGGAGGGCTCCATAGCAATGCAAATGACTAATGAAGTAAAGTGTTTTTTTCAGGTAGGCATTTAAAATGAGGAATTGATGTACTGATACAGAGAAAAAGAAAAAAAAAGCTTTTGTTCTTTCAGAAATGTGAATATGTTTACTCTAGAGTTTTGTTTGCTTAACCTGCTAGGTGACCAATAGCAGCAGAGTTGAGCCCTTCACCTTAAATCATCTGCAGTGTAGTAGAGTGTAAGAATTAACAGTTGGGTACTGTGATCAAAAGTGCTACTTTTCTCTATAGTGCCTATATTTAAAAAGTGTTTTTCAAGAATAGGGTTTAAAATAGCTGAAATTTTCACATCATAAAGTCTCTGTATAGGTTTATGGAGTACCCTAAGCACAACAGATAAACAACATTCAATTATTTTTCAAACAAAAGCTCTTGCCAAAAAAAGAGGAAATAATATAGAGGAAGGTAAAATAAAGCAATTATATAATCCCAATCTATATATTCTGAATAACCAATCAGTTAATTTTCTTTTTAAAGACTGTGTCTATTTACAAAGACAATAAATGGACCTAACTGAAAGCTTAAGTTTAATTTTTAATTTCTTATTTCTTTTCAGGAATTAAATACTTCATACTTTTATTTTATATATATATGTAATACATATATACATATTATACATATACAAATGTATACATGAATGTTACTCGGTATACACACATGCATATTACAGGGAAAAATTATTCTTCATATAATTTTATGGGAAGTCAGCAAAAAGTAGAGTTATTCATAATTTATGGGCACATATCTAAGGATTATATACTTCCTCATAATTACTTGAATATATGTGGACAGTGGTAAAAATATAAACTATAATAATTTCATTTACATTACTAAATCATCTACAATACCTAAGTTTTCAGAAAATCATCAGCTTATCATGAAGACCTGGCACAGAATAACACAATCAGGAGCTGAACTGTCCTGGAGAAATATCCAAAATTTGTTTCCCTAGATATCCCAGACATCTAAATTTTTCATACCTGTTTCAAAGAAAATAATCCTTTCTTTATTTTTTCTTTTTTCTTTTTTTTTTTTTCTGCATTACCTGTGATTGTCTAAAATAGATATATTTTTTATTATTTATTTATTTGTTTGTTTATTTGTTTATTTATTTATTTTTTTAATTTTATCTGATTGAGACAAATTTTCCTGCTGGAGAACATAAACTTGCTGAAGAACCCCTGAAGAATGGAACAGGTATGCCAGGAGAACAGACATAATTAGTAGACTCCCAAAAAGGGATATTGTAGTGGTGCATTAACTTTTTAGAGACACGGAAACTTACAGAGATGTAATTTGGAGTTCCTATCTCACACCCGAAATGGATCAACTCCTGTTTCTCTCCAGGAGGGACTGACAATGTAATCTTGCCTTTATTATTGCAACTTAACACGCATTACTGATGACCTGTAGCTACCCTACTCTTAAGATACTACAAGACTGGCCGTTGTAACAGTCCAGGACTGTCTTGTCTACTATTTAGGGCTTAGGTGCTGGCAATGGTAGGGATGGAAAGCCCCTGCTGGAGCAGTGGAAAAGCAAGAAGAGGGACGGATAGGAGCTATTATGGACTCGCCATAAACCACAATGCAAATCCTTCAGTGCTGTGGGATGGAGAGACAAGCCAAAAACAAGCCTGAGAAGAGGGGAATGAGGAGGAGGTTTTGAGATTTTTGCCTTTTCCTATTTTATATCTTCATCGATACATATTTGAACAGGCAATTAATGAAATTTATTTTGCCCAAGTATGTTTTCCCATGACAGTAACTGGTAAGTACTGTCTCTCCCCTTAGGTTGACCAAAAACTTGTTTCCATCTCATTTTCTCCTCCTGTCCTGTTTGAGGAGGCAGAGTGAGCAAGCAGCTGTGTGGGCATCTGACAGCCACAGTTAACGCACCAAAACAGCACACATACCAAAAGCTGTGAATGGTTGATGCAGATGCCAGGTCAGCTGTGTGGTGCTATGGGAGTCACAGTAACTTCCTGGAATTATGCTGTGATGACAGACTCACAGGACACCTAATGAACAGTCATGCTCCAAGGAAAATGCTCTCATTTTCTGTGATGTGTGACTTCTTCATTTGATTTGAAGATGCGCTATCTCATTTCTTGCTCTTGTTGAGACCCTACAACCTCCCTAGTCATCTAGGTACTTGATAAATTCATGCTAATACTAAACAAAATATTTTTTCCCAAAAAAGTGCATCATTTCTTGTTCTACCATTAGTAGTCATAAATCTTATGATACTTATATATTTAATAACCCTGTCATTTCCTTTACATTTCATTTAGCATTTCCAACCAAACCTTACCGCTGCCTCTGTTTCTTCTTGCCCTTGATGTCTTTATTTCATATCCCTAATAATTTATATTCCTGTCCTCTAAAGTGTCTCCTATCAGTAGTTGCTTTTTTTTTTTAAAGTCCACTGCCCAATCCTAGAGGCAGTATGCCAGATGTCTTCCATGCCAAACAAAGCATCATAATTACCTTCTGTGTCTTACAAGCATTATTCCGCTTAATGAAGCAGAAGTTGTAGGGAAAGGTAAGATGTTTTATTAGCCCCGTGAATGTAATTTAGATTATCACAGCTACAATAATGTCATTATGCACTTTTGTAATGCACTGCAGCATTTTCCTCCATAAAGGAATTATTCCTCATTTATTTGTGCAAATCGTAAATAATGCTGCTAAATTACAGTAAGTTTGCAGTCCATTGAAACACACAGTTCTTTTCTGCCTTAAGACCATCTGCCTGGTTAGTCCTCCCTTTTTATTTTACCATTGTATTGTGCATTTTTCCCTTTCATTGCTTTTTATGTCTTTGGCTTTTGTAAGTCTTTTTAGTCTTCCCCTCTCACCCCTAGCTGTATTACTCTTTCATACTAATCCTTGCTTTCTCCTTATTTACAGATCATTTAGAGATCCTAATGTACCATTAAGTTTCTCATTACCCTTCTTCCATGTCAACACACTTTTGTAAGTTTTCAAGTTTCTGAAACTTTTTTTATTTTATTGATCTGTAGTATTTGCTGATGTATTTCTTCTAGATCACTTCCAGGTAAACTATCTTCAAAGCACAGTCTAATCTGGTCTGCCTTTCATTTCAGCTAATTATTCTACTTTCTGAAGCAAAGTGATCTCATATATAGTGGAAGAACTCATTGGACAATCTTTTATTATTCATATAGTCAAATATTAGGAAACCAACCTATGTCCTTGGGTTGTTTTCTATAGCCAATAAAGGGAGTTTGATTAACAATATGCCTTCTGATTCATGTGTATGGTGCAAAACCATGGTGGACCAAAATGTGTTCAATTCCATTTCTTTTGGGCTATATTACATTCCTCATAAAGGAAAAAAAAGAAATTATCGTAAACATTTTAGAATATCAACTCCAGCAAACTTTTGTACCCAGAAGCATTTTGAAGATTTAGAAGCAAATTTGAAAGAAAGAAGGAAAAGCAAGCTTTAGATAAAGATTCAGATGGAACCTTGAACTGTGCAACCATCATGCCCTCTTCCATGAAAGAAACGATATTGATCAATTTATTGATTGTTATTTGGAAGTTACTTTCCTCAATAAAGCATGAGTGATCCCAAGCATAAGTTTACTTCTATTTTCAACCCCAGTAGGGAAAATAACTCCACCACAACTCTACACAGTTATATTGCTCCTCCAACGTGAAGCATGGTATCTTCAGGTTAAAGAACACAAATCAATCTGACAATTATCTGTGGATGTTTTACCAAACCTTGTCTGTTCAAAGCTGGGTGCAGTTCTTGGGTGTAGATATCATTTTGCATTGCAGATATTTAAGGCTAGTTCAGCAACTTTAAGCTTTAGTGGTTTTGCTCCAGAAGCACTCTGAGATTTGGGGCTCAGCTGCAAATGCAATTAGAAAAAATATATTTCAAAATTCTTTTGAATGACTTATAATTGGGATGTCTACTTATTTTTCCTGTTGGAATAATTTAGCTTTAATTTTATGGTAACCAATCTATTGTGATCTTTAATCTTTTTTAATACATCTTGGGAGTTTCATATATCTGAAAGATAATTAGTGTTGTGTATTTGCAATTTTTTTTTAGACTGTTCAATCTGTTACAGATTTTTCTTAGTGTAAGAACAGTTTCTCCTACTTGAAACTTTACTTACCGTTTCTTACTTTAAAAATTGAGATTATAAAATTATTTTTCAGATATAATTTAATGTAAATAACAATTACCTCATTTGCTGTATTAAAATTAACTTTATATTGTATAACACATAGTTTTAGTAATATGATTATAATTTAAAATGAAAATACTGCTAAATAATTTATTTATACACTATTTAATATAAATATTGCACATCATTTTTCAGAGAATGAAAGTGCAGCTTGCCATCTTGTTGAGCTGTGACTATTCTGCTGTTCCATTCAAAATATCAGCTACATGGATATGAATATATTAAAAGGATTTATATGAATCTATTTAATTGAAACAAGTTTATCTTGGGCCATATTTATGGGAAATACACTCTTTTTGAAGACTTTTAAAAGTTTTTTTAGACTCACTCTCAACAGATGACAGGTTTTAGGATGCTTCACTTTCATTGTTTTAAAGGAAAATATTTAATTTGGTGTTAAAACTCCCTAGTTTCTATTGACTTAATTTTAAAATTTTTATTTATGTTTTTTAATTTATCTTCTAATATATGCATTGTTATGAGCACTGAACTTTCATTTTTAATTAATAAACTAAACCAAAAAAGCATTGAAATTTTCAGTCTTCATCTTATACAAAGATGAGGACATGTAGAATATCAGGCTTGTTTTTTGCATTTGTAATATATTTACCTCAGAAAACTCTATTTTCCTTTTTCTTTCTTTTTTATTTTTTAAACTTTCAGTATAGAGAAAGCTTGATTGATGAAGCCATCCACTAGCTAGGTTTTTTCCAAATTTAATTTTTTAAGTAACTTCTTATACAACAAAATTATCATTATGCTAACTCAACATACCTCAGTGTCCTGACCCTTTAATTAAGAGTGGAAATTATCTTTTATGATTGCCTGTTTTTATTTTAGCAGAGAGTGTTTTATTCAGCCAGAAGAAGCATCACTATTCACGAGATTAAAATCAAATCACTTGTTCCGTGTTTGAAAAATTACAGGAATTTCATGACTATAAGGTGCACCTTAAAGTCTAAAATTTTGGTCTAAACCCAGAAGTTTGCCTTATAATCTGGTGCGCTTTATCTATGGACAATGTTCGGAAATTTGCCAACATGGAAGTGCCAGCAGCAAGGTGAGCCATGCAGGGCTGCACGGCTCAGCCGGAGTGGGGCCGCTTGGCGGGGTCAGGGCTGGGCCACGTGGTTCAGCGGGGTCAGGGTAGGGCCGCCCAGCTCAGCGGGGCCATTGCAGGGTCGCGTGGCTCGGCCAGGGCAGGGCCATGCAGCTCAGTGGGGCTGGGGGGGCTGGGGGGGAGGGGGCGGGGCACATGGTTCGGCGGGGCTCGCGCGATTCCGTTTCTTATTGGTTACTTTGTTGTGCGTGGATGCTTGCTGCAAAAAAAAAGGTGCGCCTTATAACCCAGTGCACCTTATATATGGAAAAAGTTTGGAAATTTTCTGGCATCCGGAAAGTGCGCCTTATAATCCGATGCGCCTTATAGATGTGAAATTACTATAATTCTATAAAATAATTCCTTATGCAGGTAGGCCTTCAAACCATTTTTCCTTTATTGGCTATCTTGCGCTTCTGTTGTTACTAAAGAGTGTTTTGTACTTCTCTCATTTTATTTATTTGTTTGTTTGTTTATTCAGTTCCAGTTTCTGAAGGAAGGTTTTGGACCTGTGGAATATTTATCTCTGTCCATCACTTTGCTGCTTTTGTCTCTTTTCTTCAAAATTTGGGAAACAGCAGGTTAGGAGCCCTAAATGATACAAACATACTTATTCTCTGAAGAAAATACTGAGCTATTGCACTCTCTGAATTTAATAAAATGTCTAGATAAAGGGTTAGGCAGTATCTGTTGTCTGAATTTTACTTGACAAGGAACTGAACTTCAATTCAAGGAATAACAAGGTAAACCTTAATTTTGCCTTGTTCCAGGTTAGAGAATAATGGGAGCTGGGCATTTTCCTGGCAGAGATTGTTTCCCTTCCTACCTACTCTGATGTCTGAACTGCCTGGGGCACCTGGAGCAGAGATGAAAATAAACGCTCACTGCCCTCATTTCTTCCTCTGCAAAAGGAGAGGATCCCCACCATCAGAGGAGCTGTAACTCAATACAGAGTTTACACCAGCGGCTGTACTGAGAGCACCAAGACACTTCAGCATCTCTTGCATGCATCCTCCATTCAAGGAGAGCTTTTTACACAATCCTTCTGGTAAGAAATACAATCCTTCTCCAGTGACATGTAAACACTGTAACAGAGTTGTAAATTCAGAATTCTGCCAGTTCAATGAGGATAATGATTTAATTTTCAAAGACCTTTTAATATTAGTATGATCTGTCAGTATTTAATATAAAATTGTGTTAACCTTATTAAAAGTGAGTTTATGCCCAACATCTGCAGCTGTAAATTTGCATAGAGAAAAGCTTTATCTAGATAGTTTGACATGAAGCAAAATAGACTTTGTCTAAACAAATATCTTAATTTAGAGTCAGCATTTCTGTCATTAATAAATATTGAAGAAAATGCAAAAGTTTTACTTTTTCATAACATATTGGATTCCATAAAATTTGGGATATAAGGGAAGTAGCATACAAATATATCTAATCCTGCCAAGAAACTGAGATTTTTAAACACAGTCACATCGAGAAGCAGCACAATGAGAGTTAAAATTGTAACTCTGACCCATTAAACTTAAACTGATCCATGGAACAGAGATTTTTCTATTGAGGCTTATTCTTTAAAAGAGAAAAGGAAATTAAAATATTGATAAAGTCCACTACAAATATTCAGTCATATTTTTCTGTCTTACTTTAGAGATCTTATATTGCCTAAACCCAGAGACTTAATCCTTTTTCCAGATAATGGATTTTGTAACCATTCTTCTCTTTACCTTACTTAGTTACAGAAAAAAAAATTCCAGTCTCCTATACAAAATTATATCTCCATATTTCACAAAAAAACTCACCAAAAAAACCCCCACAAGACCCACGCTGAAAATGTAGCACACATCATCCATAAAACACCCCAACTAGGCTTTCTTCCACTGAACAACTCAGATAGTTAGGTCTGTATTTTATAAAAACACGATGTGCAAAGAGAGTAGACCCTCTTTCATGCACTATTGAGCTTCAACAGTTACATACTTTTACCTTTGCAAGAGCATTTTTCACTGACAGGATGACTCCATGCTTTCTGTTTCTTCATTGAGACAGGTGTCCTCTCTCACTTAGTAGTTAGATTTCTTAATTGACAATATAAATATCTAGTCTGAGAGGTATTTTCATTATACAGCAAAATTTGCCTTTAAGTCAGAGCACAAGACATAGGAACTCTCACTCAACCACTGTCAGGTTCAACACTGCTATTACTTTCTCAGTCCTAAAGTATCTCTTGGAGTACAGAGCTATTCAGCCATAGAAGATGACCTTCAAATATCCAGTAACATTGTCTTTCCTGTCCAAAACTGGTATCACCTAACCAGTAGTGTACAGATTTTTCTCTTCTGTTCTTTCTGTTTGTTCTCTAACAAGATGTATTTGCATTTCTTGTGGCATATTGACATAGCTTCATATTCAGTTGGAATAAATGGAGTTTATTCCACATTATATGCTTAAGAAACACAGATGTTAGGAGAGGTATTTCGGTCATGAAATGCATTATATATTTGTAGCTCTTCAGTAAGAGAAGTATTTGTCTACCAACTTCTGATTAAAGGTTTCAGCAAGCAGATCATATTATAGAAATACATATTCAATAAAAAAATATAATTTCACTGTACTAGTAAATCACATTTTTGCCCAAAAAAGAACACTTTGCCCACTGATAACAGTGCTATGAGATGAATATGTTCCACACCTATTATGAGGGTGAATTAAAGATTCTTCAATTTACACATAATAGGATCTTGTATGAGGAATAAAAATGTGTCTCAGATGTAAACTAAGCAGCAGTGATACTCTTGTTGGAATGAGAGAGTGTCAGAGTACATAGACACTTAAAACACTCTTCAAGTAGCACTGGATCTCTTCTTCAGTAGTTGTACTAGAGAAAATAAATCAAGAGCAATACAGCTACAAAACTAGAATGTGGGCTCATACTATGACTCTTTTTCCATGCAGAGTTGACCTGGGAGTGCTGGGATTTCTGTGATATAAAAAGAGTCATGGTATAGACTACAGAGCTGTGGGTCCTAGGAACGCTGAGGATAAATCTCAAACACCTATTGGAGCATCTCAGTCACCTGCCCCACCTCTCCCATCTTCCCTCAGACACTGAAATTTAACTCACAATCATTCCTACATAAACTCATGCTGTCTTTAAATAGTAAAAGAAATGCAGAAAGAGGACAATGCAAGAGGAACTCAAAAATCAAATAGTCAAGAAGTAGTAAATGCAAGCATACATGTGCCTGGATACTACCACTGTGCTGCACTTGACAGAGCTTATGGGCAAAGCTGATCTTAAAATACTCCCTTTAAATTTACCATCTCTTATTTCTTCCTGGATAGTCTCTGACAGTTGCATGTGTACACTGATCTAGGGACTGAACTCATGCATAGACATGTACTGGCTCACCAGGCTGTGACCCTGGCAGCCTCAGGCAGCCCACCCTCCCTAGCAGGGTGGGTATCCCATCTGGTTTCAGTTATTCCAGAAGATCACAGTTTTGACACAGGTTTCCTGTCTGCCAATGACACCTGAATGCTTAAGGTGCCCTAATGTACCTCAAGCAGCATTTACTCATTTTCACTGAAAAGTGTGAGCAAATGAACCTTTACAGATTTCTTTACTGGGGAGACAAATATTTGGATCTCATTCTGATGATTCCAAGGAAAATCAGCCAGGTAAAATTTAGGCCTCACAACATATAGCAGTTGATTTCCTCTATCTGTAGAAATAAACACAACATTCATAATTTATAAACTTAAATAGGATTATCAACTTCACCCTGCTAGGTATAAACCACAAACATTTTTTAAACTACAGCTTAAATTATGTGAAAACATTTCCAGTGGAAATATTTTCTGCCTCCAAATCCCTTTGACTGACAATCTTTACCTCCAGCTTTCATATTGTTCATCTGGAACATTTTCTAAGGGAAACTTAAATCTTTAGAAAATGGCAAAGAAGGACACTAAGTTTGAAGAGTTTTTAAAATTAGGACTTTGGACAGCCATAGAAATAAAATAAGTCAATAAATGATGCTTACAATTTATAGAAGGCATTTAATAACATGTGTTTGGTCTTGGTAAGGCTGAACAACAACTCCGCCTATGCATTCCTGCATACACAATAGAAATCAACAGCAGAAGAGAAAAATGGATATTGGAAAGCAAATACAATATACTTAATTTATTAAAGATTTATTTTTATATTTGTATGTCTTAGAGCTACAAAAATATGTGTAATGTTTACGATCAATTAGCATAGTGTTTACCAGCATGTTTCAAGTCTTATACAAAATGCAGTTTCCAGAACAGTATCACTTAATTGTTGTTGTACTTCTGTACATTTAAAGAAATTCTAAAGTGTGGTAGCAAATCCTGTATCATTCCATTTATATCCTGGCAATGTGGGAAAATGTCAGTATTTTTCTGTAGAACTCTTGGTTTATCAAGAGTATATTAATTGCTCTTTTCAGAAAATGGGAGCATTTGCATATCTATGGCAAGGTGTCAGTTTAAGACATATCAAGGGAAGCTATGTGAGTCATACCATGTCAGAGTACAAAGCACAAAGTAAGTTTAAGTAAATGCTGCAACCTGACATTCTAAGTCAGAAGCAGATACATCATTACCAAGGTAATCCAATCTATGACAACTTCATTATCTCAAATTTTCAATGCTGAAAAGCCATGTTAGCTATGGATTGCAAAGGTCTCTTCTAATTTGAAAGCCTCTGCTTCATGAGGGCAATATTGTAAGAGATTTACATGTCATGCCCAGGGCTACTCTTCAATGGATGGAGTAGAATTTTCTTTTTACAAACAAACTTGCTCCAAGAAGACAGTAAAATAAAACATTGAGATACCATAAATTTTTCATACATGGAAAATTCTCAAGATCAACAATGCAACAGTGGGAAAGATAGATTTTTTTTTCTCTTTTAAAACTGAACAATAGTGAATAGTCAAATGTGCACAGTCTAACATTAATAAACCAAGAAAAGATTCACCCAGCCTTGTCTGGGGAATTTAACTTTGGCTGCTATTTTAGGTTCCTACAACCTGTTTAAAGAGTGTCTAAGGCATTCAAAATTCGTGATCCAAAATCTAAAATCTTAGTAACTTACTGTCTTTCTTAGGCTCCTAATACAGCCACCTAGGTAGATGTTTAAGCACTTCCTAATCTCTTGTAGCTGTTGTTTGTGGAGGAAGTCTTTCTAATAGCAAATGTGCTAGACTTTACTAAGGTGAAATACTGTAGGATATAGGAGCAATCTTATTCAAACACATGGTATTTGTCATGATTCCAACAATGCCTTTCTGTATGGCTTTAAAGACCTTGTTTTGAGACACTGGGTGCTGAGTACATTGCAGAGTTAATATTTTCAATTAATATGTCCAGGTCAAAATCCATTTACTTAAAAAAAAACCTCAAAAACCTGTGCCTGGGGAAGATTATGGAGAAGCTTCTCGTAGAAGTTGTGCTCAGGCACATGGAGGACAGGAAGGTGATTTGGGACAGCCAGCACAGCTTCACCAATGACAAGTCCTGCCTGAACAACCCAGTGGCCCTCTATGATGGAGTGACAGCAGTGGTGGACAAGGGATGGGCTACAGAGGTCATTTATCTGGACTTGTGTAAAGCCTTCGACATGGGTCCCCACTACATCCTTCTCTCTAAATTGGAGGGAGACTGATTTAATCAGTGGATTGTCAGGTGGATGGGAAATTGGTTAGATACATCTGGAGGATAGCTGCTCATGGTTCAGAGTCCCAATGGATATTGGTGACAAGTGGGGTCCCTCAGGGAATCTATATTGGAACCGGTGTTACTTAATATCCTCATTAATATTGGAACACTTATTATTATTAGACATAGATTAAAGGATTGAGCGTACCCTCAGCAAACATGCAGATGACACCAAGCTTCAAACTGGAAAAGAGCAGGCATAGATTAGATATCAGAAAGAAATTTTTTCCTGTGAGGATATTGAGGCACAGGAAGAAGTGGTTCAGAAAAGCTGTGGAAGCCCCATTTCTGGAAGTGTTCATGGCCAGTTTGGATGGGGCTTTGAGCAACCTGCTCTAGTGGAAGATGTCCCTACTCATGGCAGAGGGCTGTAACTAGATGACCTTTAAAGTCCCTTCCAAGTCAAATCATTCAGATTCTATGATGATCTCATAACCATATCGCGTCATGATGTTTAACAGCCTACTTTGGACCATTCTTACAATTCTATCTGTTTCGGAAAGAAAACTCCTGGGAAACCTTCACAAAATCTCTCTTTGGAAGTGAAATTTGAAGACAATTATCCTCATAGAATAATCTTCACTTGAGAGAGACAACAGTCTTATTAAATTTGATTGCTTGCTTGTATGTGTTTAAATTGGTTCAACAGATTATGTGGATTACATACTTTTGTTTGTTATTTTGCCCATTTTTGTATAAATTGTCAGAAATTTGTTTTTGTGAGAACATTACTGGCTTTCTGAAGATCTGCATGAATTCAACAATATAAATCAATCCAAGGGACAGCACACACACTTAAGCACATGTCTTAGAAAATTTTGACTCTATGAGCACAAAATGTTTAGGAATTGTAGCATGGATAAACCATTGAAAGTTAAACTGTGTAAGTGCAGTGCTTCCCAAGTCTATAGAATGTAGCATTAGACAGAGAAATACAGCAAACAAGCTACTTCTCAGGAGATCTGCAGTGTCTGGTTTAACAACACTGGAGTTCCTGGGAAAAGGGAAAGACTCATAAAGGGCTAAAGCTGTCTGCTGGGTGTTTTGTTTTGTTTTGTGTTGTTTTTTTGTTTATTGTTTTGGTTTTTTTGTTTTTTTGGGTTTTTTTTTTTTTTGAGATACATAGAGGTCACAATTACATTGAACTTCTCTTGTTCATTATTTAGGCTGTTGTCAGGTTCTTGATCCCCTTATTATGACTACCAATGCACATGGCTCATATCCCAGGGCAGACTGCACTGTTGTATTCATATTCTTTTCTATCAGTTTAAAAATTAACTGACTCTTTTATCTGGGTACATTTTGTACACGCGTCTATATCTTGTACAAACTGGTTGTCCTGTTGAGTGATGCTTACTCCCACTGACGTCTGCTGTGATAAGATGGAATGAGTCACACTAGGTGTTTGTAAAGGTTAACAAGTAATATATTCAGAGCTGTAGATAAATCACGATGCCCTTCTATGTGGCAGACGCTACAGAGCAAATTGCTGAGAAATGCCTAAAAGTAGGTAAATAAATAGGTAGAATCAGTAGCTTCAAAATAAATTTAAAGGTGCACATTCAGAAAGCTGAGCATTATCCCTGCACGAAATAGTGACACTGAATGACCTCAGAATATTCTTTCATTGTTAAGAATCTGGATACACCATAGATAAAACCACTTTTTATCATCTTGTCACTGTGTGCTGCCAGTGTTAAATGTGGTTCACATCCTGATTTTGCAGCTTTTACACCTGTCTGATCTGAACCCTCCCTAGAGGATTTTCTAGCCAAGACAAATCAGCATAACGGTTCTGCTCTAGCTCCCTGCCCCTCTGCTCTGAGAGTCAAAGAGACAGTCAAAATACACTGAGGGCGTTTCTTTCTTTTTCTTTTTTCTTCTTCCTCTCTTTCCTTCGATAGTAAAGAAACCAAGGAAACCATTGATCATCCCATGAACGATTTGGTTACTCAGTACATGATATCTGTCTTCTGAAACACCACTGCAGAAAGGTTTTAGCACAATTTGGAGATGTTTACGTAAGCAAATTTTCAGAAGTTATGGAAACATGTTGGTGTTGCAGCAGTCACTACAGATGACTGCACAGAATCAAAATAAAGATATTATCAAGCCAAATCCTTGTTCTTAGTACTTTTTTTATGTCAAAAAAATGTATCCATCAGGTTTCTTCAAGTATTTTTCCAAATTTCCTTCCTAGAAAAAGTCATAAAGTTCTGCCACTAGAGTAAAGGTTGATTCATTCTGTCTTTGTGTTTTCTGTATTCATTAATGAAGTAGTAGTGCTAGCTCTCCTCCATCCTTCCTTGACACGGGAGTAAAAGATATACAGTCAAGGCTCTGGGTTTTGTATGCTGATGTAATGGCCCATAGAACATCATTGCAAACTACTAGGCATCTGTTCTGCAAAGCAAGTAAATTCTGATGGAGGAATATTTTACTCCGCACTTACATATGCTAATTCTACTACACCCAATATCTAGTGCTTTGTTATTTGCTGGGTCTAGACAAGTCCCTGTGCAGTCTGTGAAAGTATTATATCATTCTATGGATGTACCTATCACTGAGACTCTAAAATTATTTTTCAGAGACGGGGAGTCTGTCTGTTTAGCTAAGGTGCTATGAGTCAGGATGCCAAGACAGCAATCCATCCATTAGATGTTGTAACATTTGCTTTGGGTGAAAATTTTACATTTCAAAATGTACAGTAATTTCACGAATACAAGCCGCACCAATTTGACCAAAAGTTTGGTGGAAACCCAGAAGTGCGGCTAATAGTCGAGGGCGGCTAATACATGAACAAAATTCTAAAATCTGCCAACACGGAAGTGAGAGCCTGCGGCAGCCCCAAACCAAGCTGGAGCCCGGCCGGCCCCGGCAGAGGTGGGAAAGCCTGGCAGAGGCGGGGCCAGCAGTGTGCGGGTGGGCGGCAGAGCCTGGGCCAGCAGGGCGGGGGAGCCTGGGAGAACTGGGGCTAGCAGTGCAGGGGAGCATGGCAGAAGCAGGAAGGCCGGCGGGTGGGGCTACTTGGCAGCGGGGGAAGCCCAGCAGAATCGGGGCCAGCAGCGTGGGGGAGCCCGGCGGTGCGGGGGCCTGCAGTGCCGGCTGGGCGAGCAAACATGGCGCGGGGCGGCCGGCGTGCCTCGCAGCAGCGACAGTGGCTGGCCCGCCGGCAGGACGAGCAAACGCGGTAGTGAGGCGGTGCTGACGGGAGAGGGGGGCCAGTGAGCCCGGCGGCGGCTGCAGCACCACCCGGCCGGCCCCGTCGGCAACCATGAGCGGGCCGAGCCTTCCTGGCCCCGCCCCGAGCCAGTAAACCCCGCTATGCTGCGATCCTGTTACTAATTGGCCAATTTGTGAAAGCTGCGCCCGGATTCTCGCTACGAACGAAAGTGCGGCTAATATTCGGGGTGTGGCTTATCTATTGACAAAGACAGCAACATTGTCGAGGCACCGGAAGTGCGGCTTATACTCCGTGCGGCTTGTATTCGTGAAACTACTGTATATTACTTATACTGAATATAAAATCTTTTACCTATACAGTTATAATATTTATTGCAATATTTTATTGTTTAGGGTTCCATTCAACTACGAAGTCCCGGGGTTCAAACATAAAGCTATTTTAATCTAAAAAACTAAACAAACTGAAACATTGCTAAATATATGATTTTCAGAAAAATGGGAGGGGGTGGAAAGGAAATATATAGAGAAGAAAAAGTTTCAATGATCTTACTCCATCATCACCAGCTCATCAGCTTCTGTCCTGTTGCTGGTTTTGGTCATGGTTTTCTCTGTACTTATATTTCAAGACTCAATAAAAATTGGTACCATTATTGCTAATTTTGGCATCATTGCTCTTCTCTCTGTTTTCTTTTTCTTCAGTCCCAAGGAGATAGAGCTACAGAATGCCTCACTGCTTTGAAGGACAGGTTCCAGGCAGACAAAAGCTAAATCAAATATAATTTTTAATTTGCAACAGCTTCCTGTAGTGGATAGTATCTATTAATGTACCTAGTATCTATTAAAAATATTCAGATTTTATATGAGCTTTTGGTGAGAAAATCTTTCCCTTTACATAAAACTAACAAATATATATATTTTTTTTTCATAATATTAGGTACCCATAATAATAGTACAAAAAATAAAATAAAATCCTTCAGAACCTCATAGTCTTTCCTTTACCTGATGTAGCTTGTGGCAAGGAAAACATTCATGTTACACTGGTTTCTATGAAAATTCTTTAAAAAAAAAAATAGAATAACTTTAAAATATGGTCAGCAGGCTTTGGCCTTCCTTTTAGTAGGGCAGTGACCATACATCAATATCATTTAATTACTCCATTTTAAAACCTTTCTAAAAGTATATTCTCTGCTTTGAGTAATGGTGTACAGAAGCAATCCACCTCAGCAGTTAAACATTTTAAGTGAAACAATCAATTTGAATGACAATCTGTTATTCATCCATAAAATGTATTAACTAATGAAAAATAGACATCTCTCCTCAATATTATAGTCACACATTTCAATGAGAGACTTGAAACAACTGGGACTTCACAACCTTTTGATACAATTAGGTATGTGTATGGCTAAATCAGCAGTAAAGTGTTTGAAGTCTATCAGGGTTGAATGAAATAGCTACATAACTAGAAGCTATGAATAAAATGAAAGAAGACAAAGACTTAATCACTAGTCAATTCCTTTGTGGGCAGAGGGAAAAGAGTCTAGTTATTTGACAACTTTTATTCATCCAAAGGCCAGAAATAAGAAATATATGTTTTACAGAAGCATTCTTTCAATAGATCAGGGAACCTATTTCATCATATATTTGTGTCACAAAGCAGCATTCATAAAACATGGCCCAGGATAATGAAAATGGAAAAGAAAAATATTCTGCATAAAGGCAGATTCAGAGTAAATTTCCAGTTCCAGAAAACAATTTTACCATATTTGATTTAGAACTGGATAAACAAATTTCATCCCCATTGCACCAGGGAGTGCTATAGTGTGGCCATTTTGAAAGTTACAAAACCACTACTTTAGGAAGATTCAGATAAAAATATCCAGATTTCATATCATTTTATGTAATAAAAACTTTCAGACTCATGGTGTTTTAAAACTGCTATTTTAAGACACTTTATAGTTTTGCTTGTTATTCTGACAGACAAGTCAAGTACTGAAAGAAAGAAAGAAATAGCATGAACCCATATGAAATTGCATGTCAGCATATCTGTAAAAGCTTTTGTGCACCCAACAGCTTTACTAGCAATGCACTGATGGGCCATTACTCATCTTAGAAAAAAAGCACCTGTGAAGACTGCTTCTCCTTTAGGCAAGGGAGCAGCAGCCAAGCAACAGGATGAGGCATGTGCTGCAGACTGGAAAATAATTTTTTTCCCAGGTTCAGGCAGTGTGTAGCTCAGGGTGGGAGCCAAGGACTGGAAAGTGATTTGGAAATCAACCACTTGGTAAAAGAACAAGATCTTGAACTTGGAAATGGCTAAGAGTGAGGAGATGTTTACTTAACCTTTTTTTATTAAAGAGCTTTTGGGCTGGTCATCTGCACTGTCATAACTGAGGACATGAAGTACTGTTGCCACCACTGCTAATTACACAGGTCAACTCTGTGCTTTTGAGCACTCATAGCTAATGTTGAGTGTGCTTGCTGGGTAGTGGTGGCTTTGAGTGTGTAATGACAGTGGTTAATAAAGAGAACAAAAGATTTGCACAAAATGTGTTGCTAATTAGTACCAGTCTAGAAAAGCTTTATTTTACCATTACAGGCATTATTTGCAATGTTTTTAAAACATACCCATTACAGTGAAATCTGATTCCTAACTCTTTTTTTTTTAATGTGTACATGTATGTATGTGTACATGATTATGTACACATAATCATGTACAAAACATGGTTTCATCTCTAAAAGTAAGATGCATTGATAGGGAAATGAAGGAAAGCTGTTACATGGTAAAGAAGGAAAGTTCCTACATGATAATAAGTATTTCTAAATGAGTCCCTTCTAAGAAGCCAGAAGCTTGTTATTATTTGAAGGGTATTGTGCATATGAACCGTATCTATCCATGAGGGTATAGAATCATTATTGACAGGCTTCAGCCACTGTAAACCTATACATGTTCACTAATTTCAGAGCAGCTTTGCCTGTTTATCATGGCTATAAATAGGGCCTAATGATTATAGGACTGTGCCTGGGCCAAGAATTTGGTAAGGAGCAAAGATATGCCTGTAACAAAAATGTTTTAACAGAATTTAAAATGCTTAACTTTTGCACTGCACTTTCTAATGCATTTTGTCTGAAGTTTTATGATTATCATTTCTAACTGGCCATACCGAAGTGGTTCTTTCTGGTTCTCCTAATACTATCCTGAAACAATTTATAGTGAAGACCTTTAGATCAGAAATGGGTTTATTTTTGCAAGCAAAAAATTTAGCACAATCACAAAATATAAAAATAATATATAACATACATATGATAGCAGACTTAAGACATTTCCTTATTTAGTTTTTTATCAACACCAATTTTTAAAGTAATTCTGTATCTTGAACACTTTAATATTTTCTATAGTTAAACACTTTCAGCACTTAATAAAAAGATGTTATATTTTCTACTTCTCTCGTATCCAGAGAATGAATTATTCTATCAAATAAAGACACCAAGTTATCTTGGTATAATCAATATTTTAAAAGATGGTTTTGATTTTTCATTAATTTTTTTTCTAGAATTAGTACTTCCTAATTTATTCCAAAGGTTTCTGCACTTTTCAATTTAAAACATAGATTCCTCTTTCCCAGGATTATGTTTTTCTTTATATTAATAACAATATAATGTTCATTATTTTACAGGTATAGTTATACTCCAAATGCCATAAATCAGTTACTCATCAAAATTTAAAAGTGTGCCCGTTTTTCATTCTGCTGCAATGACAATCAATAAATGTCTTGACTGGAGCACATTGAACTCTGAGTTTTGTTTTCTGCTCTGATGTGGTAATTTCCATTTCTATTCTGACACTGCCATTAGCCATCCTATATCTGCCCCTGGATACACTTTGGTCTTACTGAAAGTGATACAAAGTTTTAATAACTTTGATTATTCATAACTTGAATAATTTTAATCTCCTTCCAAAATTCTTTTGGTCTCAAGCTTGTGTCTTACCTTTTTATATCCGTGTCTGAAAGAACTTCAACTCTAAGTGAAGATCAACAACATGTCTAAAGAGCACCTCACCCCTGCTAAGATAACCAGTGATATGCTTCTTGGAGGAACTAACCTTTGTCTACAAATTATCGGGAAAACCTAATTGCTGCTTAATTTAATTGTTAGTCTACATAGATTTATCCATAAGGATTGACAGTAGAATAAACAAGTAAGAACATGGATAGTAACTGTTTACTTACAAATTCCCAGTTCTTCTTGCTGTAGTTGTAGTCCCAGGTATTATGGACTCCATCCAGTTACCACTGGATTCAGTGACAAATTTTTTTAATGAACTTCACTAGGTAGAAAATTGGGATGGAAAATAGGCATAAATTTCCCAGTGTTTCAAGTATATTGCTACACATTCAAGGATCTAAATAACAGAAAAAATCCATTCAGAGTGGGATATAATTCATCACTTGAAGTAACAATTCCCTGCTGAATTTCACATGGCTCTACATAGGTACTTAGAAGATTGAATCATACATTTTGAACAAAGAATATTAATTTCCTTTTTGTCATTCATATTTTATAGAATAGTTTAGTTGCTGACAGAAAAGGTGTTTGGGGAGTAGTATAGGAACAATAAAAAGATTTGCAATTATTAGCCATGTGAATTGCATTTCTAGCATTGCCATCACTAAAAGTTGGTAGTGAGAGTGGCACTAGGAAAATTTCACTTTTCACAGAAAATAGTGATCACAATACACAATTACAGAAATATTTAACTGAGGTTGAGATTGCTTATGCTATGATTTGATCTGGTATTTGAATCTGAATCAGAACGGTTCAGACTTGAGGGAAACACTCAGTAGTATGGAAAAAAATTACAGCTTTCCTTCTAACATTTTGACCCAACATTGCAGAAGGAGGCAAATGAGATATGTTTTTCTGGTCAGCACATTGTGATTCTGACAAAGATTAACTTTACAAAAAACAACCACCATGGTAGGCCAAAAACTTATTATTATCTCATCATTGTGAACTACTGGATAGATACTTTATGGGTTCATTAATTGTATACACTTGTAATTGTATAAATTTGTATGCATTCCACTTGGAGCAGTATCAAGAAAAAACAGTGATCAGAATTAAAGGAGCTTAACATATGATCTTTTCAGCTGCTAAATTAACACTTGTATAAGCTTCAGTTTTCAGCAAAACTATTTCAGCACAATAACTGTATAGAGGTTGGGAACAAGACCAGTAGAAGAAGACACAAAACAGGCCAGCAGCACTAAACCAACCCATTGCTATATTCCTTCTCATCTGCCCAGCTCTAAAGCGTGAGGTTCAAACAGATTTCCAGCTGGCGGAGAAAGAAGCTTCCCTTTAAGTGTTACATCTATCAGATCCATGTCGTACAACTGTTAGAGGAACAATAAATTCATCCCACTCACCCTTAAGGAAAGAGGAGTGACACTGGAATAAAGGAATGCAAACAGGGCATTTTTTTCTACTGCTGTTATTTTCCAGTACTTTTATGTGTATAGATAGGATTTGTCTCATTAACTAATGGTCTTTGTTTTCTCTTAATATTTTCAACTCTTTCTTGAAAACTGTTCATTGATAAATTTCCTCAAATTTTTTACACAAAATATTTACTGGAATGTCTGGATCTAAGATAACTACTGTTTGAAAACAACAATTAAGAAAATTAATAGGCGGTGGCAAAAGTATTCAATTAACTAGAGGTTAATGTGTACCTGCCATTTTATGCACCATATATATATTCTTCTGCCTATACTTTAATTGAAAAAATTATGAGAATTTTGGCTATGAAAATTGAAAACCACAGTTAGATAAAAATTACAGTTGGATAAATAGCTCAGTAGGAGCTCATCCTACAGTTATTGCTAAAATGTGAACATGAGGCATCAAAATGTTTACTATAGAAATAGATATTAAAATCCATTTTATTTTATTCTTGGCACTTATCTAGCAACCTCCCAAGAAGTTATCTTGCTTGTGCTGATGTAAAACTATTCTGGAACACTCATGACTATACAAACTGTAGGTGTAATCAAACTAAATAAAGAATAGCAAATCAAAAAGAAAACATGAACAAAACCCCCTTAACTTATAGGACTGTGTCATAAAAAACACATGGTATATATGCAAGCAGTCACTGCAACAAACAGCCTATATCTAAGTCCATATATCTTTAGTTTATAACTATCCAAAAGGCAGTACAAGTAATAATATTCTTTAAAAATTCTTAACTAAACATTTCACCTGAGCAAAAAAAACAAGAGGATAAAATCAATTTTCTTTGGCTTCAGGGAAGTCAGATCTTCATCTAAAAGCAAATAAATTAGATCTATTTTTATTAATAATAATTTTCACGCATTTCACACATACTGAAACAGACAGACTCATCTTTTTTCTTGACTTCCCATGCCTAGTGGCAGAAAAATTTAGAGGCAACAAAGGAAAAATTAATCCCAGCATAGATTATGACTATGTTAAAGACTAGAAAGCATTCATAGTTTCCAGACAAGTCTGTGCTAAATAGTAGAGCATCTCTTGTCCCATGCAGTGTATTTCAGTTATTTAATTATCGCAGAAAATACTGATCTTTGTATGATTTATTCAATACCATGGAGATAAATAAATTCCAATTTCTATATAGAGTTCATAGTAGCTCTGCTGGGATCAGGCCGTTTTCATATTGTAACAACAGCACTGCAGACACCAGTCTTCAAGGATAAACAAAATTAATTTATATTTCTTACATATATGTATGTGTGTGTATATATATATATATATAAAGTATAGTGTTTGGCATAATGTAAAGGCCACGTGCACATAGACACACATAATCAACTACCTTGACACATTCTGCTAACCAAAAATTACTCTTGCAAGCAAATTCTGGTAAATCCATGTTATGCAACTAATTGAGGTAATCAAGGTACTCAACATCATGAAATTTTGCCTATTGCTTCCAGAAATGATCTTCTGATTTCATTAGCTTTTAGAAATAGTACTTATCTTTGACTTTAAATAGACTGCAAGCTCTGTACTGTGCATATAAATGTTCAGTCTGTCTGTTTAATCATTCAGTTTCAGTATTTTGCATGATGCCATATGTTCCTGTGACTAAACAATCTGCAGCTTCTATTCTGCTGGCTTTTATTTTTGAGATCTATGGGATTTAAAATTTCTCCACCAAAAGTGCCATTCCCTCCATACTCTGATCTGCCTCTTAGCTTTACAATCAACAATCCATTTTATATTCCCTAAAAGAGAACACGGATGGTAAAATTTCTTCACATGATGATGTTAATTACTGTCACCCCATCACACTCATTTTTTCATAACAGAAACTGCAGGGACACATCAAATTAACTTTTCCTCCTCTGTATGCCTATTCCAAAGCCAAGACGCTTTATTTCTAAATGACCTCATCTTTGGATAAATATATGTAGAGTATTTCAAAGAGAATGGTTGAAATTTAGAATGCCCTTCTTGTCCTCATAAAATTTACATCTATTTATTTTTTTCCTGGGTTTTATTTTTATCAAAATTATATGATGTGTTGGGTTGACCCTGGGTGGTTGTCAGGTGTCCACCAAAGTGGACTCCCCTCCTCAGATGGACGGGGAGAGAATAGTATAAGAGAATGCTGGTAATTCAAGACAAGGACACGAAGAGACCACTCACCAGCTACCATTATGGATAACACAGACTCAGCTTGTGGAAATTAGTTTAATGTATTGCTAATCCACTCAGACTAGGGTAAGGAAAAATAAAAACCGAATCTTAAAAACTTTACCTTGCTCCCTGCTTCCCAGGCTCAATCTCACTCCTGAATCCTTCTCTGCCAGCAGCACAGTAGTACAGGAATGGGGGTTCTGGTCAGTTCCTCACACATCATCTCTGTTGCTCTTTCCTCTGCAGGGGGACGATTCCTGAGACTCTTCCCCTGCCACAGGAGACAGTCCTGCATAAAATTCCCCAACAGGAGTCCTTCCACAAGCTGCAGTTCTTCATTAGATCTCCAGTATGGATCCCTCCCATGGGCTGCATTCCTTCAGGAACAGAAGGCTCCAGCATGTGACCCTCACTGGGTCAAAACTTCTCACCAGCTGGTGTCTCCACAGGACCACAGGTTCAGCCAGGAACCTGCTCGAGTATGGGCTTTACATGGGGTCAAAGTGTCCTTCAGGGATCCATGCTCAGATGTGGAATCCTCCAGGGCCTGGAGAGATTTCTCCACCATTGCCCTCCATGGGCTGCAGGAGCACACCTGTCCCACCACGATCTTTACCATGGCCTGCAGGGGAATCTCTTCTGCACCTGAAACACCTGCTCTTCCTTCACTGACCTTGGGGTCTGCAGAGCTATTTTCTCTTGTATTCTCACTTCTCTCTTTGCCTGCAGCTGCCCAGTTGGGTTTTTCTTCTCCTTCTTGACTATGTTATCCCAGAAGTGCTACCACCATCACTTAATGGACTTAATATTGGCCAGCAGTGGTGTGTCTTGGAGCCAGCTGGCATTGGGCCTGTCATACACAGGGGAAGCTTCTAGCACCTTCTTGTAGCCCTCACTACCTAATCTTGCCACGTAAACCCAATACATATGATCACTATAAGGAATTATAAAGTCACTCTACTGCAAACAGATTACAATCAAGTATTAATTATGTCAGAAATACACGTGCCATCACTTTAAAAATCATAGAAAACACTAAGTATTTAAAACAACAATTGAGATGGCAATTTTTCTTCATACTATGCTTGAAATGGGAAATATTTGAAAGAAATTGGATGCCACTGTCTTACTGAGGTTAAAGGCATCATTACTAATTCAAGGCATCCATAGGTTAATGACAGATTACAGAAGATTTCACCAACTGCAATCTTGATTCAGGTAGGAAATCAACCTGGCTACCAGAAATAGAGAGAAGCAGGCGGAGAGATGTGCAAATAAGCAGCCAGCCTTGCACCATTTTAGTTAGCATGCCAGGAGCAAAACAAACTGTACCTGAACCATGTTTTGTGTTATAACGCACTTAAGGCAGAGACTGTTGACAGTTGTAACTACTACAGCTACTAATAAATACCTACACTTCTTAAAACAAAAGACATCTTAGCAATGAATTTGCTTGTCAAGGTGATAAGCCTCAGGTACATTCCACAGTGAAGTGGGGGATCTCAGCATACCCGAGTGGGTCTTGAAATCAGAAAGGCCCAGGGGAGTGCAGAGACCTCCCAGGAGCTGGTAGCTCACACAACAAACAGATGATGGGTGGGGGCAGTAAGCAGCTCCCCTCTGAGAGGTACAAGGGCACATGTCTGTGGGCCTGACACACTCTGGAGGGCTGTGCTCCTTGCTGTGAGCTCCTATCAGGGATGTCCCTGAGAGAACAGCAAGCCTTGTACAGTCCGCTATTCCATGCTACTGTTGCTTCACGTGGGCACCAGTGATATACAGAAACAGCCTGAGGAGGACCAAGAAGGATTAGAGAGTCCTTGGACAAGCAGTAAGGATCTCTGGAGCACAGCATTTTTTTCATCAATTCTACTGGTCAAAGGGAAGGAGTTTGAAGAGAGTCAAGAGAGTGCACGGCAAGTTTGCTACCTTGAGCTTCAGGCAGGGATCTGCTTGGTAGACCACCATTGGATAAAGCCCTGGAGAGAAGAGAAACCCAAGAAATGCAGTTAATAGTCAAGGATCACCTCCTCCAAACTCAGGAGCAATGCATGCCAACAAAGACGAAAAGAGGAAAAAAATGCCAGGAGGCCTGCATGGATGAACAAAGAAGTTCCTGGGCAACCTGAAACACAGAATGAAGCCCAAAGAGGGTAGGAACAAGGACAGCTAACCTGGGAAGAACGCAGAGCAATTGTCCAAGCACTGGAGAACATGTTAGGGAAGGAAAGTATTCATGTAATTAAATCTGGACAGGACATTGAAGGGCAACAAGAAAAACTTCTATAACTAAATTTGTGATAGAATGAAGACTAGGGAAATCCTGGCCCTCTCTAGGGGGAAACAGAAGACGTGGTTAGAAGGGATATGAAGAAGTCTGAGGTATTCAACAAATTTTTAGCCTCAGTCTTCACTGGCATGTTTACAATCACACCACCCAGGTCACAGAAGGCAAAGGCAGGGACTGGGAGAATGGAAAACTGCCTGCTGTAGGAGAAGATCAGTTTCAAGAACATCTAAAAACCTGAAAGTGTGTAAGTCCATGGGATTTGATGAGATGCCTCTCCAGGTGCAGAGGAACTGATGGATAAGTGACTCAGCCACAATCCATCGTATTTGAGAGGTCATGGATGTCTGGTGAAGTTCACAGTGATTGAAAAAGGGGAAACATAAGCCCCGTTTATAAAAAGGGGAAAAAAGGGCAACCCTGTAAACGAAAAGTCAGTCTGACCTTAGCAAGATCTTGGAGCAGATCCTCCTGGAAATGATGCTGTTATGTCTAAAAAGAGGAGGTAGTGGGTGACAGCCAAGATGGTTGCAATAAGGACAAATCGTATCTGACAAATTTGGTGGTCTTCTACGACGGGATTACATGTTTGGTAGATAAGGGAAGAGCAACACCATCTACCTGGACTTGTGCAAAACATTTGACACTGTCCCACATGAGATCCTTGTCTCTAAACTGGAGAGTCCTGGATGGAATCTCAGCAGATAAGGAATTGTTTGGGTGGTTCTACTTGGGGGGTTGTGGTGTATGATTCAATCTCCAAACGCACAGGATCAGTAGTAGGATTGGTGCTGTTTAGTATCTTTGCTGATGACATGTACTGTGGGATCAAGTGTACCCTCATTAAGTTTGCTGATGACACCAAGCTGTGTGGTGCAGTCATGCCAGAGGAATGGGATGCCATCCAGAGGAGCAGCCTTGAGACGTGCTTCTGTGCAAGTCTCGTCAAGTTCAACATCATCAAGTGCAAGGTCCTGCAGATGGTTTGGGGCAATTGCAAACACAAGTACAGACTGTGCATAGGATGGGTTAAGAGCAGCTCTGAGGAGAGGATTTAGGTGTGTTGGCTGATGAGAAGCTCAACAAGAGCAGGCAATGTGCAGCTGCAGCTCAGAAAGCAAAACACTGTGTCAAAAGCAGCATGGCCAACAGGGTTAGGCGATTCTGTTCCACTACCCTGCTCTTGTGAGAATGGACTGGAGTGAGCCTGGAGGAAGGCCACCAAGTGATTAGAGTGCTGGAGCACCTTTAGAGAGATACAAGGTTGTTCAGCCTGGAAAAGAGTATGCTCCCGGAAGATCCTATTGCAGCCTTTCAGTATCTAAAGGATGACTACAGGAAAGAAGAAGAGGGACTTTTCATAAGGGCACGTGGTGACAGGACAAGGGAAATTGCTTTAAACTGAGAGTTAATTTTTATTAGATATTAGGAAAAAATGCTTTACTCCAAGTGTGGTGGGACACTGGCACAGGCTGCCCAGAGAAACTGTGACTGTCCTACCCCAGAAGTGTTTAAGGCCAGTTTGGATGGGGCTGGTCTAGTGGAAGGTGTTCCTGTCCATGGCAAAGGGTTTGGAACCAGATCATCTTTCAGATTGCTTCCAACTCAAGCTATTCTATTATTCTATAATTCTGTGATTATTGAAAATACTTCCAAAAATATCTCCCCTCATAGCTGATCTTTTGTGATTTATAGTTTTAATGCAGAAATGATTAGATGCAGGTTTATGGGCCCTAAAAGGAAACAATTTGTTCATGTTCAAAAGTTTACTCACCAAGGGCAAAATTTACACATTTTCTTTTAAGATAGAAATCAAGAACACATTGTATTGGCAGTTTCTGAGGCTCATTAGACCAACTAATCTGACGCTTTTCTAAATTAACACTGATTATTTCTTAATATATTTTTTAAACTTTTTTTTAAAAAACGATTTTGGTTTTCACTGTGCTATGAAATCAGCTCCTGCTTTCTGTCAGTGCTTAATTCAGCAACAATGTTTTCTGAAGTGCATCTTTAGCCCCTGAGTCAGATTTAACAGCTTCACTTAGTGTTTTAGTTAACTTCCATGCTCAGCTACTTTGCTGTTTATAGTTTCATCTGCTTCCATCTGCTCTGAATAAAGTTGCAGTAAATCTGGCCTTTTGCCTTTTCTGTCAATTTTTAAGTGAAAATAAAGTCTAGAGGGCAGGAGCACCAGACTTGGAAGGCTTAGTGGAAATCCTTACTCCCTCATAGATCAGTGTTATGCTGAATAAAACACATTAAGGGCTTAGGATCCTTAAGCTTTATTATATCTGGGAAGGACCTGAGGAAGGGAACAAAAGAAGTTATAAAAGAAGCTCTGTGAGAACAGAAAATTATCTTTTACCCATGATTACAAAATTATTCACTAATTTTAGGTACCTTAACCTTTCTCCAGTTGTTTCAATTACAGTAACAGGTGTTCCTCTCCTTGATTCATCACATACATTTGAACTGACTGGTACAACTAGCTTTTGAAAAATTCAATTGAATTTTTCTGAAAATTAAAATTTTAAAAAATTAAGAAAATATCTATCATTGATTCATCTAGGAACATTTACAAAACACTCTTGTTTTGAGCTGGCTTAGGGAATTATGAAAGAAAGTGAGAACTCATTTAATTTAAGAGTGTATTTAATCAAGAATGGAAGTCACTAAGATCTTAGGATGAAAGAGCAAAAGAATAGAGGGAAATGTCTGCCTCCAAGAGTGAAACTTTTTTAATTGAATGTTTGTATTAGTTCTCCTTCCTTCTTATACTGCACTGAGGGGGAGTGATGAAGCAGCTGTGTGGTGCTTTGCTGTCTAACCACACCAACACTAGGAAAAACGAAAAACAGGCACAGACTGAATAGATCGGTTCTACAGAGTAAATACTAGCAAACAGGCAATTAAAAAATCACCTATTATGTCTTCTTGATGTGATATAGTTTGGGAGCAGGACACAGAATAATAATGTATTTATCTTACTAATCATGAAGTGCCAAAAGGTCGGGCAGCATGAATACTAACTTTGAAATAGTACTTTCATTTAGTTGTAAGCTCCTAAATTTCCCCTCATCCAGTAGAGATCTGTTGCAAGCCAGAATTGGTTTTATATTAGAAAACTGGATGAGTCATTACAGTGATAACATGAGAAGCTGAACTGTGCCTGGAAAACATTACACAGTCTCTTTAAGGAGGCTGTTGAAACGGCTAACAAACAACATGACAATTTACCAGTATAGAACTCATCAAACATTACCTAACAGAGGAATAGCTTCCACTGGCAAGAGGAGCTGGATGTCAAATGCTGTGATTTGAGTGAGCACCAGAAACTTCTATTCTCCTGTTTCCAAAATTCCTTTGTGCATGGCACAGCATTCCACATTCGAACCTTCTATTTTTGCCTCAAAATCAAACATATAAGCTATACATAGCTATTGGGCTATGTTGGTCCTAGTGATGCACCTTTGCTTTTCCTTGAAATAATCCTAAGAAAAGAATAGAGAAGCTTCTGTTCACTCTGTTAGGTTCCCAAGTGTGGAAAATAAAAGCATCACACTTGTGAAGCATAAATTACATCTACTTCATAATATACACATAATTATGCATTGAGCAGCTTTATTTTTCCACTTTTTTATTTATGCCTTCCTTACAGAGAAACAGAGATAATTATACACAAGCTTTCCTGAAATAAGATCCCATTTAGTATTAAGAAAAAGTAAAATGAAAGTACTAAGTGTGCAAGAGAGAGAAGAGAATGAAAAACAATATAAAAACCAAAATTAACAAAAAAAAATCACATGGAAATTACTTTCTTAAAAAAAATTATGCATGGTCATTGATATATGGGAAAACAGGCTTATGTATTGGATTTGCCCAGCTTTGGTAGCAGGGGGAACTACAGGGGTGACTTCTCTAAAAAGCTGCCAGAAGTTTCCTCCATGTCCAGCAGAGCCAATCCCAGCCAGCTCAAGGGTAGATGTGCTGCTGGCCAAGGTTGGGCAGATTAGAAATGGTGTTAACATCTCTGTAATAGCATGATTTAGAAGAAAAAAAGACATTGCACAGATTTAATTGTGGCCAAAAATGTGTGAGGTGAAAATATGTGAGAGGAACAGCTCTGCAGACCCCCAGGTCAGTGCAGAGGGAGGGGCAGGAGATGCTTCAGGTGCCAGAGCTGAGATCCACCTGCAGCCCAGGGAGGAGATCTATGCCAGAGCAGGTGCATGCCTGAGAGGAGGCCCTGACCTCACACTGGAAACCTGGAGATCTGTGCTGGAACAGGCTCCTGGCCAGGACCTGTGGACTCATGGAGAGAGGAGCCCATGCTGGAGCAGTTTTGCTGGCAGGACCTGTTACCCTGTGGGGAACTCACACTGGAGCAGGCTGTGCTTGAAGGGCTGTACCCCATGGAAGAGTGACCCTCACTGGAGCAGTTTGTGGAGAACTACTACCCATGGGGTGGACTCATGCTGTTGAGTCTGTTTTGCCCCTGACAGTACTCAGTGAGTGATTTCTCTCAGTCAATGCAGGAAACTTTTGTTGTATTTTCTCTCCTCTGCCTACTTGTGGAGGGGAGTGATAGAGCTGCTTTGGTGGGTGCCTGGCATCTAACCAGGGTCAACCCACTACAGCTTAAAACCTCATATACTAAATTCCTTATAAGCAGTACTTGAGAAACTTGTAACAAATAGGAAGTAGCACTACAGACCACTAGAAAAAAATGTGTTAATTGCCTGAATCCTACTGGAAAGACATTTCAGCTATCAGGCTTGGAATAGATGGAGAAAGAATATTCCTCCCTATCCCTTGTGGAAATGGAATATGCTTTTCTCTCTTATGCATCTGAAAGATGGGATCTGGGAGAATAAAACTGTTCATAACTGTGTTTAAAAACTCTTCTCATATACTGTGCTATAATGAAATAAAGGAAACTGTGCAACTGAAACAGCACATAACTCATGGCACATTTCTTACACAGAGGCAAAAGTACTGAAGGTTATATAGGATTCCTTTTTATAGACGAATGGGAGAATTTAAATGCTTCAAACACATTATTAAATACTATTGACTGCTCCAATTTTTGAGGAATCTTTCATACTGCAAGCTGAAGAACAAGCCAAACTATGTTTGTGTCCCTTGCTTGTCGTTCCCATCTGGATCCTAGAGAAATCATTCAAAGATGCAAAAAGGAAAACACATCTCTCTGTCCAAGAAATAGAGTAGTCTGAATAGGAGGACAATGTGATTCCCAAAACATAGAATTTTAAGAGTTCTAAGAAAATCATAACGCAAACTAGTGCACAGAAAAAAATTCTGAAGATTTTCAGCCTCCAGATATATTTTCAGCCACACTGAATCTATCTCTGCTAGCACTTTAATGAATCCTAACTAAGCAGTGCTCTGGGGCTTTGTTTCACAGCTGAAGACACTGGTGCTTTTGCTCACCTTGTCTGCGTGAGGTTTCAATTGAGTACAGCACCCTGCAAACAAAAAGTTTTGATAAATCTTTGAGGAGACTAATTTTTATGATGATTTTCTTCATAGACCTGTCATTTAGGTATTTTTTCACAATCTTTCTCACAGATTGCAAGAGATAAGTAGAAGAAATCGGCTAAATGTTTATTCATAGAACTAGAGTGGGATTATTTTTATCTCAGTAGGCACATCATAAGCTCAGAATAAAATTATCTAAAAAAAAATTGAGTAACACTGAGAAAATAAATTTTAGGGAGCATGAAGATACCAAAGAACAAAGATTTTTTTAAAGGTTTAATTTTTTTCTTAAAAGAGTAACGAGTCAGAGAGAAAAAAAGATGACAAAGGCAAACTTTATAAATAGTAGTTATATTGAGTCAGTTTTCATAAGGAAGGGCATAGATTTTTAGTAAAAAAAATATAATTGAAATAAAGAGTGGTAGTAAATAAGGACCAAGCTCTGCATACAGCAATAGGTAAATTGGTTTACCTGTGATAAGCATAACCCTAAGAAGGAAAAAAAATACATGCAATCTTCAATTACTATATCATTTTACATTTTTGCACATGTAGTTGTGGCTATCCAGAAAAAAGGGAGACATTATACCACAACTGTTCTGTTTTGACATCTAGATGTAGCACTGGCTCCAGGCAACTATTAGCCTTTAAATGACCCAAGATTGACAGGTGTTTTCAGTCAGTGTTTATTCATTATTTTTAATTTGATGAATTTATATGTACAATCTTGCTGGTGAATATCCATCATATGAAATTTTAGTCACAATTCTTATCTGTAACCATCCATAGAAATTAAATACAAAGGAAAAACGAAAATGGTGAGAACTAATTATAACTTACAGTGATTTGAACATGACTGGATATTTTTCTCATTTTATTTGTTTGATTTTCTGCTGGCATCACTAAATAAATTTTAGCCACAGTGAAAGATGAAGCTCATGATCCAAAAATAAATTTCACAAGCTTTGACATACTTTTCAAAGTGATACTGAGAAGTGAATGGTTGACACTGAGGAAAATACATCCAGGTATCTGGAAGGATCATCATGAAGAAATGCAAAAATTTGTAGTGACAGAAAAGAATGTGTCTCAGAATGCTGAACAAATTGAGGGAGATTTAGTCTCCATGCCAAATACATGCAGATATAGCTATGTGAGAAACTTGCCCAATATTTGCTGCTGTGGTAGAAGGCACAGTTTTAGCCAGTTGTGTTAGATGCTTCCAGTCACAGTGAAAAAAAGGGAAAACAAAAATAAGACAAATTTAAAGAAACAGTTCTACACATAAAGAACAACAAAATCCCAGAGGAGGCAAGGTTGAAGTTAATGTTTAAAAAGTAGAAAATTATTCAATGTCTTGTGGCAGAAAAGGAAAAAATTCAAAGCAATTAAACAGTTGAACTGAAAAGGTTATAACAATGAGTAAGATGCCAGGAGTGCATAAACAAGGTAAGGGTTATGGGACAAATTTTATTATGTGAGATCAGAAAAACTGATTGTCATTCTGGAGAAAAATTATATACTCTTTCTTGAGAGATTAGAAATTATAAGAAACCTGAAAAAAACACTTAGAAAACAGACTGATGCAGTTTCAGGCTTTAAGTGATCTATCATCTGGACTTGACAACCTAGATTTGCTGAAATTTCTTTAAAAGTGTTTTTCAGAAAAAGTTACATTGGTACATTCAGGAAGGAGGTCCATAGTGGGGGATGCTATTGCACTGGAAGTAAAATTTCAGAGAAAAATGTACTCAAATACCTTATAAATTAAAGCAGCAGAATGGGAAATATGGCTAGATAATGATCTCAACTCCAAGGGTGCACTGAAACTACTCATTATTGTCCACAAGCTAAAGTAGTCTGTGCATTTACAGACAGAGACAAGGTTAGTGCTGCTGGAGGAAAAAAGAAAGTAATGACAGTGAGCAGCAATAATGAATGAAGGAATAGAAGAGACAGAGTTTGACACCATAAATATTACTTTGCAACAACACTGTCTGTTAGAAAGACTATTAGAAGGGGAAAGTTAAATGTAACATGTTCTTTTCACAGACATGCCACTACAGTTATGACCTTCAAACTGTGTTGTTTGACACTTGGCACAATTTCTCTTTAAAAATAAATTGAAGGACTGGCCATCGTTTAATTCAATGTTTCCTTAATTTAGCAGCTCTTGTCTCCAAAGTAATGTTATTTTCTCATAATTTGCATACAAGCATACATACAAAGGCAAACACACATAATGATGGCATGTAATTTTGTGATGTTCTTTGTATCATAACAGTCATTGTCAAGACTCTTCTCAACACAGGTTTTTATAATAACCTGATTATCCTGTTAAATTTTTGAAGTTTTTTTGACACTGTTTCATGAGTGTTCCAAGCCATTAACTACATCTGTTTTCAGCACTAAAGAGTCTTAACTCCACTTTCATGCTATTCATTCATCTGTACAGATGAATTATTAATTCTTTCTTTTTGTATGAATAACACAAGAGACAAATACATTGAAATAAGTATTTGGAGATAAACGTATAACCTGAGTCAATCATAAAGTTTTATTCACAGAAGCATCTTTACAGTATTGAAACACAATATATTAATTTCAACAGAAATAGAATTAGGGAAAGATAGTTGTAGAGTTGCAAATAGAATTTCTGAACAAAACTAGATTAGGAGGGTTAAAATAGCCAGTAGTCTGACAAAGTACTGAGGATTCAGCAGTAGTCTGATAAAGTACAGGGAAACAAAAGGGAAATGCTAAATTCATTTTTGGCTTAATGTTGACAAAGAACATGAATTTGAGCCTTTTATATCCAAAATTATTATTCCAGGAATTGGATATTTTGTGTTATGATTAGGTTTCCCCCACAGAAATAAAAGCATTAAAATCAATTCAAGGAAGAAATTATTTCATGCCAGGGCATACAAAATGTTTTGCACCATCTGTCAGATCCCACAGCTTGTTTACTACAGTTTTGTGGTTGTTGTTGACTGAAGTCTACCTACCTTCTTGGCATTTTTCCTTGTCTGAAATGAAAGATTTTTGGTCCATTTCCTACTCGTATTATCTTACATTTGCTCTTTCCTGTACAAAGCAAAACAGTTTGTGAAACCTTTTTCATTATAAATTCAAATAAAATTAAACTTTGCCACCACATACCAAGCTAGGATGTTGGTAAGGACTCTAGGCTGTCATCCTGAGATTCAAATCTCAACAGCTGTAGTTCTTGGGAAACTTCTGTTGATCTTGTAATTTTCTTGGATTCCCAAATGCTTATTTATGCATGGATAAATATACAATCAGATGCTCAGCCTCTATCAAAAGATAAAAAGCCACCAATTCCTCCAAAATAATGTAAATTTAATATTATTTAGAGGTTCCCCTTTTTTCTTTTTTTCTTTTTTTTTTTTTTTCCATTTCAGCAGATGAACTAGGAGTTAGAATTTAAGAAATCTCTAATATGTCTTGGACATACTTTTAGAGATATTCATTGTGGGGCAGAAAATGGAATCAGGAACTTTGGTCCACAGAGGCTACACCTACACCAGCAGCGTGTGCAGCCTGCCAGAACTGACTTTGAGTGTATTGAAGTTTTGCATTGCACAGGCTTTGAAATTATGAATGTCCAAAGATGTAAAGCACATTATAATTTTTATGACACTAAAATCACTTGAATTTCTAGTCATGACTGATTTACCAAAATATGAGTATTGGTCTAATACCGATACTCAACTGTGTTTTAGTAGCTGAGCAATTAGGGTTCTCTTGATACTATTTGATTGTCTATCATTATGGTGGGACATGCTATTCTGAGACAGACACAGCCTTGTCTTATATACACAAGTGAAGTTGTCCGATTGGTTAGATGCATTTCAAAGTGGCAAATGCTTTGTTTTGTGTTCTGGTAAATATTTTGTCATAATCTAAAGTTCTTTCACATATATATCTCAATTGTTTCTTCATAGAACAGGGCTCTAGGTTAATGGTTTGCCATTTTCCCTTAATTTCTCATGCCTTGAACATTCTATGTTCAGAAGTGTACAATACAGTCCCTTCATGATTTAGTCTTAGAGCGACTACTGGATGTATCAAGTTCACAGATGCATTGTGTATAGCTAAATTGAAGTCTGCTATCATATTTGTTATAGAGTCATAAGTAAAATTGACCAAGACTACCAAGATTGAAGCTCTTTTTTCATTTCAGAGGCATTATCCCAAAAAAATTTGCAAATTTTATCAGGGAATGCTCTTTTCTTACCTTCTTTGATAACTGTGGCAGCAAATAACTGCATCCACATTTGTGCTTGAGTACATTTAAGAGCTAGAGAAATGTTCACACTAGCTGTGTTTAGTGCTTTAATTATTACTTCTTGGTCTCGCTCTTCTATATTTTCCTATTCTGGTAATATTTTGGTTAATTTTAATAATTGTTACTTAATGCTAACAAAAAATATTGCAAAGGCTGCTATAATAAATATATAAATAAAATCACTTTCCATCACAGCCAATTTGTTCATTAACACTTTTGAATCTATTGTATTTAAAACTCTCAATTTCATTCTTAATATCTCAGTGAAATTTCTCTTTTTCTTAAAACTAGAAGGCCTACAGCATTGAAGCCAAGCAGTCCAATCAGTACAATCCATAAAAAGGGTTTTGAGAAATGGGGCACATTTGGGCCAAATGGCAGAAGTCCTTACTTGCATTCTCATTTTTCACTCAATTTTTGTTCTTTTTTTTTTTTTTAATAATCAGAGTTTACATTGTTACAGTCTGCTTTGACACTGCTGAAGTTGTTTGGCTTTGATTTGTGAAACTCAATTCAGTGATGTTAAAATCAAGATTAAACCCTTTTGCTGCGCACCCTTCAATTTTAAGTCTAAATTTAGGACACGTGGTCAAGCATTTGTCACAGCATCTAGGACCAACTTGGATGAGTTCCATAGGTGGATGGTGAGCTTCATGGAACCCATTTTTTATGAATGCAAATTCACATACTTTAAACATTTTTCCTTTCCCACATACTTGTATTTGTGACCCTTAACATTTTGCTAAAAGCCCTACGAGAGTAGGGATTGCAGTTATAGCAATGGCCACAAGGCTCACAACTGTTCACATTATGTCCATGATAACTTAAGTCCATTACTCGCTGTTCTTGGTGAATTTCAGTTTCAGGTCTCCGTCCGCTGGTGCAATCTTCTAAATTTCTTCTGGAGCTTTCTTCACTCAGGGGTGACGGATCCAAGCTTTCTGTTCTTTGATCTTGACTGCTATGAAGGTGGCGAGGACTGGAATGGTCCTTCCCACTGTAGTTCCAAAGTTTTCTCTGCAAAAGACTTAACATATACTTAATCTCCAGGTTGTACATCATGTGCCATCTCATCTTACTATCTGCTTTGGGCCCCAGCCACACATTTTCCAATTTCTTTAAGTTGTTTATTTAGGGCCACCATATATTTATGTAGAGTTTTTTCCGCTACTTGAATGGGTGTTATTCAGTGGAAGAGCCTGGGGCCAAGGCAAATTGGCCTCTTGCCCCAGCCTAACAATTTATCGACTAATTTGCTGTACAATTTTTGAGATAGAATGTGGCCCTCTATCGGAAGATATAGTGACTGGGACTCCAAAATGTGGTGTTATTTCTTGTAACAATGCCTTGGCCACTTCCCGTACCTCAGCTGTCTGGGTAGGGAAGAATTTTGGCCATCCTGAAAGGGTATTTGTTAACACTAATAGGTAGCATTTCCCCCCTTTCCTGGGCAATTCCGTAAAATCAATTTGTCATTGCTGCCCAGGTCCACAACTTTTCCTAATTTGTCCAACTTTAGGCTTTGGAAAGTTTTTAGGATTAATTCGGAGGCAAAAACCACACTGACGAGATACTTGTACTACTGTGCCTTATATTTTTTTAGCTAGAATTCTATCTTTTAAATAATTGCATAGGGCATCTATCTCCTAATGTGTTTTCTCATATTCTTTTAGCATTAATGACCACAACAAGTAGAAAGGTACTACAATTTTCCCTTTTTGTTACAGCTCACCCCTCCTGGTTATAAATTGCTTCCTCTTCTTTAATAAGTTTCTTATCCTTTTTGTTATATATTGGCTTACCTTCAATAGGGATCTTTCCATCTGGAATTAATGTTGACTCGACCATTTCACTGGGTACCTCACCTTTGGCTGCGTCTTTTGCCTCTCTGTCCGCTAGCATATTTGCTTCTTCCAATTCTGAGCTCACTTTTTGGTGTGCCTTGATGTGCACAATAGCTACCTTTTCAGGTAACTGAACTGCATCTAATAGTTGTAATATTTCTTGTGCGTGTTTACTATTTTTCCCTTGTGAGTTCAGCAGTCTTTATTTTTTTTTTTTTCTCAAAAAGTTTCGTGTGCATGGACCACTCTAAATGCATACCTTGAGTCTATATAAATGTTGATTTCTTTTGCCAGCTCTAAGGCTCAGGTTAGGTAATTATTTCAGCTTTTTGCGCAGAGGTGTTTGTTGGCAATGGTCTGCATGTGGTAACCACATACCCAGCATGTGCTTTTCTGCTGATGATCGGTGAACCAGGTCTCAGAATCTTCAAGAGGGGTGTTCTTCAGATCTGGGCTACTGGAGTAGGTGGCTTCAATGGTCTCCAGGCAGTCGTGGATCGCTGGTTCTCCCTCACTCTAGCTGAGGAAAGAAACTGGGTTCTCAATGTTAGTTGCCACAGTTTCAACATCATTTTGTTCTACCAGTATGGTCTGGTACTTTGGAAATCTTTGTGGGGAAAGTCAGTGTCCCCCGTTTGCCTCCAGGACTGCAGACATTGTGTGGCATACTAGCACGGTCATCTTCTGGCCTGGGGTGAACTTGCATGCCTCTTGGATGTTCACTGCTACACCGCTCTGAGGCACCCTGGCCACCCCTTGGCTGCCGTGTTTAGCTGTTTGGAGAGGTTGGCAACTGCCCTCCGGTATGGCCCCAGGTCTTGTGCTAGTGCTCCCAGAGCAATCTCTCGTTTTTCGCGAGGAACAGAAAAATGGTTTACTTACGTCTGGAAGTCCCAGGGCTGGAGCTGACATAAAAGCCTTCTTTAGTTGGTTGAAGGCTTGTGTTGCTTCTGTTGTCCACTGAAGATCCCTGCTCCCTTCCATGATTAAGGCATACAGGGGTTTAACAAACAATCCATAGTTATAAATCCACAGTCTGCACCACCCCGTCATGTCTAGAAAGGTTCTCAGTTCTCTTACTGTCTGGGGTTTTGGGGTTTGGCATATTGCTTCCTTGCAGGCTTGCCTCAAGGTCCTTTGTCCAGCACTCACTTCATAGCCCAGGTAAATAACTGTTTGTTTCACCATCTGGGCTTTCTTTTGGGATACCTGATACTCCTGCAGGTCCAAAAGTTTAGGAGGCTTACCGTCCAATCCACACAAGCCTCCTGTGTCCGGGTGGCTATTAAGAGGTCATCCACATACTGAAACAGTTGTCCTTCTCCTGGTGGGGGTTCCCAAGACTCCAAATCTTTTGCCAGTTGTTCTCCAAATATGGTAGGGGAGTTCTTGAACTCCTGGGGTATTACACACCATGAGAGCTGAGTTTTACATCTAGTTTTGGGATTCTCCCATTCAAATGCAAAAATTTTCTGGCTGGCTTCATGGAGAGGGAGGCAAAAGAAAGCATCTGTCAAATCTAAAACAGTAAACTAGGTTAATTAAGGTGTCAGATAAGTTAACAAAATGTCAATTATTTTATTAACATCTCTTAAATCTTGTACTAACTTGTTTGAATTCCATTTCTGTCTTCCCTTTTCAAGGGATATTGTTTAACTCTTACCGATTGTTTTCCTTCTTTAAGCCAGATTTGCGCTGGTAGAGCATTCTTTGCTCACCCTGGTATATTAGAGGGTCACACTCTAAGGAACACCTGATTCATATTTTCTTAATAATTTTTCTTTATTTTCAGCTTCAATCTCTTTGGTAATTAACCTTAGGCTTAACAATTTTACATATTGTTGATCTTTTACCTCCAAACTAATTTCCCCATCTTTAAATATTATTTTCGCTTCCAGCTGCTCCAGCAGATCCCTGCCCAAAAGTGCAGCTGGAGCTTTAGGCATATAAAAAAATTGATGAATTCTCTACTGTTTCCCCAATTTATACTTTAGTGGCTTGCAAAAATATGCTTTTTCAGATTGGCCAGTTGCTCCCTTTACTACAACATAATCATTTGTTATAGGTATCTTTATTTTAACATCAAATATGTTGCTTTTGTGTTTACTATAAATTCCATTTTTAGGTATCCTTGACTTATATATTTATTAATTTTACAATTTTCAACAAACTGCGCAACAAAACACAACTCATGAGTTAAAGTCACAGCTCTTTCTTGGACAGGGAAGTTCCTTTAGCTTGGGATCATTCTCTGAACTTTTTATTCTTTGACATATAACTATATCAGCAAAGAGAAAAGGAAAGAAACTAAAACAACCAACAAAAAAAGGGTTAACATGAAAAACCAGTGAACCAACTCACTTAAAATAACTCTTTTAAAGCTCAGGTCACCGACCAAGACAAATGGTTATTTTTTTAACAAAAATTGGTGATAGTTTTTGCTTCAAAGTGTTCATTACACACACTGCACAACTAAAGAGAAACTCTTTTTATTCACCTCTAAGTGAGCTCATATCACAACCAAACACTCTCAAACACTTTACTTACAAAACTCACATGAAATAACAAAGAAAAAATTATTTTTTCTTTCCTTTAAATTGCTCATTACAGGTTGCTAGTAAACCAAACCTTGGGTTAAATATTCATAAAGCTACACCAAAAATCTGTCAAATTTTGGCCAAGACACAGTTTCTCTGCGGTGGGGGAGGGGGGGGGGAGGGGGGCGAGGTGGGCAGCAGCTTTGGACTCATGTCGCTGCCTCACACCTCTGCACTTAGAAACTAACTCTTTACACCAGCAATTCTAAAACCTCACAAATAACTAGCTATATTTTTCACAGTTAAAACAAACAGCCAAAATTAAAACTTTTCAAGGTTGAGCAGAAACAGAGATGTTGTCTATGCAAAAACTTGGATTCTCCCACCAATGTCTGTTGCCGGGATTACATTGGACTATGTTGGGCATAATTTTTAGACTGTCTCACACTGCTCACTTCTTTTAAAAACAAAACAAACAGCTCAATCACACACAACTGCTGCTCTCACTCAATAATACGCTGTCCACAATTTTGCTGCTTACACACATGCAGTCATATTACACACACACAGCTCAGCTCATGTAATTCACATAATGCAACTGCTCCAAATTCCTCCACTTTTTAGGTGTCTACTACTCAAGTGTAAATTTCAAAATTATTTCACAACTTACACATACAAAACTTTTGCCAACACACTCTCAAAAACACACAAAATAAAACACATACAGTGCGCCACTAACTAACAGTTGAAGCACACAGTGCTCACAAAAACAAGTTGCACACACAAACACACACACACATTCGGTGCGCACAAACTGCGATCGCTGCATTCTGCAAACCAAAAATGCAGTCATCACAGCCCAATGCTTGCAGCCAGTGCCTCAAGCTGGAAATCACCACTGCACTGCCTTTAAACCACAAACAAAACTTATTACAGCTACTTAAGCTCCACCGACCCACTGCTGCATGAGCTCTACCTCTGACAGCTGCCACTGGCTTGCCACTACACCCCCACTACAGGGCACAAGTTCCAGCCTCACCTGGAACACAAGCCAGCTCGAGCTCTGCGGAAACTTACAAACAAATCCACTTTAGGCCTTTCCACTGTGCGCACTATGTCTTGCAGTGTCTTATGAGTTTGGTTCTCTTAAAGGCACCTATCTTTAATTTTTTAAACATACCTTTTTGTCCATGTCTCCGGCAGTTCTAGTTCTGCTCCCCGGGGTGCTAGCGAGGAAAAGGAGCCCTCCTCCTAGGAAGATCCCAGGTGGGCGCCCTAGAGGGGTCCCAAACCCCGCTGGCCCCTCGGCCAGAGAGAAGAGTCCTACCAGAGTCGCCAACTGATTTACCAAAATATGAGTATTGGTCTAATACCGATACTCAACTGTGACAGACAAAAGACTCTCCAACAATTTAAAGTTAGAAAGGGTGTGTTTATTCAGCACTGGGCAGCAGCGTGGGGTAGCCCCCTAATACGCACAGTGAAATTACAGGTGGTCACAGAGTCTATTTATTGACGAAAGGTTCAAACAAATACATATTCATAATACCAGTCCCTCCCATCCCCTGCTTCCTATGGTAATTAGCTGGAATAGGTATTAAGCATGCATGGTTGGCTTCTTGAATTAAGTCTGGGGTGGTTTTTGTGGGGAGGGGTCTTAAAAGGAGGAAGTAAGGTGAGTCTTCCTCACCCTGACCTTTTCTATTAATGACAAATCAAATGGCTTTTGGGGCAACTCCAGTTTTGCAAAGAATGAGTTTCTGGTTGCAATTGTTTGTGTTCTTTGGACCTAACTACTAGTTTCATCCTTTCCCATTGCAAGCACAGCTGAACAAACATAAATTGACAGGCAACCAATTATTTAAGTTTCAGGTAACTATCTCAAGCCCAGTTTCTTTTAAATTTTAACTAAAATCCTAATTTCTTTAAGATTAGTGTTTCAATGACAGTATCTTAATACTTCTAAAAATCTTGAATTGTTTTTGTTTTTCTTCTTTATTTAAGGATGCTCTTTAAAAATGTAGGTATACATATTGTGGCATAAACATATCACCAAAATGCATCTATAAATATATAACAATGATATGAGAAATGCCTCACATGTTCGTTCTATTTAGTCTGTGGAAATGAAATTTTAAGATGTGAATCTTGCTTTATGGAGGGAAACAGCTGCTGAGAAAGTTTTCCCTACAGCTTGTATCACTTAACCAAAGAAATCACAGTAAAAGATAGGGTTAGTTATGCTGCATGGAAATAACACAATAATAAAAAATTGCAACACATACACACATAAGCATATTTTGTTTAAATATGGAGAACTTTCTATCTCTTTCTTTCTGTAGAGTAATATAATGAAAAAAAATATTGGAGGATACTGGTGTGATCTTTATTCCTTTTTAAGACATTGTTTTGATTCAGCATAGCTCCAAAATATTGGAAAAATGGATAAATCTGGAAGCACATGATATTTAACATCCAGCCTAAACCATTCTGTGACTGGGCAAACTTAAATATTCCAGTATATCATACCAATATGTCAATTCCATTTTTTCCTGTGACTAACTATATACATAAGGTTCATGCAACTTTTCAAAGTACTGTGAAAATTGCTAGGTATGATATGCTTGTGTTTAAACTGGGAATCATCAAATTTTGGTTATATTCCTATGGCACTAGCTTCCTGCCAGACCTAGGAGAACTCTATTAACCTTTAATTGACTCTGTCACACAGTCTGAGAAATCAGGACAATATATTTGGCTCTCTTTATAATGCACTTTGACATCAGTAAGAGAAAAAAAGCTGGGCAGGTGCAAGACTGTTCTATGTCACAGAACTATCACAAATGCAGACAGCTCCAGGGACACACAATGGAAGATACGTGACTGCTCTGTTTACTTTCAGCTAAGCATTTTTCAAAACATTTGCCAATTTCTAATTATGTACTCATATGAAATATGACTGGGAGGAACCTCATAGGGTTATTCAGTCAAACTGTTCTGCTCCAAGTCAGGATCAGCTGACATTTTAGCTTATGGCTTTCAGTCTTTTTTTTTGCTGGTAGACACAGAGAATTTATTACCTTTCAATTTTTTGGCAGAATTATCAAAAAAAGGAACCAGTACCAAACAACTTTTTGTTAATGATATTTTGTAATCATTAAAATTATTATGTTGCTGAAAAAAATGACAGGTCATTTTTCCCATGTGTCTTGCATCAACGCTTTCATGTCCTGTGAACTTCTTTAGCAAGATGCTTAACTTACATAAATAGCAAAATAGTTCTGATACAGGTAAAATGTTCCTTCTTGTTGCTTATAAATTTTTTTAAACCTAATAATTTTTTTTCTGTTAATAATAGGCATTATTACCGTGAACTCATATAGTAAACGTAAATTAATTTTGTTAACTAATTATTACAGTAATTTCACAATTACAAGCCGCACTGACTATAAGCCGCATTTCCGAGTGTTGGCAACATTTTGTTCTTTGTCCATAAATAAGCTGCACCTGATTATAAGCCGCTCTGTCGTTCGCAGCGAGGACCCGCATGCAACAAAGTTGCCAAATAGTAACAGAATCGTGGGATGGTGGGGTTTACTGGCTCAGCTCAGGCCGTGCGGGCGTGGGGCTGCCGACGGGGCCGGGTGGCCCAGCTCGGCCGGGCCGCTTGGGGCTGGCTGCTGCTGGGCTCGCTCTCCCTGGCCTGGCGCTGCCCCGCAGTGGCAGGCAGGGACGGAGCCCGCCCGCACCCGCAGCGGCAGCGGGAGGGGAAGGAGCCCCCCAGCTCCTGCAGCGGCAGGAGGGGGCGGGAGCCCCCCTGCTTCTCCCCCAGGCCACGGGGCCAGCAGGAGGGAGCCCCTGCCTCCCTCCTCCCCCGCGCTGCCAGCATGGAGCCTGCCTGCACCCCCCCGTGCAACAGAGTAACTAATTTGTAACAATCGCGCAATCCCGGGTTTTACTGGCAGGTGCTCGACTTGGCACCTCGGTTGCACTTCCGGGGTTGGAAATTTCAGAAAATTTTTCACATATTAGCCGCTCCTGAGTGTAAGCCACATTTCCGGGGTGGGAGCAAAATTTTAGTCAAAACGGTGCGGCTTATAATCTTGAAATTACTGTAATTCATTTCTTTATCTCCTTGTCGCTTCTTTTTTCCCCCAATTTTGTATATATAGGTTTACTGTGTAAAACAAAACATTATATCATGGTATATTTTTCCAAGTACTTAGGTGCATAATGGTCTTGTGTGATTCCTTTAGAGTACCTAGATTTTAGACTGTCCTTTGTACAAAAAACCAGCAGTATTTTCATGCATAAAACAGCAATGACATGTATTTAAGATTACCTTAGTGTTTCTAAACTCAGCGATTAATCAAGCATTATAGCTTAAAAAAATTAATTTGTCCTGAACATTCAGAGTCTGATTTACTATTTATTTCACATCCTGTTCTTTCTTTAACTTGATGCTGAATAGTTTTCCTGGAGAAAGGGGTGAAAATAAGAATGAACAGTCACTTTATTACATACTCTGAATTTTTAAATTACTTGTAGCAATTTAGATTATAAAAAAATATTAAATTATGTTGTCTAGGAACACAAACTGAAACTTTATTAATCAGTTCCCTGCCGTCTGTTGTTTCTAGAGAACATTAAATGAAGGTCTATGTTAAGAACACTAGCACAGGTGAAACATCTGTTGCTGATTAAAGTAACATTTATGAAGTTCACATCCATTTTCAAATACATGTACATAAAAATCTACAGCTATGTCAGTACTTGTGTTCTTGTAAGTGGACCAGTACAAATCTCAAACTGTTGGAACAGATTTCACAAATACAATAAAAAGTAATTTGTCTCTTCTAAAAACTAAAACACTTAAAACAGTGCACACTATCTCAAAGTATTGCATAAAAATGACATTATTTTTCTGCATACCAACATTGGTAAATATTAATAAATTTTCATCACAGGAAGGAAATCTGAAGCAAATGTTCTAATATGATTCATCTGCAGAATTCAGAAATTAAATCAATGATGTCAAAAGATTCCATCTCTAATTGGTAGGTCATCCTCATACAATAAATATTTCTGCTTCATATGCAGAAAAATTATGCGACAATTAACATTCAAAAAATATTACATCTAACCAAAATAAAGACAAGTTACAGGAAAGATTATTCTGTTCTTATAACTATGGATAATGTAAATTATGTAAAAGTGAAATACCAAAAAAAAAAAAAGGAAACAAAGAAAGAAACAAAGCCAAACAAAATGTAACCAGACTGTATTATTTTTTCCACTTTAACTAGTTAAAAAACACCATAGTTGCATGAATGGCTACCAGAGATAATGATTTTTTTGGGGGTTGTCCTGATATCTTCTCTTAATGTCAACTATTAATGCATACTTTGCATGTACTAGCAAAAGACTGAGTGACCTAATCAGAATTATTTCACTAGATTTCTTTCCATGGAGTTGGAAAATGTAGAATTTGGGCAAATTGTTATTATTATGAGCAGACTGTTAACTGGGTTAGTATTGTTTACATAAACAGAATTTTTACAACTGTCTGTTCAACGAGCTGAAAATAAGCACTAAGCTATTGAAGAAAAGTTATGTGCTGACATTAGTAAATTCAGGAACTTGCTTTTGAAAGTTTCCCTCATAATATGTAACCTTAAAGAATCTTGAAGATCTAGGGATTAATTCTGCTGAAATCTGTTACAGCTCTAGCTGCGCAAAATTATTGAACACAAAAAAGAGTGCCACTAGCATTTTCTTCTTCTTTCATCTCATTGCTGGTCAACTGTTCATATTCAGGAAGAATCCCAAGCATTTCATTCGTTAATTTAGTTAGTATCTCCATCAAATATTCTAGGCTTTGCTTGCAACCTGAGATTTCCTATGACCACCTGCTCTTTATCCTTCAGGAAAAGGGTTCACCAATGGGAGACATGTCCTAAGACTGCTACAAATGATAAAACAATGTCCCAAATCAAAAAAAAAAAAGAAAAATCCAGGTTGGTCATTCAGAAACTGTTCAGGTACTCTGGTCTCTCCAGTCCAAATACTGGCACCCAGGCACATGCACCCACCAGCCTATGGTCCCATGCCTGTTGCAGGTACTCTGACCCCTTTCCACAGGCACCTGTTTTTATCACTTTTTCTGCATTCCATAATGTGTCCTATGGTCCAGCATTGATTCACTGTGATGGGTGACACTTTTGGACTCATCACAATGAATCAGTGCTGGAGCACCTTTGGGACTGAGTGGGGTGATTGCCTAGGTATACAGAACACTTTATGGGATGCAGGGGAAGAGCATTTGGGGATTGCTCAAGATTCGTAATGGGATGTTTAGGGAAGAACCAAAAGTGTTGAATGGAATCCTGAGTAGGAACAAGATTGGGAAAACATAAGGATAAGGAGATTTAAAAAGGCCATTTGCATGCAAATAGCGTGCTGCTCAAAATAATGTCTGGCCATACACTGCATATGCTCAGCACAATTTTTATAATATTTTCTGTGGGAGGGATTCCCTCTTCTGTGTACATGTCTCTAGGATGGGGTCTGAATGCCAGCAATTGGTGTGGGATCACAGGTCAGAGGGTGCCTTGGCCTGGGTGACAGCAATTGGACTGGAGAGACCAAACTGAGTGAAACCCAAGTGCCAGTGCTGGTGTGGGACTTGAGCCAGAGGCCCATGAGTCCTCAGTGCAGCACCTGGAGTTACCCTTAGTGTAGGAATGTGTGTGATCACCAGCAAAAATTCAGTCAGATAAGCCAGAGAGCAGGTGACTTCAGGGATCTAGAGGGAAGAGGTGTGTCCATGAGTGAGACCCCAGGAGGAAATGGGACTTTCCCAGACTTTGGGAAACCAGAGGAATGCCAGAAGTTTCCAGAGAGACTATAGGATCTGGATTCTCTAGTGGTAAGATCTGCTGATGTGTGTGTCTGCAAGGGTGAGAATCTGGAGAACTTGACTACAGGGTACCAGGGGAGTCCCAGCCAGCTCTGGGTGTTGGAGTGTGATCATGTGTGCATTGTGTGAGATGGTCTGCACCAGCAGCTGGAGAGGCGCTGTAGCGTCAGGGGCTGGTATGTCCAGGTGCTAGAAACCAAGGAGACTGGGATCCAGGCACAACTACTGGACAAACCGAGTGTCAGAGCCCAGCTTCTGAGGAAGGTCTGTGCTATACATATGTAGATATATATTTATATTCATGTGCACAAATACATTTTCACTAAGCAAACCTCTACCCTCCTCAGCTAGAAATGGGGGCAGTATAAGGCTGTTTGTGCTCTCTGTGTTTGTGGGAGTGCTCTGTGTGTCTGTGGTCTGTGTGGACAGCTCTGTGTGTGTATGTGGCATAGACATGTGCTCTGTGTGCGTATGTGTGTGTTTGTGCCTGCTGGGGCCACAAGCTCAGTTTGCTGTTGGTTGCACCTATGGCATGGAGCTGTAACAGCCTCAGCAGCCTCTTGGTCTGTTGGACCCAGCATGATTATTTTTCTGTAAAAATAACCTTTTTTAAAAAGAAATTTTTTTTTTGCATATTCTCCATGGTGTCCTATTCTCTATACTTCACTCAATGATTCCTTTTGGATCTTGATTTCTAGATCTCCAATCTGCATCTGAGATTGCTTGAATTTAAAATTCCTCTCTTTGGCTGACATACATTTTGAAGGTGACCTGCCCAGACAGTACTCTACCTGTGCTCCACTAATGAGTAAATAGGTTGAACACATCTTGAACACTTACATTCTTGATTATATTTTGAATATGATGTTTGTTTTCTATTATGACAGGATGATTTTACAGATTCAAGTTCAGTTTATGATCCACTATAATCCCTGGAAAGTCAGGGAATTAATTTCTTCACAACTTTTTTTTTTTTTCTTCCCACTTACACTGTTAATTTTATCTGTCTAAATGTAGTTCCTTGCACTCGTCTGTGTCGAACTGCATCTGGGGTTTTTTCCAGACCATTTCTTCAATTTATCAAGATCATTTTTGATTCTTATCCTATCCTCCAATATGCCTACAGTCCCTCCCAGCTATGTGTTGTCTGAAAATTTAATCATATGCTCTCGATTTCATCACATTATTAATAGAAGAAACAAATGAAGCTCCACTCTGTACATCTTTTTGTTCTGGAAGTGAAGCACAAATAATTCTCTGGACACTGTTTTCCAAACATTGTTTAAGGCCTCTGTAGAAGAATCAACAAAAATCTACTTCTTTACCTGGATTATTTCAAACAAACAAACAAACAAACAAAAATTTATAATAGCTAAAAGCATACCAAATTCCTAAATCCCCTGGGCCTCTGATCTTATGATCTAAAAAAACTAGGTGAGTTGGACCAGATTTTTTTTTCTCAAACTCAGATTAATTCATCTATATGTTATCCTTCAGAACCTTGATGTAGTTTATTAATTCATATTTTTTTCTTTGTCAATATAATCTATATCCCTCTCCTATACACCCCTCTTCCCCACAAGTTCTGTGACCACTACTGCACTGCCTTTCCTTGTACTTCAGGGCAGAATATATGTCAAATAGATATATATTGCTAAGTTTATAAGGGTGTAAGAGCATGACTTCTTATCTGCATAGAAGTTTCCACAAGTTTTGAAGATGTCTAAGCTCTTAGTACAGAGAAAATAGACCCCCAGTCTGATTAAATTATACATATGAGTGTCTGGTATCATTTGAGGTCATGCTGTGTCTCTAAGACAGCCACTGGGGATATAATACCACATCAGTGTGAGGCCTATGTCCTCATTAGCTAGCCTGAATATCACAAGTAGAGACTTAAATTTCAGCAACCAAAATGCATTTTGTATTCCACTGTCCACACCGGGAATTTAGGATTAGCAATATCTGTTGCTATTTGAGATGTTGCAGGGTATTTTTACCCTGACTCAAGTTCCTTGTTTCAAAAGGACATTTGAAGTTGGTACTTAAGGGTATTTTAATCCAGTACCTGGCATACCTTTAAGCACCTACATAACAAATCCGAATTTAAGGGTTCTAATTTAAAATTGATATGCAGTCATAGATCCTTCTTGAGATGACAATTAATTGCCCTGAGATGTTTTCAAAACTGCTGAGTTATGTACATCATTACTAGTATAAATTTCCTACTGACACCTAGATTCAGTTCAAACATGTGGTCTTTGCTCAGACTAAACACTGTCTACTGCTTCTAAGATATTTCTAGGTGTGC